>NC_083461.1:17710570-18310570 GCF_030014155.1 Tachysurus vachellii | reverse complement strand
AATCATCCAAAATTTGCTCATGTGGAAAGACTTGGCCTTTTGTGTTGGACATTTGAAAACAAACATGCCAAAACAAACTCCCAGTGTCTGAAAGATGATTTAAACATGTAGCACAGCAGGATTGCATTCATGAAAATGTAACCTGTTCTAGCGTTTTAAAAATTTCTATAAGGCTTTCTCTAAATTTATATAATAAATATATATAATATATAGGTTTACTAGTTATAATCCTTGTGGATCTCTACTTGACATATTTCTTCTTAATTCAGATAATTAAGGTGAGGCCAAATGTGCCTACAAGATCAAGACTCTCAGATATATGGGAGACACTCGATAGATAAAATAAAGATATAAAACATCCCCCTCCAAACTCAGGTTCAGTTTTTTTTTTTTTGTGTAACAAACAGATCCATGGAATCAAAATCTGATGCTTCTTCTGCTTCAGGTACATTTACATTTACAGCATTTGGCAGACGCCCTTATCCAGAGCGACATACATACTGTAAGTGCTTAAATCTCTAACATTGAATACATTAATGCTGGCTCACTAAGTTACATACTTAAGATACCATGAGTTTAAAACATTTGATCAAAGTTACAATGAAAAAGTGTCAAAGGTGTTTGTTTTTTTTTTATTTAAAAATGCGAAAGATAAGGAAAGAAGTGCTAGTTGAAGTGTTTCATGAATAAGTAGGTCTTCAATCGCCGCTTGAAAATAGCCAGTGACTCAGCTGTCCGGACCTCTAGGGGAAGTTCATTCCACCACCTTGGTGCCAGTACAGAGAAGAGTCTTGTAGTATACTTGCCCCTTACCCTGAGAGATGGTGGAACCAGTCGAGCAGTGCTGGTAGATCGGAGGGTGCGGGGTGCAGTGCGAGGAGTGATGAGGGCTTTGAGGTAAGAGGGAACTGGTCCATTTTTGGCTTTGTAGGCCAGCATCAGTGTTTTGAATCTGATGCGTGCAGCTACTGGAAGCCAGTGGAGAGATCGCAGCAGCGGGGTGGTATGCGAGAACTTTGGCAGGTTGAAAACAAGCCGGGCAGCTGCATTTTGGATCATTTGCAGAGGACGGATTGCGTTCATAGGTAGACCTGCCAGCAGTGCATTGCAGTAATCCAGTCTAGAAATGACAAGAGACTGAACAAGTACCTGAGCAGCCTGTGTGGACAGAAATGGCCGAATCCTTCTAATGTTGTAGAGAAGAAACCGACATGAGCGAGTCACATTAGCAACATGAGAGGAAAAGGACAGTTGATTGTCCATGGTTACCCCAAGGTTGCGAGCTGTGGCTGAAGGGGAGATCAGATCATTGTGCAAGGATATAGCAAGATATTATTATATATTATTAAGGTAGGATTATTAATGTTAAGATTTCAATTATATTATTAACATAAAATCTGATCCTGAAATGCTTTGTAACACATTTTACATGTAACACACAACATTTTAATACCTCATCAAACTGCAGCTAATACATAAGAGTGTTTATGTTAACTACTTTTGTAGCTAGGACAACTTACTTTAAGTCTTTAGCTCTGTGTTGTTTTATGTACCATTATGTCACTTTATGTAGCACCACGGTCCTGAAGAAACATTGTCTCGATTCATTATGAACTGCGTCAACTATATATGGTTGAAATGACAATAAAAGCTTCTTGACTTGACTTGGAACTCATCATTCATTCATTCATTCATCTTCTACCGCTTATCCGAACCACCTCGGGTCACGGGGAGCCTGTGCCCATCCCAGGCGTCTTCGGGCATCAAGGCAGGATACACCCCGGACGGAGCGCCAACCCTTGACTTGGAACTATGCAAGAAAAAATAGAAATGTAAGAAGTTCTTCTTGTTACCAAATCACATGCCTGAAATACCTGTTTAATAAATATCACACATGAAGGAAGCTGTTGTGACATTGACCCTGTTTTAGTAGAGAAAATAAATGGTATATTCTTTATGGATGTCCTATATTCTCATAGGACATCTTAGTCTATAATGCTCTTTAGCTGTGAAGTAAAACCATTGTCATCAAAAAGAAGCACCAACATTGATTTGAAAGCAATTTCCCTTTTTTTTGTAAGATGAAATCAACAAGTGCCTCACGCTTGTCAACCAATTTATAAACCCAAATGTTTAGTAATAGAATTGAATGAATTAAAACAGAGTCAGAGCAGTTTATGAATAAAAAGATAACATCAAAAATGATCATTAAGCATTATAACTTAATTCACTCATTTTTTTTCTGAATGGAAGTGTCATGGCTTATTTCTGTAATTAAATGCACATACTGTATAATTCTTGCTATCCAACTTGTAGAAATGACTAATTTCCCCACTCTTTATATACACAAGAAGGTATTGGGATATTAGTATTACTTTTACCAGGATATTGGTATTACTTCTTGTGTGGAAAATGAATCCAGTGCTAACACCCCTTTTTGGTGTAGGCCTCAGCACTGTGTTTAATTGTGTTCAGGAATTCTGCAACACTGTCATCATGATGCCAGATTTCCTGATGACTACTTAGAAATGTCCACTTTCTTTAAAAATGGTTGGAAAGTACCACAGCATGTCGGTGCAATTGATGGAACCCACATTCCAATAATTACACCAGAGGACTATCCACAAGATTATTACAATTGTAAAGGCTGGCATTCAACTGTTTTGCAAGCAGTTGTGGATGACAAAGGACTATTCTGGGATGTTTGTGTTGGCTATTCAGGGAGTGTGCATGATGCCAGTGTGCTACGACAGTCACATTTGTGGGAGTTCCTAAGTGATGGGGATTTACTAGGGCAAACCAAAGTGACCATATCTGGCTATGATGTTGGCTATTATCTGATAGGGGATCCTGCGGAATTGGCTCACAAAGCCCTTTTTAGATACTGGCAGACTGACCATTGAACAAAACACCTATAATATAATATTATATATAATATATAATATAATACAGGCTGAGCATTGCACGGCCGGTTGTGGAGATGTCTTTTAGGAGATTAAAAGGACAATGGAGGTGCCTCCTAAAAAGAAATGACTGCAAGCTGGAACTGAGCAAGAAAATGGCACTGAACTGCTTGTGCACTCTATAACATTTGTGAGGAATATGGTGATAATTTCACTGAAGATCACACATCAGTGTGACTTTGCTCAAGAGAATCATTCACCATTCCATCAAGGATCACTGTTACTGTAGCCCTTTGAGGCGGTTTTTCCAGCAGCCAATGAAATGGCTGATCAAATCTCGTGCTTCCTGGATGATGACGATGCAGGAGTGAGGTCCAATAAAAACACTTTATTAAGCAAGGAGGAAATTCGAAGCCCCGCCCACATTCAATAAACCGCTGTGTTATTAGAGCTGGTCCAGCTGTTTATATCAGTATCGCTTTCTCCCAGTCGTGTGTCATAATGGAGAAAGGTGTGAAGCGTGTGATCGCTGCAAGGGAGCGTTTCTGTTATATTACACGGGTGCAGAGTTTCAGCGCTTGCCATCGACTGCACAGGTAAATGATTACACTTCACATCAACACACTACACTGCCATGTCTGAAAAACCTGTTGCTTTAGTCAGATGCATCATGGGAGTTGTAGTTCCTGCACTCATCCAGCGTAGACGCTCACCAAATGGTTAGTGATTGGTCAGTTTTGGTTGTTAGGAACACAGGATTGTGTCATTGTGGTGAGATTGAATTTCTATAAACGCCAGTTATGTATAAGGCAGGGCTCTCAAGTTTTGAAGACAGGCAAGAGTGACATATTTTAAATCTCTATCCCCCCCTGAAAAAGTAAATAAATAAACAAATAAATAAAATATAAAAAAAAAACATGGCATAAAACATTCCAAAACTTAATATTTGAATTAAACAAAACATATTAAATTATACAATGTAGTGCTGGGGGTTGATAGCCTTATTTTTTCTGAGATTTAATTTATGATAAATTCATTATTTTATAAAATGTCATAAAACCGGGGCCCCCGGCACCATCTCAGGGCCCCCAGTTTGAGAACCACTGGCCTAAACTACTTGTTCTGAGCAGGTGTTGTCAGTGAACAGGCTGTAAAACTGTTGGCTAAGTTACAGACACTCATGAAAAACTGATGCTGATTATCTGGAAAACGTCTCTAACATCAGTCAAAATGTCATTGTTTGTGTCAAACAAGTTGTGAATTTGTTGTAACATTAAAACAGGAGATCATGACTTACTCTGTGCACAAAGTGATGCTCACAGAGTGATGGTGAACAATTCCAGGATTTGCTTTTTTTCCATTGGTTGTTGCGTTAAATCTTACCCTGATACAATAGTGCTATTTTCTGATTTGCTATTGTGTAACCTCTATTTTTGATTGGCTGATAAGTGTCAGGCTTGACTAAGAACTCCAGGGGAGACGCGCTTGATTCCTGCCCGGTTCTATAGAGACAGCGGTGCGGACTGATACATTTTGGGCGCTGCGGCTTATTAAATATATGATAAATAGTAAGTTTTCCTGTGTGAGAATTACAATGTGTGGCGGCAGAGCGTGACAAATGGCGCTCAATGCGTGACACTTGTAGCCCTGATAAGGGGATATAGTAGCCTAGAAGTTAAGGTGTTGGACGACTGACCAGAAGGTCATGAGTTCGAATCCCAGGTCCACCAAGCTGCCACTGCTGGGCCCCTGAGCAATGCCTTTAACCCTTAATTGCTCAGTTGTATAAATTGAAATAAAATTGTAAGTCACTCTGGATAAGGGTGTCTGTTAAATGGCAGAAATTGAAATCTAAATGTATATTGGAGAATCTTATCGAGAGCAGGACAGTCAGTGACGTATACTAAAAAGCCACTAGATTTGTCAAAAAGCTATTTTTGTGCCTACACTAATAAAAGGGTCTGAAAAGTGTTTTAATCTCACTTTCTAGTTTTCTGATCTCTTTGCATTTAATTCCCTTTGCATTTAGTAAATCACTGACTGATGAAGAGAACGAGAGAATATTTGGAAAATGCAACAATCCCAATGGCCATGGACACAACTACAAAGGTTAATCGCTGACATTATTCTCATTTATTCAATAGCCTACAGTTAAATCCAAAGTTTTACCTCATTTCAGATTTCATGTGTCTGCATTTTTTCAGTTGAAGTTACAGTACGAGGAAAGGTAAGCAATATTGTACTGCCCATTTAAACACAACATATTTGCTGAATTATCTTAATTTACAGTATTTAAATTCAATGTTTATGGCACATCTGTATGATATATATATACTGTAGATGAAAAATATACAAGTAAAGCATATCTGTGATTTCTCTTTATACAGATTGACCAAAACACAGGAATGGTGATGAACATCACTGATCTTAAACAGAGTATAGAGGTAGGGGCTTCCTATTGGCTGTGTCCTATCAACTCCTCATGTTCTGCTTGGTCTGTTCTTGATTATTGTTTGGAGCTCAGAGGGCAAATGACCAGTCCAAAGACATGCATTGGGGGATGAGTGACATCTCTAAATTGTCCATAGTGTGTGATTGTGTCCTGCAGTGGGTTAGCGCCCTGTCCATGGTGTCCTCTGCCTTGTACCCCAAGTCTTGGATAGGCTCCAGGTTCCCTGTGTCCTTGTGTCCAATAAGCAACAGAAAAATTAAATGGCTTGGTCGATAGAACTAAATCGTCATAATATTGTTTTAACAATACAGGGTTTTTAAAAAGATTTACTGAAAATGAGGGTTAATAATCTATGTGTTGAATCAATGAAAAATTTCATCAGTGATCTAAGTACTTTTTTTTCATTAACCCAATTGTAACCATCCAAACAGTGATAGTTTCACTTGTACATTATAAGTGTAATCATTTATTGGGTAGTTACTAAGTACAAGATTAGAGCATAGAGATTTGAAAGGACTAAAACACCATGGACTGTGCTGAGATAAATACTGAGTGACTGAATAATATGGTGCCAGCCTGAGGTGTATTATTTCCTATAACAGTATATGCTGAAGTGTTTTATTCCTCTTACAACACAGCAATTTGCAAATGAACCTATGGCAGGACAACAGGCCAAACTGTTTATGTTCAGAGTTACATGGTACATGGTACAACCTCTACCAATTTCTCTTTTTTCTTCTCTTATAATGAATAAGATAAAAAAAAGTCCATCCCGAAGAGTCTTCCATATTCGAAAACTTAAAAAAACAGCTTCTGTAAATGTCTAATAAATGTTTCATCAAAGTGTAGTGATTAGATTTGCTGTTTATATGGCGTGTGCTTCTCGCAAGTCTCTGTGAAAGTCGTTACTACAGAAACCAACGCATGTTAATGTTAGCTAATGTTATAGGTATGAATCAAAATCTTGTGATGAGTCAGAATCAAGAATTCAACAGCGTTATCATAAAAAAAGGGCTTGGAAATGTGAAGGTGCATGAAAAGGCAAAGTGTGAATGAAATTGTGATATTTGAGGAGAATAAAAACGGAACTGTTTTTAGGAGGGAATCCTGAAACCACTTGACCACAAAAACCTGGATCTGGATGTGCCATTCTTTGCTAATACCGTCAGGTATGAATAATACACAGTATTCCTTTGCGCTGCTATACACTCGCAGTCCATTTATTAATTTACTTTATTAGAAACACCTTTGCGTTCATGCAATATTATTCAGATTTAGGTCAAGGGTTTCAGTTAATGTCTGCAACAAACATCAAAATGAGGTAGGAATGTGATTTCAATGACTTTTACCATGATTGGTGGTGCAAGAGGGTCTGGTTTGTTCATTTCAGAAACTGTTGATCTGGGATTTTTTTTTTACACCCAACAGAGTCCAACATTTACATGGAATTGTGTGAAGAAAACTAAAAAAAAATAATATTCAGTGAGTGGTGGTTAATGTTAGAGGTCAGTGTCCAGATTAGTCTAATACTAAACTGAAATAATTACACTTTTTAAGCGTAGTGAACAGAAAAGCATCACACAACACACAATACGTCAAACGTTGAGGTGGATGAGCTACAGCTGATGACCACCTCGACATCCACTTCTGTCTGCCAAGAACAAGAATTTGAGTGGATTGGAAAAGTCTTCATTTCGGTTTGTTCAAACTCTAGCCTCAGATTTACATTCCGATGTTTGATGTGAACAGTAGCTGAAGCTCTTGATCTGTATCTGAATTATCTTATTTATTGTGCCTCTGCCACATGATTGACTAGATAATTGCATGAATGAGCATGAGTGTAGATGTTCCTATTAAAGTGGCCAGTAAGTGTATGTACACCTTTCCTAACACCCTGCCTGTCTCTGGTTGTGCAGCACAACTGAAAACCTGGCAGTGTTTATCTGGGACAACATGGTCAAGCTCCTTCCACCTAACCTGCTCTATGAGATCAAGGTGCATGAGACGGACAAGAACATTATTGTGTATCGAGGGGAGTAAAGCAGTTCCTTGGTTGATGCTTGTTCATTTAGATTTTTAGACATTGTAGATTTTTATTAGATTAGAGCAAGAGGAACACCTGCTGTGGCCTGCGCATTAGGATTAACATAAGGCACAAAAGAGAATGTGGCTCAGCTCTCTACCATGTGATGTGAGACTGATCCTATTAAACATGGAGCTTACAGCAAGTGTAAATCTTTTTTCCCCACAAATTAATTTACAATCCAACTTTGTTTCCTTATGTCAATTTTTGAACTTATTTTCAACATGTTTATATTATTTGCTTGAAGTAACTCATATTTGTGTTAATAAATTGCTTACAGATTTACAGTTGTTTTTAACACTAATGTCATTCTTATTAACCAAGAATCATTTTTTTCTCTCACAACAAAGCTTTAAACCTATTGTATATTGTAATAAATTATTTTTAAATTATGGTTATTTATCTTCATTGAGTGGTTCCTTATTCCATTTTTGTAGAATGTTTCATTTCTTGAAATGTGATCTAAATCTTTTTCTATTGTTACTGTACTTAACCTCACATTCCTCACTGAAGACAGAACACACTTCCAGTGCGTTACTGCTGATTTACGCCGCTGTCTGTGGTTTGCCCTGGAGTTTTCACACATACAGTACATGTTGACAGTGTTCAGTGATCTATGAAGATGTAGATAATCAGTGACAGAGAAAGTAAATCTAAGTGTCTATGAAGCACTTCAGAAGAAATCAGCCTACAAATCAAAAATGACTACCTAGCGATTTATAAAGCCGGTAAAGAGTTATCTCGTGTATATTTATTTCAACACACTGCTTGAACAAACCTGGAAAATCATACATGTTAGCATTTTGGTTGCACTCCACGGTTTCCTGTCCCTTTAAGCTAGTTTTACAAGCTACATGCTAGCAAAGAATGATACCAGAACAGACAGAAACAGGACATGTATCACATCTCATATATTTCAAAACCTAATTATGTGTGGGAACTACACACAAACACCAAACATAAACTGATAAACTAACACTTTATACAATTAAACTAATAACATTACAACTGTTATTCAGATCTCAGTGACATTGGTCGAGTGAACAGGAAAGAAGACACTTAAGGTTTTGTGGTTGGGGTAAAACTGGAGTTGACGTAAACAAATGGGTGAAAAAAACTGTAACTGTTGAAGACTTAGCAACTCCTCTACCAAAACCCACTAAACTCAGATCAGTCAGAAAAATGTTAAGCATACATTAAAGCTCTCAACATAACTGCACTGATTTTTACTGCAAAAAAATTCTAAATTGCATTTCCATCCACAGTAATCAGGTCATCAGAAATGTAATGGTGTGGCTGTCTCAGACGTTTCCTCACCAGACCACCAGAGGGCGCACTTGTACACCTTTTTGAACTTCTTCCCTATTTTGTGTTTTCCATTTAACCCCATGATCATGCTCCCCTGTTGTGTATTAGTTCATTAGTCCCCTTATTGAACTTCCTGTATTTCTGTGTATTTCTTTTTTTCTTACAGCGTTTTATATCATGCCAGTCCTCGTCTAGTCCCTAGTATGTGTGTTCCATACTCCTTTTAATATTTTCCATGCTTTGCTAGCCTTGTTTATGTGTTGTGTTTGTTCAGTTCATTTTTGCATATAAAATCACTTCAAACTTACATCTGCCTTTGCTACCAATGTCGTGACAACTGGTCTTTAGGAGGTCTCATGAACACTGCCCCAAGATCATGGGCTTCATTTACCAAACCAGATATGAACAAAATGAATAAATTGATTTCAGGGACACTTAAACAAATATGGAATGAATGAAAATCCAATTAGCTGGGTAAACAGTTGTATTTTACAAAAAACTCTTGGGTTTTAAATGCAAATATAGTTAAAATGTGAACTTTAAATCGTATAACTGGCATGAGGAACTGTTCGTTTATATCCGGCTTACCATATCAAGATTAAAAAGCTTAATTATTCCCATTCCACATGTTCCACAAGCAATCCAAAACAAATCAGTTCATGATTATTTTGACTATCCATTCAATTAGAAAAAAGAAATGGCACCCCATAGCATGAGAAAGTGACAGTCTGTGACTATGGTAGCCAGTGAGCTTAAGAAGCATTTCCTCTTAAGTCTTTCATTACTTAGTTGTCGTTTTGTTGTTTTCAGCTTTTTAGAGTTTTAGGGTCATCACTAAATGAGTCAGCTGTGAACTCCAGAATACAGAATTGAAATCTTGCCAAATTGCTTTTGTGTCTCATACAAAGATTACTGCTTATTCAGGTAGACTACTTACATGGTTTCACTCCTACTAGTGGATGAATAAGGAATTGAAAAGGACAGCTTTATGTGGTTAGTCTTTTTTGTAAAGCTGCACACATGCATTTCTCAACTTTATCTTGTAATCTTTTGCCCTGTCATGTCCCCCATTTGTTTGTGCCCTATAGGATGAAAACCTAAAGCTCTACAGTATACATCAATGCAAGTTGGTTTGGTTTTAAGATGAATTTCTTGGTATTGCTTTTTCTTGTTTCTCTGAGGAAAATCTGAACATTGGCCTTTATTCTGTGTGTATTGGTATGCATCACATGTGCTGAGGGATGACTCTTACCATAACAACATACCACGCCAAAGTTATCATTAATGTCAATGGTTAGAAGCAAAATTTTTCGTTTTCTCCACAGACCTTTAATTAATCAGATTCCATTCAGGCACTGACATACAACCCATAGCAGAGGGAGCTTGATACAAGAGAATATAGTCCTATAATTACACTCAACTCGAATTGAGTGAAATGTTAGCAATTAAACTGTAAAAGCCTGTTATTACTCTTATGCTTCAGGTGATTAATATCTTCCAGCAAAAGTAATCAAGAAAGAGCTAAACCAGACTGGCTGAGTTAAATCTGTCAACCTTTCTATCGTCTTAATGCTGAGTGGTAAAACATTTCAGCCATAAGTCAACTTGCCTAATACAGAGATGACATGTCCAGGCACCGACCTATGAACGAGTCAAAAGCCAAATGGGAGTAACATTTTTGGGTCAAAAGCTCCAGTCTTTAAGATGCAGATCCTTTGCTTTTAAAATGCAGCCAAATATCTAACACAGCGTAATGTTTGTATGGACTTTTTATTCACCTGCATACAGAAAGCCTACATTTCACCAGCGCATGTATGCTAGTTATCATTAAATGTGGCTTTCCGGACAAAAGCTCCATTCACTAAGGGCCAGTCTTTGCTTGATGAGCTGCACTACCCTGAAGGCCTTGCACAATGAAGCTCCTATCAGGTCCTAACTGCTGTTTTGGCAGATGCCCCAGATTTATTTATTGTTGTGGGTGTTGGATTTGTGTGGATCAGTGATCACAGATTGAATAGGTAATAAAATCCTGTCAGTTGTGGAAACTAATCAGTGGTACATAATTAAAAAAATACAGTATATACGTATAAAAGTGAACTGAAAGTAACCCCAAGTCTGAAAAATTGCTTTATTTTGTTGAGGAAAAACATTTATCATGCTTAAACAGTAAGTGGTAAAGCTTTGTAATGAATCATGCTAATCTGATCTAACCTCAGGTCTGTGTCTTGTTTTCTTGTATTCCCTTGAAAATAATAGACTTTTTTCCTCATCATGAAAGATGATTTATTTACCATGTCTCATTTGATATAGACCAAAGAAAGAAACCAAAATCAGATGCTGTATGAGCTTACTGATTGATCACTGAACACATACACATCATTTCCTGTGAGGTTTTTAATAAATCAGAGTATCTTTTGGTATCTTTGACAGATGACATGAGTCAATGATTTCCATTCTTAAGGATAATTAAGTGCTGAAGTACGTCTACCACCTTGGCGAAGAAGCTCAATATCCTCGCTGACAGTTTTTTCCATGTGTAATGTTAATATAATGGCACGCTTGATTAACAATTCCCCTGCAGCTATTTTGTCAGATTTCGTGAGCTGAAGAGGATTTGGAGAGCGGAAAGATGAGAAGTGAAAAGGAGTGTCAGCACCTGTCAGCATCATATTTTAACTCCAAACTCACACTCAACTTCATCTTTGTCTTGTAAGGAATATTTATTATAAATCTTTTTGTGTTATGTAAGGAAAAACATGAACACCTGATACAAAGTGAAGTAACTGTTACCATCTGTTTTTAGTTCATTTTTTTTTAGGAATGCCTGGTTTGTTTCTCTTATAAAACAGTGACTTGCCAAAACTTCTATTCATTAAAGAATTGTAGAAAATTTAGTTCCTGTTAAAGCTGCTATAAAAAGTCTTTCCTGCACCAGCTTCTTCTCACTTTTCTCCCATTTATTAAAGAGAAACCAGCAAACATGGTAGAAATGTATTGACTATTACTAAGTGCTGACACAGGAGACTCCTTCAATAAATAGCCCAGTGAAAATATCACCATATCAAAATGTATCTATTTCTGTTCCTAAATAAATCATTTTTAATTATGATTAATATTCTGAATTCATTTTATTATTTAGTCATGGCCAAAAGTGTTGGCACCCCTGAAAACTTTCCAGAAAATGAAGTATTTCTCACAGAAAAGAATTGCAATTACATGTTTTGCTATACACATGCTTATTTTCTTTGTGTATATTGAAACAACACAAAAAAACCCCAGGAAAAAGCAAATTTGACATAATTTCCCACAAAAGTCCAAAAATGGGCCGGACAAAATTATTGGCACCCTTAAATTAATATATGGTTGCGCACCCTTTGGAAAAAAATAACAAATCAATCGCTTCCTATAACCATCAATAAGCCTCTCACACAGAATTTCGGACCACCTTTTCCCAACAGCAATTTTAAGATCTCTCCACAGGTTTTCAATGGGATTTAGATGTGGTCTCATTGCTGGCCACTTCAGAATTGCAATACTTTTTGCAAATACTAATTGCAATACTTTTCTGTGACAAATACTTCATTTTCTGGAAAAATGACTGTACATCCTTGAGTAAGTTGTTACTATAGAAACAATAACTTATACAGTAGCTGAAATTATTGTGAGTGTTCTGCAACTTTTAACCAGTCAGATATAAAAATTCAACAGGCCTCTGGAATAAATATTATATAATAATAATAATAATAATAATAATAATAATAATAATAATAATAATAATAATATTTTTTCAAAGACTCTTTTAATTATTGCAGCAGATTAGTGCCTGCTCACCCTCTGATTCTTGATTATTCCCTCATAGTTATTTTGAAACATGAATATACGATGCAGTAAAATACATGCCCATTATAAATATTTCTAGTCTGATTGCACCATTGCACTAGTTACAGATGAGCTGCATCCAGATGTGAGTGTGATCCAACATAGAGAGGGTTAACACTTAGGACTCAGGGTGGCCCTCTTGCTCTTGCACATCTGCCAGTGGATAGTGATGGCTGGGTGGGGAGGTGGAGTAGAGTGTCAGAGCCAGTTTAGATGTTTTCTTTTGCTGTTGGAGTTCCCTCCCCCTTAGAGAGTGTGTATGTAGTGTGACTCAGGGTCAGGTAACAGAAAGCTCACTTCCTCTGGGAGCCTAGAGGAGACAGCAGGATGGGCAGTGTGTGCCTGTGCTGAGGATGGAGAAAAGAGTGTGTGTAATCCAGACTGACTTTCACCAGTACAGACCCTTAACTGGAATCCACAGTAAACATCTGGCACAGGTAAGACTCTGCAGCTGATTCTCTTAATTGCTAACATGCTTCAGGTTTAGAGTGGAATGAGTTGGTGTACAGGACGCATATTAAGCCAAGATTGGGTTACAGTGATTGTCTGCTGAGTAGCCTTTTCACAATACATGGTCTAGTCTATCTGACAATTCAGGCCTGTTTGTGTGATCATAAGTAGTGCACCTGTAAAAGGCTTCCACACACACACACACACACACACACACACACACACACCTCTTACATTTAGCATTCTCCCTCAGTACTGGATTTCAGCTCAGCAAATTTTTATGTGTACAAGTTCCCTGTGTGCTTTCATGAAAAGAGTGCTGTCTGGATAAAAACACAGGCTTAGCGGCAGGCTCACACACACACACACACACACACACACACACACACACACACACACACACACACACACACACACACACACACAAACACACACACACACACACACTTCTCAGGAATGCAAACATTTCAGTGCGGGTCAGTGATCACAAAAAAGCATGGGAGGGTCTTCTCTTGAGTCAACTCAGGCTTAAGAAGTGGATAATTACTAATTACTAATATTTTTAAAACTTGCACATAAGACTTGGTCAGCTTCCAGAACACATGCAGTTGTGACCCGTGCTTCTGACATTATCAGCACTGCTTCCTGAGTAGCTGTGAAGTTTTGATGGATCTGCAGGTCGTCCATTCCATCTGTAGGACTGTTGGAGATCAACAGTAGTGGAAACTTACCTATTCTATAGAACATACAACATAGTAATTTACTGATATATATGTCATAGTCCGAAGTAGTATAAAGTTTGTTTTATGGGATGCGTTTTGGATATACATACGTTGGATATAGATACGTTTTCATTATCACATTGCTTTTGGATTGCAGCTAAAGAGTAAAATTGCATGGAGGATGAAACCAATTCTTCCGTCCTACTTCAATTCTCCAGACTCTTCACAGAGCCAACACTTTCATCAAACCTAAACACCATGATTAGGATTTTCGTATGTACTGTCAGTGATTGTGCCAAGTACTCAAGTCAAGGGAGAAATGTGGAAAAAGACAGCAGTAATTTTGCAATTATGACTTCAATTTGTCAAAGTGAGAAAATGTTGAGATGTTTAGAGATCACAAGACCATTCGCAATATTTTGAATTTAGGCTTAGGTCCATTTTGCTACAACACAACTTGATCAACTCCTGACCTTCACACTGTGTGGAAAACAGATTTATCCTGCAACGTTGTTGTATCACCATGTGATAAGACATGCAGATTTTCTTTCATTTTTGGAGAAATATATTTATATTTCCAAGTTTGCTATTGACAGAAAACAAAATTTAGGCTCTATTGTTTTGATCATTTTTGGTGATTAACATCAGGCATTGTAAAGTTTTCTCACCCACATTGCAACTCACATAGTATGAGTGTAAGTGTATTTTAAAATGTTTCACAGTATTAGAAATGTGCCAAAATGTGCTTACAGTTATTACATCTAATAGCTAAAGCACTAAGATGCGTTACAGATATCTGTGGCATTGAAATATCATAAACTGCCCAAATTCAATTTATAAGCATTCCAAGAGCAATGTTTTATAAATCACTACTCATAAATATTTGTGGAGAAGGCCTCGCAAAGCTGTTCTCATTAGCTTGGGTCTGCAGCCTGGCCTCCATGTCTCCATGTCACCTCCACTAACTGGGAATGCAATGAAAGGGAATAAATTTATTTGGAAAATGGCTGCTCGTGATCTGGGCCTGACACAATTGAGTGTGAAAGCAAGAATGTTTGATGCCTGTTTGCCAAAGGGACAGTCTTCAAGTAATACCTAAAAATTCTGTTATATTCCTCAAAGCGCCAGATCTCACAGAACTCATAAATAGCTTAATTAGTATGTTTTGTGTGAAATCCTGATTTGAAACATCCTCCCAAATCAAGTCAAGGCATGAGCATTTCTGCAACACTGAATGTCTCATTCACAAAGGCTCAAGGCTGAGACACTGTAACCAGACCAGTGTTGAGGTTTGGAATGAGCATTCTTACAAAAAAAAAAAAAAATAAATACTTGTGCTGACTGTGAAGAGAGGTTTGGAGTTTCAGGGGAGATTAAATAACACACTGTAAAAATGTTGGGTTTGGTAGAAGTTAACGTGCAAGCATTAGTGTCAGCCAATGCACAGTAGACAATCTAGTGGTGACATTTTAATTGCATCATAGTGTATAATTTTTGCTTAGAAAGTACAGACATGCCATCTTTTTGTAAGACATAGACACACATGCTGATCTCCACACTTTGTTAATGCAGTTTGTTAAGGTTCACACCCAGGGATTGGCAACGAAACAACAGCAACCATGAGCAGGATAAAGCTTAATTAAAATAAAAGAATGAAAGAGCACTGACGTTTAAAAACTTCCTCTCAAACAGGTCCTCTTTTCTTTTGCACTTCATCATGTACGAATTATTCAATGTAGTAAAATTTGTAGTGTTCATATCAAGAGTAGTGTCACTATCTGACATTTTTCAGTCACAGGGATAACCTGGCTCAAGTTGCAACAGGTTTCTTCTCCTGTCATTTTCAAAGCTGTAATAAATGACTTTGAATGAGCTTTGGAAAATTAGTATACACTTTTTCACTATGACTAAACTACACTTTTGATTTCTTTGTTGGTTTGCCAAATTTGCTTGTTGAATCTTGTATAGATAGGAGAACATAGACGTAGACAAAATACAGATTGACACTGCAAAAAAATAGCATGTCACTTGAGCATGCATGCATGATATCAAGGCCAGGGAAGATCTCAGAGGTAAATGGTCAACAAAAATCGTTCCACTAAGTTGATGCATGGTGTGCTAAAGTTATTGCGGTTGCACTGTTGTCGCCGTATGGTTATGCTTTGGAAGGAGCTTGTGGAAAATTAGTCAATCGGCTCTCTGCTTGAAATCTTAGCAAGAACATTTGGACTGATTTACACTACAATTTTTCTATTTGTTATTTTTGGACTGAAGAACTTGGTAATAAGGAAAGAGTGGATACTGCATGCTTTTAAAGTCTAATATAACATTAACTGAAATTAAGTAAAGAACACTAGAATCGGCTTTACTAATATCTTACAATGTCTACAATACAGCTATACAGAAGTACGCTATATAGAAAGGAACCCTTAACTCTTTAATGAAATAGCAATGTTCAGAAAGTTCCAAGACACTTATATAAGCCCTTTCTGACAACGAATATAAACCTGCAGGAAAAAAGAAAAGATTACAGGTGTTGGCTGACGTGAAGGCTGCTTTGGTCTGTCAACTGTCAACTTGACATAACACTTGTGTGAATTGACAGATCGACATTGACATAAGATTTTGTTATGACATTTTGGGCGCTGATTTACAGTATGCTTGAGGACTATGACAACTGGGCTTGTAACTGTGTGTTTGGTATGTCAGAGGCAACACAATATCTTAAAACTATATTTTGAACTATATTCACAATATTTTTATACCATTAAAAATCATTTAATAATAATTGGACTCGGATGTACCATCCCAGGTAGAAGATGCATGCTAAAAATAACGAGTGCATAAAATAAGATGTACTCGTGATTGTGCAATCCCTGGGACAAGGAAAAGTACTCTTTGGTACCATTTTTCCTGAGAGTGTAAGGTAATGTCATGGCACTTTAAGAACTCTTTAGCTCTTAATTTAATTCCTGATATTTTTCCACAGCACTTTATAGCATTGTCTCTGAAATTACAAAAGAGTTTGATTTTGATGTTTAACATATGACATCATCACCGTTATGTAACTGACCTACAGGAAGTTCACATTGGTCATGACGTGCTGAAGAAGACATTGTGGTTATAAGTGTTACAGCAACAAAGAATCTGTCACCTGCTTTAGATTTAATGTCAGCTTCACATCGAATCTGTCCCAAACATGACAGCTGAAGCCAGTTATTTTTTTTTAATTATATAACGATGCTTGTAAGATGATGTTCTATTGATTTGTTGTCATAAGTCAATCATGATAGCCTATCAACTTTACAAGCATTGTTGTTATCCATCAAAGTCTATGATCATGAGCTGCTGATGAAATAAACATTTCTGCTTTAAGTCTCACTTCTGGTTTCTTTCATGTGTCATGAATGCCTTATGTATGTTAACCTTTCACTTATTAAGCAGTTATTTATGTTAGTATGTTATTCAGTAGCTACTAAGGCACAACTATTCTGAACCTAATAGGAAAGGTCTGAACAGGCTAGACACACATGCAAAAAAAAATATAAAATAGCCATGGTTATATATACGCCAGTTAGAGACAGTAAAAATGAAAATGACAATTTAATTCTCCTGTGGTTAAATAGATTATCCTATCATTTGTCACATGAGCTACTGTATAGTACTGGATGTCAGAATATATCCCATCCAGTCTAGGGTGAAATAACGGCTGATTGGGAAAAAATTCTCTGAAGTGCACAATGTGTAATAGTTTAAGTAAGTGGATGAAGGACGATTTTTCTGTAGTTATCCAGAGTCCTTCAAGGATGCCAGAGATATGTTTCTCTTTCCATACTATACATATTATGTGTCATTGTGAGTAATAGCAGATTACTTTAACAGCTGTCCTTATACCTGTGCACAACTAATGGATGTTTATTATATCTTTCTGCTCGTCCCCCCCCAACTAAAACTCAGTGAAGAATGAAGACTATAGAGTGGGTCGTGGTGGTATTTGATCCTGGGGAATTATTGTAGTCTAAGAGTATCAGTGGAAGAAATTTGGAATTGTTTTGAAATGGGCCAAGAGGCCCCGGGAGCAGGAGGGTGGGGAGGAGGTGGGAGTGGAGGGTTTAGTCCAGAGTGATCGTAGAGAAGCGTGAGAGCATAAGAAGTGAGCAGAAGTGGATCAGGTTAATCCAATACAGCAGTGTCTACAGGCTGAGATGAGGGAGAGAGAGGAGCTGAAGAAAGCCATTGAGCAGAGCGACATGCTGCTGACTCGTGTCCGCCAACTGGAGGAGGAGAATGCCGGACTCAGCAAGGAAAAGAATGACACTTTCATTAAGATCCGTGCTGTAAGTCGACTGGGATTTTACCTATGAGATTGTGTTTTTTTATGTTTCAGTCACTTGCACAAGATTTTAGGTCTTTTTTTTATTTGATTTTTTTTATTTAATACACAACTTGTATAATTGAATTACCCTTGTATTTGATGGAAAAACGTTTCCTTTGAAAAAAGTGTCTTATTCATGACAGAACTTATCTTTGTATCTTCAAGCACAGGAAATTGTGTATTCTGTATGTGGCAGCTTTCACTGAAAACCACAGTCCTGCCTGTTGAGCTGAGCAGTGATGATAAGTAGGTAGCAGAGCTCACTATTGAGTTATTGCTCCTGCCTTGCCTCATTGGGCTAGAATATGGCAGACACAGATGGCCAGAGACATCTCCATGTGGAAAGGAAAGGCATACTGAGCAGTGAAATTCACAGGTATTTTTTTGGATTGGAAATGACTCAGCACTGAGTTCTCCTAATATGTCTGATTATTTTTGCTGCTGATTGCATTAACAGATCCTCCAGATTCACTCATAGTCTACTTTCCATCCACCACTTTATGGCAGGGCTTGTATTACTGAAACTCTAGCAGGATTTCTACATTCAGTCTTTTGCACCCTTTTGTTACTTTTGTAAGAGTTAGCTTTGTAAGATTAAATTGATTAGCATGTGACATTGGAACATTTCACTTGTAACTGAAATACTAATGCTTATCATCTACAGCTCTATAGTAGATGTTCCAACCAATAAGGCCATGTGGAGAAGAGTTCCTGAAATACCCCAGGGGGTAACTGCGTCGTTTGATTTGATATGAAACTCGAGTATGTGTAAAGATGTGATTTATCATTAATACTAAGTGAATATTGTAACATAGTGACATTTATGGACATTTATAGACTGGATGTAAATGGAGGTAGCTACCTGTTGATGCAGATTGAAGGACACATGTAATATAAATGTGTGAAATGTGTCCATCGTTACAGGATGATGATCGGCAGGTGTTTGAAGCTTGACCATCAGAACGTTTTGGTCGGTCAGTGGTTAACAAGTCACATTCAGATCTTTTTTCAAGAATTCCTGCAAAGTATCTGACCAAGTGCCTAATACTGTTGGCTGATTTTAATATTTTCCAGTGTACTCGGAAAAAAAGACCTGTGCTTCCCACTTTTCTTTTCCCTTTGTCCTTTATTGTGCTTTCAGCTGTTTCTGTGGGATTTCTCAGTTGTTTCCTGGAGAAAGATCATCATTCCATAAATAATGGGATCAGTGCCTAGTGTGTAGGCAGCCATGCTTCATTAACTCCTTGCCAGGCCAATGCAGTCTGCTGGAGAAGAAAGATATTTGCATTGTAGTCTGCACATAAATTTGCATTACGTTCGGTACTAAATTGGGTACGACACTTTTATTATTTTTCCCATTTTTATTATTCATCCCATGAATTTGTAAATCCGATTGATCAGAAGGTGATTCATTTTCAATAACAACATCTCTGACAGTATTTCTGTCAACAAAAAAAAATCACTGGTTTATATTAACGCTTTTATGCTTGCAGGATATTGTTGCTATAGTAACAACTTCCACAGGGACTTGTATAATGGACACACATAAACCTAATAAAAACAAGTATAATTGTGGATGTGGTAAAGTTTGCTTTGATTTGATGTTTAATTAGCATTCTTGAAGGAATCTCCAGTGTCATCACTATAGTCAGTAGTTATTTTCCTATAACCCCTTGCCCTGGCATGTTTTATTTCTTGCATGAATTATTTCAAGGAAGATATCAATATACTATTTGCATCCTGTAGGTAGGTCTCCCACCATACTGTAACACTGTAGCCTTATATTAGCTAGTGTGCTAGTGCTCAGAATGAATAGCATTGATAAATGCATAAAATTAGCAAGCTTGATTAGACTGTAAACTGAAGCTTGTTGAACACTGAGGCTATTGATGGAGATTAAATATTAGTTCTATGTACTATGTACTTTACCCTAGTAGCAGACATACCAGTATAGCAGGATGTTCCAATTCTATTAAGCATTTGCTCAGTTTTGTTGCTTTTGTTGTTGAAGAGAGCCAGTACTTAAACTATATCTGTTTTAAATAGATTCACTTAAACACCTAATCTACAGAGCATTAAATATATATCAAAATACATATTATTTATGTGATAAGTAATATTTCAAAATACAGATGCAAAACCGGCAAAATGTATTGTTAATGTCAGTTAAATAGTTAAAAAACTGCAGCATAAGCTCTTTTATATCCACCAATAATTATGAAATAAAATGTGAAAATGTGTTTTCCAGAATCATCCACATGCCCTATTTAAACATGTGGAAAAACTTTAAGGTCTGGGCTAGCTTTAGAGTTTTTGTGGCTTAGGGCAAGATCTCTGAATAAAACCCATCTCCTGGTTAAATCAGAGTGAGAGAAGTGAGATTAACACAGCACATCTCATGTATTCTTCTACAGTGATGTTTTCTTTAAACTGTAAAACATTAGAATAGCATTTTCACTGTTTTTTATGATGATGCCATTTCCTCCATCTGTAAATTTTGTGTACTGCTCATCCTACACAAGGTCACAAGGACTGCAATGAGCTGTACCAAATTCAAAACACCACCTACTGTATATTAAACTGTTTTTGGGATGCCAGTCTATTGTAGAGCACAATCGCACTCACTCAAACACTCATTAGTACACTAGGGACAATTTAGGAATGCCAATCTGCATACAAGCCCATGTCTTTGGACTGGAGGAAGAAACAATAGTTCTCAGAGGAAACCTCAGAGGAAAACACAGGGAGAACATAAAAGCTCTCCTATCTCTCGCTAATTGAATACCACTTTTTCTGTCCTTATTTTAATATGTACAAGGTTTGTTTAATTAGTAAAAGATGGTTGGGATTGTGAACAACTCCAGGATTCAATTCATTATACAAGTTTATAAAAAAAGATGTAGATCATGGCTGCTTTCACATTTGTTTTCAATTTTATACGAAGGTATTTATTTAATCAATCCCAGTGAATTAAACACAATAGGGTTTGCTGTGAAAGGAAAATACTCCATGATGGGATAGCATGATGCTTTACCTCTCTGAAGCTGATTCATTTCACATCCTGTTGTACGTTATTCAAATTACCAAGCATTATTAATTGAGTGTTTTAACTAAGTGTTTTAATTCTCAATAAGTGGAACTGGAGATTGGATGAAGTATTATGTTGTACCATTTCATACCTTAGCCCTCAAGTATATTTCTAAAATGATCTATTATTATTCTTGATATGTCTTGTTGGTGCACACTAACATACAGTATGTGATACTATGTCTATCCTTGATTAACACTTCACTATCTGTTATATATGAATGGTGAAAGGGTTTGAGGATAGCGGACTATTAAACCGTTCGATTCAACCAGAACATATAGGTAACATTTGTGACGTTCAACTCAAAAAAATGGCACCTAAATGGAAAGTTTCACAGACCTGACAATGCTGCAAAGACTAATGCATTGTTTTGACAGGGTCAAATTTTGAGCATGTGATCACATTGTCAATAGGCTTAAACGTGGTTCCTGGAAACAATTTTTACATCTAATTTTCTGCCACACTTTCAAAATGTTTGAATGAAAGCAAGGAATCCTTCTTTACTCCTTAATTTTGAAATGCATCGATCTAAAGGGAGTTACCCTGATAACCTCTGTTATCTTCCTCTTTCTATTCTGTAAACATTCACAGCATTTCCAAGAGTGGAAAAAGAGCAATCAAATGATATTCACATCTGGTTCATGTTTGGGGGGAAAAAAGAAAATTCCCTGTGAAAGCTTAAAAAATGTGGAGAACTTGTGGGAAGTTGTATTATTATTCATTGTCATCAGTCATTATAAAAATCCCAGAGGTTAAAGAGCATTATTGTGGTCACCAGTGAGCATTGACTGACTGAGCTGACTTTTGTTGTCTGGGTGGATGTGGGTGTAATATTCTGTTTCATGAACAGCTGGCTATAATACTGAAGAGGAGAATAAAATAGATGTCATTGTTGGGCCTGAAACACTCAGTAGATGGATTTATGCTGCTTCTTAGCGTGGGTTTAAAGACAGATTATTTTCACTATATGAGACAGCTCAGATTCTGGAATTGTCCATAAGACAAAAGTAAGTTTACATTTGAAGAGGCCCATACCTTGATGCTTCGTCACCTGCTTCGATGTTTATCACATTTCACCCTTTGAAGTTTTTATCCAACTGATTTTAACTAGCCAAAACAAATAAAAAGGCGTAGCATGTATTGTCTGTTAATTCATTCAAATGTGAAGTCACATTGGAAAAGCATGTTCAATATCCTTTTTGTTCACCATTGAGTGATGAATAGCATGGCATTTATTCATGGCTGACACACAAACACACACACTGTCTTTTCTTATCTTTTCTTTCTTAGCCCTTTCCGAAAGGGAGCGTCAGTGTTGGTTGTTTAATTTGCACTGACGCTGTCCTCGTTTTGTTTCGTAGCTACTGTTAGGGTTATGAAAGCTAAAGCATTCTATACCCTGGCTTTTGTAGAATCCTCTGGATAAAGTGGGAGAAGACACCACCTCACTCAGAAGGAGACGTTACATGGTGTGAGGTGGAGTAGCAGTGAGCTAACTTCAACATCAAGAAAATAAAACAGGGAGCAGTGAGCACTGAGAGAAGAAGCCAAGTGAACCTGTACATAAAGGTGTGTAGAGTTCCAGTTTGAGGAGCATTTGGCAGTTGGAACCACTGTATCTGGGACATGGAGGCTGTTTGTCAGAACCAGACTGAAGGTTTTTCTGTAAATTGCCGGAGGTGCCTTTTGCTGTCCGAAGATTCGGAAGAAGCCTGTGAGACACAGGTAGAGCCAGAACAAGAGGAACTGGATTGGGATAATTTTAGTACATCCATACAACATCGGCAGGTGTGTGTGTGTGTGTGTGAGAGAGAGAGAGAGAGAGAGAGAGAGAGAGAGAGATTGAGAGAGAGAGAGAGAGAGAGAGAGAGAGAGAGAGAGAGAGTGTGTGTGTGTGTGTGTATGTGTGTGTGTGTGTGTGTGGTCATTTAACAACTAATAGAGCCAAAATGTTTCCTTTGGTTAATAGGAAATTAGGTGAAGCACAGATGCTAATAATTAATATTAATGTCAAGTGTGTGTGTGTGTGTGTGTGTGTGTGTGTGTGTGTGAGAGAGAGAGAGAGAGAGAGAGAGAGAGAGTGCGTGTGTGTGTGTGGTCATTTAACAACTAATAGAGCCAAAATGTTTCCTTTGGTTAATAGGAAATTAGGTGACGCACAGATGCTAATAATTAATATTAATGTCAAGTGTGTGTGTCTGTGTGTGTGTGTGTGTGTGTGTGTGTGTGTGTGTGTGTGTGTGAGAGAGAGAGAGAGAGAGAGAGAGAGAGAGAGAGAGAGAGAGAGAGAGTGCGTGTGTGTGGTCATTTAACAACTAATAAAGCCGAAATGTTTCCTTTTGGTTAATAGGAAATTAAGTGAAGCACAGATGCTAATCATTAATATTAATGTCGTGTGTGTGTCTGTGTGTGTGTTTGTGTTGCAGTATGAGAGCAAGAAAAATGTCAGGTCAGGCTAAATCTTTAATAGTGCTGACTGATTGTGTTTAACTAACATACCTGGCTCTATCATTTATTTAATTATTTCTTTATTCTACTGATTTATTATACGTTTAAAATCACTAAGATGTAAAAATAATTTTCATTTAGATTTCTGTGAAAGAATGTCAAAACACAATAAGCACAGGATAAATGCAAAATAAATTCCCAATTGGCAAACACTTCCTTCTCATATTTTATTGATAATAACAGTAGTTTAAATGAATGCTAACAATCATGTTAGGAAGTAATTTGAGGTCTGAAGTCTGAATAAAGCTTTTGGTCTGATTAGTTTTGATAGAACATCTGTTGGTTTTTTTTAAGAATGATTTGAGACTGGATTAAGTATTTTCTTCTGTCATGACATGTTTCTCTTTTATGCTCTCTAAATGAAGGGCCATGTGTTTTTGGATTATTCTGTTCATTTTTTAGAAACAAGCGTTCGGCAGAGACTCATCAAAACAGCTTGAATATAATCTATGTCACATTCATATGTTTCATATTCAGTATGCATCTGGAAAAATTTTTTTTTTGAATGCTACTGGCTGTAGTGAAATACTCGGATTTTGACCTGAAGAGACCAGGTTAAAGAAATGACATGTCTCTTCCCCTGTTTCATCTTTCTCTGATTTCACCTCACCTTCACTTCACCTCACTGCTCTCCTTGTTCATGTTCACTTCTACCTTCTCTTTCTCCTCTTTCTCACCACCGTGCAGGAGCAGGAGGCACTGCAGCAGGCCGAGCAGCGCTGTGTACAGTTGGTCCAGGCCAGACGTGAGCTGGAGGTTCAGGTGGCTCAGCTTGAATTGCGTGTAGAGCAGGAGGAAGACGCTAACGCACAACTCGCCTCACAGCGTCACACACTCCAGGCTGAGTGCCGTAGCCTTCATCAAGACCTAGAAGAGCTGGAGAGTGCGCTCAGTGCAGTTGAGAAAGACAAACAGGTGATGCATAGACAAGCGATTACAGTGTCATGAGCTTGTGCTATTCATGCTAAACATTTCCACACTGGTTTCTGCTAACTACATATACCTTATTTGTATAGATTTTCATGTTTCACCTGTCATTCAGGTGCAAAGAAAAGCGTTTGAATACGCAGTTCATGTACAGTCCATTTACATTTTACTTAGTCCTTCAGGTATTTTATTTTAATATTATTAATATTTTTAGGCTCAGTTTTTATAATAGCATTTCTTCCTCATCTGCGTTCTTACTTCTGTCATCTGGTTGTTTAGTTCATTGTATTCTGATGAATGATTGGATTACTGCATTACCTTGAATGCACCTTGTAATAAATTTTACAAAGCCGTACTGTCCTTTGTTTAAGAACCGGTTACTTTTTGTATAATAAGTGGCTAATAAGTCATTTGTTGCCTACGGAAGAGTAATGGGAGGCACTCAAACATCCAGTTTCTTTGACAGGCATTTTCTTTGCTAAACCTTACCGTACCTGATATTGAACTGAACACAAGAACAGACCTGTACTGTCAGTTGGCTCTTTCTCACTTTGAACAAAGTCTGTTTGCACTTCACCTGTTGCCATAGCAACATAGCAAGGATGTGAATTATTTCAATTTCATTATAAAGTGCAGATAGGTATTTTTTACTTTACCATTAGTATTTCTCGAACTTAATCCTGAGCTTCACCATGAAATTAGGTTAAAGTTTATTAGCCTTTTTTTTTCACTACAAATGAACTCCACTGCAGTATTTTGGCTCTCAAAATAACCTTTTATTTCAAAGTTGGTGTACCTACTAATCGTTCCTTACTCAATTTCTTATTTACATTTTTTCTGTAATCAATTGGCTTCAATAACAGATGGTTACTGAAATTTTTGTCTGGTTACATACTACAGTTTGATGAGTTTCTGCCTATAAAAGTTTGAAAAGCCTTGAGGTCAGAGTGGAGTGAAGCAACGGTACTGATTTTGAGATGAAAGCCTCGCCTCCTCCCATCCATAAGCACTTCTGGTTTACATCTGCTTTTCAAAGACTCAACAAGACCACATGCACACACACACACACACACACATACACACACATGCATGTACATGTGCATGCACACATATACACAAATAACATCCACTTATGTTTTTAAGAGAGAATGCATAATGTATATCAGCTGTAATGGCAGCCTATTATTAATAAATGTTACAGATAATAATAATACACTCTCTCTCTCTATTTCTCATTCTCTCTCTTTTTTCTTTCTTTCTCTCTCTCATTCTCTTCATCTCGCATCCCCCCTGTCTTTCTCTCATTCCATCTGACACACTCCTTCTCTCATTCTTTCTCTTTCTCTCATTCTCCATCTCTCATCCTCTCTCTCTCATTCCCTCTGACTCTCTCTCTCTCTCTTATTCCCTCTGACACACTTCCTCTCTCATCCTTGCTTTCTCTAGCTAAAAGTCTATACTCACATAATTTAGCGTGATTTAATGTTATTATATATGTTTGCATTCACACATAATTCATGTCTACTGCAATATTTCGCCATTTTCTATGGAGATTTATAGATTTTATGCATTATCCATTTTATCCAACAAAATGGTGATGTATTTCTGAGTTTACTTAGATTAAAACTTGCTTTGGGTGAATATTTTACTTGAATGTCATAATCATAGTAGTGAACATAGATAAACATGTGGTTTACATGGATTTCTGGTTCATTTTTGCAGCTAAATGGTTTTTATACCTCATACATCACAGTCCAGTTGTTCGTATTTAGCACAGTAGCCAGCACCTTGATCTCAGAGAGGACACAGAGACACGTGTAAGAAAGCTCAGGCTTGATGTTTTAGAGAAAAGGTCACTCCAGCGGGATGGAGAGAAGTTGTTTCCTGGCTGCTGTACTGCTTGAATCTCACTCGTCTAGAACACATGTTGAAGGCTGTTAAGATCTGAGATCACATCAAATCGGCAGAAGTCCAGCTTTTATCAGCTTACTAGGAAGGAATTTTAGAGGAGTACAAAAGTTTTTTGTCTTTTTTTTCTTCTTCTTAAAAAGCCATTTTTTTCATGAATTAGAAGTTCCAGGGAATAGTCTAAGGACTCATGACTGCTATTTGCTGAAAAGCACAAGGGAATGTTACTGTATAGAATAGGGAAATGGTCATGAACAGAATATAGTCATTTGTCTTAGGTTCTGTAATCACATATATCTCAGAAAATTCCCTACAATTCAATGATTATAGTCTTTGAACGACTATGAGTGTATTGTGCAGTAAAAGAAGCTAGATAGTGAACAGTAGAAGCTGCATTTGCCAGGTTATCACCATCTGTAATTTAGAATCTGTGGCAGTGGGCTGTTTTTTCCTCACCCCATTGAGCGTGCGTGTAAAGAGCCGGTACTCTTCAGACAGATAGATGGATAATTGAGTCAAATAAAAATGATATCCAGGAAACATTTTAGTGTTTATTTCTTGGTCAGATGTTTTAAATCTACTTGGAATTTGCATTGAAGGATTGGATTTGATTAAGCTATCGAGCTGCAAACTTCCTCTGACAGACTCCACGGTTGAGGTAAACGAACGCATCCCAGCTGTGGATCAAAGATGGCAGCAAGTCAGATGAGAGTCACAGTTAATGTTTTAGTGCCTCATATGCTGCACAGACCGTAACATTTCTGTTACTGTTCACAGAAAACCATTGAAGACCTACAGTTTGAGGGGGAGAAGGTGAACCTTCTGACTACAGAGAAAGTGAAGTTGCAGGTACACATCGAGGAGGTGAGAACTGCAACCTTTATGACACCCTAACCAATTATCCCTAATCAGAAAAATTCTGTTTCCTTTGTCCGGTGTGCTGTTAGGATGACGTCATGGCTGATACCCAGAGCAACATCTCTCACTGATGCAAAATAATTTGTTTATTCTAATGCAGATTTTCAGAATAATATCACTGATTAACTTAGATGCACTAATCAGTAACTAAATCACTGAATTCTGGGAGTTTATGGAGCTCGCTGGTCTAAGTGGGATGTATGGCTTTGTGGTGTGTGGTGTGTCACAGTTGGAGTACCAGCTGGAACAGGAGAGGAAGCAGCGCACTGAGCTGGAAAGGAACAGGAGGAAGTTAGAGGGAGACAGTAAGAACACCATGGAGAACCTCAGTGACCTGGGCAAGATGAGGGTCAACCTAGAGGAGCTCATCAAAAAGTGAGTTTTTAATTGTCTTTGATTTACTTAGGACTTAGGAAGCTGAACACCTTTCAATATCCACTGGAGTTTTTTAAAGTCAAGTCAAAAGGAGATCTTTGCACAAAAACAGATGGTAGATGTAAGTGTCTCAGTTCTGTAGAAAAACAGATGTTTGGATGCCTTGTGGCTGCTATAACATGATATCTGCTTGGAGTGCCGTTATCTGAGCTTTGATGAGTTAAAGGCCTTCAGGCCCTCAGAGCTGTTCAGGCTTGTTAGTATGCACTTACCATAGCAGACCCAAAGATAATCCCCAGAACAAAAAAAAAAGAACCTCAATGCAGACAACTAAGTGCAATAAGAAATAAACAGAATGCTATTTTATATTGTATATATATATGATACTGTTGATACTTCAGTATATAGATGGACATTAGAAATTGTCCATTCTTTGGAGAGTTTTTTTTGTTTTTTGTTATTGGACCACACTTGACAGACATTTTAATAACCCTTCAGCTGAGACGTGAAACATGAGATGATGTTTCTCAAACCTTATTACATCTGATTGCTTCTTAAGCCATGTCATACACCTCTTGCTCTTTCTCCTCTCTGTCATTCTTCTTCCCCTGCTCTGGATCCTGTCAGGAGAGATGTGGAGATTATTGACACCAGCAGTCGACTGGAGGCCGAGGAGGCACTGAGTGCAGGGCTCCAGAAGAAGAATAAGGAGTTGCAGGTGAGGCGTGTGGGGGAGAGGGAGCATTCCTGTCTTTCAGCGCTCCTAAGGTCCCAAACTCTGATTTGTGAGCCTGTGCCTCTCGACGCTCCCATCCTATGCTCTGAGATGGCAAAAACATCCCTAAGAACATACCTGATAATGATCTCTCTGATGTAAATCCCCCTTAAAATATTAGCTACACCATGGAAGGGTCTTTGGAAAATAGACAGGACAAAGGGGGAAAAAAAACACAATTTATACAAAAATGCTGCAAAAAATATGATTCTTTGCTTTGTGTACAATTGTATAAATTATACTAATGTTCAGTATTTGGTTAGTGAATACACCTTTGCATTACTTTCACAGGAAGTAACATCAAATGTTAATCCCTGACTGCGAGCCAGCCCTGAAATGTAACATTGAGACTTCCAGCCATATATCTACACTACAGTAATGATAAATAAGTTAAAACCGCCAGCCCTGAACAATCTGCAGAATATGTTACCAGGCCAGAGTCTTTATATTCATCACTTACTTTAATAACTTAATCTTCAGTGTCCTGGTCAGGGTCACAGTGGATTCTGGGAACACAGAGAGTGAGGTGGAAACACAGATTGGATGGACTGCAGTCTATTACAGGGCAACACATTCACACACCCACACACACACACACACATATTTACACCTAGGGGCTACTTATTATAATCAGTTCTCTACTCATATAATACATTTGGGAGGTGTTAGGAAATCTCCTCTAATACACGAAGAACAGATCATGAGCTATAGCTGGAACTGGGTTCTCTAAATCTATGAGGCTTTTCATTTCTATTTTCAGTTCTTACTATAATTAAAATAATTAGTCTTGTGGCATTATGTTATTTCAGGCATTGTTGTAAGAAAAATTCACAAATACTGTACTAGGTATCATTAATACTAAATGCTCTCCATTTTCAACTGTAATTGTGTCTGTTTCAGCCAAAAAACTTTTGTTTGTTTGGTTAAAATGCTGAAATCAGGATAACCTCTGTCACTTATTCTGTCACTCTCTCAATTGTTGCGGTGTTATATAATCGAGCAGGTCTATGTGTTTTGTTTTTTTTTATTTTGATCATGTGGTCGGATGTTGCTTACAAATGAACGCTGATCACAGGTATAATGTCACCATCAGTGGAAATACTTTTACGTACATTTATAAAACCTTACAAGTTAATGAAGTAGCCTTTATTTTGTCACAAATATATGACATAACAGTGAAATTCTTTGTTTGCATTTCCCAATTTTGGAGGTTGGGGTCAGAGCACAGGGTCAGGCATGATACAGCACCCTGGAGCAGTTAGAGTTAAGGGCCTTGCTCAAGGGCCCAACAGTAGTGGTTTATTTATTATTTGATTATATTTGTACTTTGGTATTCAAATTTCCCCCACTTATTACTCAATATATTTAGCACACTCTCTCTCCATCTCCGAGGGTGTTCCATCCTAAAGACTCTTCCTCACTCCTAACACCAGTCTCACCTTCTCTTTGTTCCCTTAACGAGGCTATCCAGGCAGGATCCTTGACCCTTGAGGATACAAATTTGTGGAATCCTGCCAACTTTCCACAGACTGAAGAAGCTGCTCGGATGAGTAGTGAAACAGATCAAATTTCGATCAAAATAGAAGGAAGTCCAGTTTACATTACTCAATTTCCAGATACTCAACACATCGTTATTTAGACCTCCAGAGTGCTTATACAAATAACAAAGATCTCTTCTTCTCTTCCACCCAATTACTACACTACATATCGATTGAATTGGCTCAGTTTACCATCCAGTCGTTTTAGTCTAGCATAAAAATCTATTTCAGTAATGTAGAAAAAATATATACAACATCATCTGTTATCTGCTGTGACCTTCTTATATTACACGTTGTAGTTAATGTTTTAGCTATCTGATGCATATCTGTAGCGGCGAGCCTCCATGACAGTAAAATATGTCAAGATGCTTGAGGAAACCAATACTCATTACTAATTTAAAATAAGGCATCTCTTTTGCCTCCGTAAAGGTATTAAATTCAGTGCAGTGAATTTCAAAAACTTTGTTTAGTCTTGTTTAGTCTAGTTTGTTATAACATTCACTGGCTATACAGTATTTAAGTTATAGTTACATTTTCTTTGCTAACTTTGACTAGCTTTGAGTCCATAACTAATAGTAAATGGCTAGTAAGTAAAACTGTAGCTAACGGTCAGCACCGGTTATTTACTATATGTTCCCTCTCTCTCACTCACTCATTCTAACGATTATCCGAACTACCTCGGGTCACGGGGAGCCTGTGCCTATCTCAGGCGTCACTGGGCATCAAGGCAGGATTATTATATGTTCACTTAAGTATAATTTCTTATCTTGTGTTGAACTAAGAGTTATGTTTCAGGTATTATTTCATGATTGGTCAAATATTCCTAATATATTAATACATCTTTAGTCCTTATGTCTGAACTGCTCAGAAAGACAAGACATCCAGAGAGATCCCGAAAGTGACAAAGTATGCAGTACAATACCTCTCTGATCAAGGAGCTTTTTCTGTGCCCAGAACATAGAGGCTCTTTGTGCACGCACGGCTGAATTACCGTGCACAACGGTATTCGAGTATCAGCGAAGGTAGACGTGTTTTCACGTAACGCCAGGGCATTATCTATATTACACAATGCGGGCTTTATGGACAACTCTCCATTAATCACAGCTTAGGTGGACCTAGAAGGAACAAAAGCTAAGCTGGTTTGACAAGAGCCCCAACGCGTGTTATTTTAGTAGTTCAACCGATCACACCCGTTCAGGTGGAGCCTTTCGTTAAACATACAACTTATCTTTGGCTTATTTTTCAACACATGATGTTTACGGTTTGAGTTTCAGCATCTAGTCTGTCACTCAAGTTGCCCGATGTCTTTGTTAAAAAATGTTGGAAAATATTAATCTCTTTATCTCCTCTTGTGTGAGCTTGAAGAGAAATCCTGTCACTAGCCAGTTAGATGATCTAAAGTCCTGGTTCTGTGCAGCACATAGTAAAAAGGTAACCAGGGTAAAATGTACACAAAGCAAAGGAAAATTGATAAGAGTTTGGCCTCTCCAACTGCCTCTACTATTGAATATCCTGTGGACACATGTGCAATCAATTTCTAGCCTATGATGATGGTTAACCATAAGAATCCATAAGGAAGTGTAATTATGTTGACTGAGACAACTGATTAATAACAGGGTTTATACCAATAGAGCAGAACATTCTAGTGACGTGGATGAAGTCAGTGAAGACCACAGCAAGAATCAGAAGCTTTACTGAGGAGTCTTAAGGGGGTGTGGAGTTTTCTTTCAATGCAGTGAATCAAGTGTGTGTGTGTTTGTGTGTGAGAGTGAGAGTGTCTCTGCGTTCGTATGTGCTAGTCTGTTTTGGTCTAACTGCTGCTTGGCCATGGCTGTGCTCTCTGCTGAGGTTCTGCGCTGGCATGTGAGTTTCTGTGCATTCTATCCATGCACGTTATTTATTTTGTAGCTTTTTGTGTAAATTTGCTCAAGCTATGTTGTAGTGTGTATTTTGCTGAGCTTCCTGGGATTGAAAATTCAGTCTATTTATGTCTATCCTGCTGTTTTGTACTGTTATAAGTGAGTCATGTATGAATGTTTGGATGCTTTGATTTTAGATTTTTAGATCAATCTGCTCACACACAACATGTGTGTGTGTGTACAGGCATGAACGTGCATGCAGGTTGCTGACTGATTATCAGGGTGTACGTTATGGGATGTCCTCCAGCTATATAACTTCCTCTGTAGATTAAAAAACATACCGTGTGCCAAAAGACAATGCAAACAATTAATTTACACGGTTACTCACTTTTTTAATTTAATCATGGTCAGGTTTTAAACCTGAGATTACCTCCCACATTGAACAGTTTTGACATTCATTTCAGGTTTTTTTAGGAAGATATACAAGATAAAATAACGTATAAAGGTGAAATTCGGTTCTATTTAAATCCTGGGTGCTTTAAAGACTTTACAAAAACTGCAGCAGGGTTTATTTGTGATTGCACTGATTAGTGATCTTATCTTACAACTGGACCCAATTAACATGGACACGAACCAAAAGCTTTTCTTTCTATCCTTAGAAAAAAAAAGAACATGATTTTTTTTAAAGCAGGAAGACTTCTATTAATCACAATGAATAGAAATACTCTGCTAATGTAATATAATGACCTGTGAGGAGCAGATACTAACTGTGAGGCATTCTACAGATAAAAACAGTGGGCAAACAAATTCCTGGACTAAATTGCACCCTGTGTTAAAAGCCACCGGTATGCAGGACTAAAAGCAGGACTAAAAGAATTCTTTACCGCAATACTGCTCTTTATATGGCAACCTCTTCAGCACACTTTAAAGGACAAGACAACTCAACTGCATTTGCAAAGCTGATAGACTAAACATTTATGCTTGGAGAAGAGAATTGTTTCCTTTCAGACTTTTATTCTAAACGCAAATAAACTAAAGCAGATGGAGTACGAGCGCAAAATAAGAACAGTGTGTGTCAGATTACATTGTCTCGTGGCACTGATTGATTGCCTTTTTTGTTGCTGTGAAATCGAACATCGCCGTCTGGATACAGTATATTGACTTCATCTGCTTCCGTTCTCCAACCTGCAGGTCCGCATCGAGGAACTGGAGGAAGAGCTGGAGGCAGAGCGAGCCATGAAAGTGAAGGTAACTGCTTCAACTGCTTTAAAAAAAAAACCTATGTGGATTTCTATCTCACATACACTACAACCTTTTCCTTTAACTCTTTATATCCTGTTCATAATAACTATTTTATTACTTTAAATTTTCCTTTTTAATACTGTAGAAACGTGTTAAAAGTCTTGCTCAGATCATCTCAGAGACACCCACATTGGGAGGATTTGCATTTATACTGTAAAGGATTTCAATCACATCATGAACTTACCAACAAAGCTGCATGTGATTAAAGTAAAAAAAAAAAAGAAAAAGTGAGTCAGGATTTAACTCCAAACCTACAGATAAAGGATGGCCTCTGCTGTCTAAAGCTGCTAATCCTTAGCAGATTTGAGGCTGCTTACAGAGGACAGGTGTGCTAATTTACCATGTGTTTGGCCTGTGCGTGCACTTAGCGGTAGTGAGTGTGTGTTAGCATCCTAGAGAGAAGGGATAGGGTGGAGAGTGTTCATGTAGTTTAGCCCAAATGATTTGCACCTGGAATAATAAAGCTAAAACATTTAAAATCTTGACAGCTCAACCTCATCCTCCCTGATCTTCCCAAGAGCTTGATGAAGGATACCTTCAAGATTTATCTGTTGCATAATCTTTTAGTTAAAACTAACCTAAATATATATATGTGTGTGTGTTCTTTTTTTTTCAACTGCATTACTGTGCAGTGTTTAGTAGTGTGTTAGTAGAAAATAAAATAAAATAGTGAGTGTTTAAACAATTCTTTTTCCAGAAATGTTCCACAAACTACAAAAGATATCCTGAATAAATAAAACATTTCACATTTTCTCATATTTACTCAATTCAAGCTTATATATTATTTTCTTTTCGTTTTTTTTTGGAAACAAAGCGTTAAATTATGCAAAATCGATTTATTATTACTTTATTTATTTTTAGTTTATGATATCATTTTTAAATGTTTGAGTTCCTGCACTTTGTGGTAAAATGTTTGTCTTTTTTCCGTACATTTCCAGAACATTTCTAACCCATACCTGCACTTTTACACATTACAGCATAGAGAAAGCTGATAAAGAAATATTTTCGATGATGGGACATGATGTCTGCTAGAGGCACTCGATGCCTCCGGGCTTCGTCTCCACACTGGGTGGCATTCTTAATGGAGCACAGCTCTTCCATTCCCTGAGTCTAAGCCAGAGTGGAGTGTAAAGAGTCATGCTCAGACATGTACACCTTTATCTCTGTGTGCCTACCTGCACCTCCGCAGACCCTTCTCACTCACTCTCTTACAAATATCAGACGCACACAATCCTGCCATTGTTCTCATCTTTCTTTCTGCTGATAGAATCCTGAGATAATCTGCAGAGAAATATCCTTTCCAGACAAAGCATAAACTAATATCAATCCTTACTCCCATGAGGCTAAACACACTTTCTTTAAAACATGTATGGTCCTTTTGACCTCTTTTGAATGGGAGATCGATTGACAGGTGAGTAAAATGAACCTAATATTGACACACTGAAGCAATGGAAAAGTTTTCTGCCAGTGCCGGTGCCAGTGACAGGGCAAGCGTATGATCCTTCTAGAGGTCAAAGGTCATGTCGTTGAGCTTGCCCAGGCTTGCAAAAAGAAGCCCCTCTTCGGTGTTAAATGCAGTTTTCCCTTTATCACCGTCAGTTTAAGACACAAAAGGTCACGAGGGTCAAAGGGCTGCAACCATTCTTCTAGATTACTGCCTCCTAAATGTCCATGCTAGCAGGAATGAGCAACCTTCAGTCAGTCTCATGTGGCTGCTACAATTACCAAAAATAATAAGCCAGGATTCTATGTTAATTCACACAGTTCCTCGTATCATTGACTATAAGGCGATCAGGTTGTTTTTTTTTTGTTCAGTTAGTGATCATCTGACAAGACTGGTTTATACTTTTTAATTCTCATTTTCTTCTGATCTGATAATCTGGTTTGATTTAATCGACTTTAATTTAGAATGATTTTGTGCCAGTATTACGTACCATAGCAACAGTAACCATGGGGCAGAGCTTAGCAGATGATAATCACACCTCAGGGTATGAAGAGAGTTGTGATTGGGCATAAATCCAACATAGTGGTGATGGAAACACAGGAAAACAATGGATTGGAATGAAAAAATGGCACAGTGTACTAGAATTTAGTTTAACACAATGTAATTCGTTTCATTCTTAAATCCCTGCTGATGTTGTTTCTCACTAAGAAGATGAGCTAATGTTTAAACAACACAATCAAGGCTTCACTATTTAACGTGGCACGTCTTTTGCTCATTCTGGAGCTCATTGCTTACACATACGGCATTAATGTTTCAGATTTATTTAACTTCACAGTTACATTGTATACTAAAGATAGACTCAGAAATCCTGATTATCCTTATTATCTTTATTTTTAGACTAATTATAGACTTAAATATACAGTTCAATATTTCATTATTTGTATAGCACTTTTAACAGTGGATGTTGTCTTAAAGCTGCTTTACAGAACATAAAAAAACATACAAAAAGTTTAATATAATACAAAGATTAATATTATACAAAAGTTCAAGATTAAAGTTAGACTTATATTTAAATGTGTTTGTATTTATCCCCAATGAGCAAGTCTGAGGTGATTGAGGTAAGGAAAAACTCCTTAGATGGAAGAGGAAGAAACCTTGAGAGGAACCAGACACTAAAGTGAACATCATCCTCATTTGGGTGACACTGAAGGGTGTGATTATAAACTGTTATAAACACCAGAGAGTGTCATTATGATTAATGTCCTTTCTACAGTCAGATACAGTCTGACAATTGTGTATTGATGAGGAGATTGTTGTCCTGAAAGACCACATGAAGTTGGCATCTTCTCTTAGAATGTCCAAATACTTCATGAAGCGGAATTCAACTGGAGCTGGTACATCTCTAGAAGCCACTGAATCCTCAAAGGGTTGGCCTCTTCTCAATGCAGGTCCGAAATCTTCATGAGAGAAGCAGCCAAAAAGAATTAGCATAGCTGCTATTCATAATATTAGCAAGCACTAGATTATGGGATGTATCATTTGTACGCCTGACTAAAGAAATATGTCTTTATTCTAAATTTAATCTGGGACAGTGTGTCCCTATCAGGAAGGAGATACGAAAATGCTCTACCACCTTTAGTAGATATTGATATTCTGGGCACTACCTTCAAGTCCTGAAGTTGTGGACGTTTAATTTAAATTATGTCCATTATTTAAATTCAAGTAAATACTGATATACTGTTGGTCTACTTGTTAACAGTTTATTTAAAAGACACCTACCTAGGTTCTTGTAACACATGCTTAAGCATTAAACAAATTGTTCATAAAGCAACACTGGAGAATTTCTGAATGTGCATGTCACAACTTCTGAGGTATCAGTAGTATAAAGTGTTTTATATATAAAAAAAAAAAGAAAAAAGAAGAATTTTTTGTTATCAAATTCAAATGTGATTACCACTTTAGTTTGAGAGCCGTAAAATATTTGTTGGTTTTTTAGATAAATTAATATGGATAGGAATTAAGCAGGGGGGCACGGTGGCTTAGTGGTTAGCACGTTTGCCTCACACCTCCAGGGTTGGGGGTTCGATTCCTGCCTCCACCTTGTGTGTGTGGAGTTTGCATGTTCTCCCCGTGCCTCGGGGGTTTCCTCCGGGTACTCCGGTTTCCTCCCCCGGTCTAAAGACATGCATGGTAGGTCGATTGGCATCTCTGGAAAATTGTCCGTAGTGTGTGATTGCTTGAGTGAATGAGAGTGTGTGTGCCCTGCGATGGGTTGCCACTCCGTCCAGGGTGTATCCTGCCTTGATGCCCGATGACGCCTGAGATAGGCACAGGCTCCCCGTGACCCGAGGTAGTTCGGATAAGCGGTAGAAAATGAGAGAGGAATTAAGCAAATGGATCTGTATTGAAAACGTGAAAGGTAAATGCAGTTACAATGCTGTATAAAAAGATAGCCTTATTAGTGTAGGTGAACTTATTTCATCTCTTTAACCCAAATTGACAATAAAGTTTTAGATCAGTTTTCAAATATGAAACTTCCATTGATTGTGAGCTAACAGTAGTCAAGTAACACAATCTTCAGGTTGAGTTTACTCATGTTTTTTATGCAGCAGGTAACCTTTCATTTCTAAATGTAACCATTATGAAATATTTTAAAGTGTATAGAATATAACCGGTGAACAGTAGAAATTACATGGGGATGTGGAAGATTAGTGGTTTAAGGCATTGCATTACTACTCAGAAGGTTGTGAGTTCGAATCTCAGGTCCACCAAGCTGCCACTGCTGGGCACTTGAGCAAGGCCCTTACCACTCAGTTGCATAAAATAAGTTTAAAACCGTAAGTTGCTCTGGATAAGAGTGTCTGCAAAATGTCATAAATGAGAAGATTTCTCAATACTTCATAATTGTATGGTTAGTAAAGCTAAACTAGTAACTTCCAATAAAACAGAGATTTTGATGTTGACAAATCCTGTTTAATTAATCAGTCCTTATCCATGTCTTATGAAGGTACAATGTTGGTAAGCTTATAGATGACTGATTTTCCTTCTCACTCTTCACATGATATAGCACTGCATAATCTGCGAGTGAGTTCTTAAGTGGTAATTCTACAGCTTTAAATAAACTGTGTAAGAGTACGGCCTTAATGACATCCTAATATCTGTCAGCAGGAGCACTTATGGTGTAGACCAGCTCTATAAGCATTAAGCATAATCCTTTTTTCTCTTTTTCTTACTCACCCACACACACCACAGAGACGTTCACAGATTTTGTGTGTGTAAGATATACTTCCTGGGACACACACATAAGCACACACAGTTCTGCACAAACAGCTCTGCAGGGCAACGATGATTAAAAAATGAATGTGTTGGAATTGAAGTGTTTGTGTCACATTTTAGAATGAGGTTTGTACTTGCTCACTGAGTGTACGTCTGAACTCTCAGGTGGAGAAGCAGCGTGCAGACCTGACCCGAGAACTGGATGATCTGACAGACCGGCTGGAGGAGGCAGGAGGAGTCACAGCCTCTCAGGTGCATTCATAGTTAATACACTAATAAAGGAAATAACTTATCAACTTGCATGCTGAATGTGTCGCTCACTATATGTGCTGTAGATGGAGATGAATAAGAAGCGTGAGGTGGAGCTGCAGAGGCTGAGGCGTGAGCTGGAGGAGTCTTCGGCTCAGGCTGAAACGATGGCGTTGGCTCTGAGGAAGAGGCACGGAGACGCACTGGCTGAGATGAGCGAGCATTGTGAGGGTTTGCAGAGGACTCGTGCCAAACTAGAGAAGGAGAAGCAGAACCTGCTGCTGGAGGTGGACGATCTGGCAGCTTCATTGGACTCCATGCAGAAAGCCAAGGTCAGAAACCCAGAACACCTTCAGGAAGGATCTTCTACTGTTTTTCTGGGCTGTAAATGTTTTAACTCTAGTAGGATAGGATCACCATGATACAACACAGGAAAGGGGTTGAAAAAATGGCAAAAATGGAATGTTCAAAGCCTCATCCTATCCTTAATAATACCAACAGCGATTAACAAAAAAAATTAACCAAAAAACCCTCTGAGGTACATCACCATAATAGACATAGAATTTATGTTTTTTTGGAAAACTGATTGGATATGAGACATTTTCTTATTAATTGTACATTGTGATTCACCTGTTTGATGACTGCTTATACAGCAAGGCAGAATAAAGGAATTCCATGCATTTGGCTCAAAGCTAATGTTGTCTTTTTATAATACCAGGCATCCACCGACATGCAGTTGAAGAAACTGGAGGACTTGCTGTCCGAAGCCAGTTTGAGGAATGAAGACCTGCAGAAAGCTCTCACTGAGGTCACTGTGGCCAAGAACAGACTAATAGGTAGGAGAGATAATGTGGGGGAAAAACATGTATATTTAGTTTTAAAAACAATATAGTCAGAGTAGAATAAACTAAAAGATACGTGTTGGATTTTTTAATAAAATATTATCCAGGTTAATGTACATACAGTGATCTTATGCTGCAAACAAGGAGTGTGTATGTAAAAAAGATTTTCTTTAGTTATGAGTCAATAACAGGATCTTTTTGGTCACAACCGTCCTGCAGCTGACAATAATGAGCTGAGCAGGCAGGCGGAGGAGATGGAGACAAAACTCAGCCAGACGAGCCGCACTAAAAGCCTGCTGATGGTACAGCAAGAGGATCTCAAGAAACAGTACGATGAAGAGGTCAAGGTGTGTTCTTTTACTTACACGTGTTTAAATACACGCCTGCTTGTGAATAATGTTTCTGGTTCTACTGTACACATTTCTTTAGTAACTACACCCCCTTTCCTGATTTCTGGCTGTATCTTTATGCACATAAAGATGGCGAAAATAATCTGAAATATTCCTGTAAATAATCCTGTCGAGATTATGACATTTTGGTCTGAAATTAATTGTCATACACATAATTTCCATTTTTGATAAGAATTTTATGATGCTTTTGTTATATTGATTTTTAGACTAAAAGGTTTTCAAGGGAAGACAAATAATAAATAACAACTGATAATATAAAACCTGTTACTGTAATATAGCACAACCATAATAAATATATACACACAAATCACACCAAATCTTTTTGTGTGTGTGTGTGTGTGTGTCTGTGTGAACAGAGTAAATTGGCACTGAGCAGCAGTTTGGCAGCAGTGCGACAAGAGTGTGAGTCGCTGAAGGAGCAGCTGGAGGAGGAACAAGAGAGCAAACTGGAGCTGCAGCGCCTTGTCTCCAAGCTCAACAGCGACGTCACTCACTGGAGGAGCCGCCATGAGGCCGACTCTATCCAGCACAGTGATGAACTAGAGGAGGCCAAGTACATGTCTCGCATACACACACACTCTCACATACATATACTGTACACACATGCATGAGCAGTTCTAGTGTGCACATGCCAATCCCAATGTGGCATAATGCATACCTTATAATGAACCCTGCAAGCTAAACAATGACTAATACGTGTCCAGTCAAAGCATCTTGTATGACCCTAGACATGTTAAAGCTTTCTGTTTACTTTGGGCCAAAATGATTATTCATGTTAAAAACATTTATCCCAATGCACTGTTGAATTCTCAGTTCTAACTGGTCCGAAGGTACTTTCAATTCATTGAAGATTCATTTGCTGAATCCTCTGATCGTTTCTATAGTAACTACTGTCACAGGGATTAGAAAAAACAGAGGACTTTGTGCTACATTAACTGCTGTAAATAACACGTGTAATAACTGATTATGATGACAGATTCTGTAATAAGCCTGAGCCATTTATTTAGCATTTTATGGAAGGAGGATCTATGTTTTTTGAAAACATTTTTCAAAATTGATCACAGTTTTTTAAGTAATATGAATCTTTTTTGGGGGACATAAAAAGCAAACAAAGCTGGTGAGGTAAAAACTGTTGCTCTAACATAAAGTAAGTGATAACAGGAACAAACCTGGTTTGTGGACATTCAAAATGTAGCATTTATTAAGTGTTCATATAATGTGTTGCCAGATTGCTGCTGTGTAAGAGAAAAAAACACTTCAGGATTTATAGTGATACAATAAATCACTATAGTGCTTTGCCTGTCAGGACACATCACATCATATCACCCCGTCGTGAATTACATTCCTAAATATAATTCCAAACCTTGTTGTGTTTTATTCTTCACATAAAGCTGGGGCGATATTGAAATGTTTCCCACAATGATGATATTCATTTCATTATCAATTTGGTCTGTATCAAGGTGAAAAAAACAAACAAACCTGTAACTGCATTTCCTGTCATATTTACCTCCTTTCTGTTACATTCGCACCTGTGTTCACACACCTGTCAGTACGGATTTTGAGAATATTATTGAATAATACAGTTTTTATCATTATATTGTGTCAAATCAAACAGTCTGTTTTACCATTGTGTTATTTATTACCACTGAACAGATCATAAGGGTTCAAATGAATGATGAAATGAATATACAGGAGACAGTTGACAGTCATGTCATGACAGGAGGCAAATATAATTAACCTAATCCAGTTTTACAAAAAAGGCAAACGCTCTTTCGGAACTAGTCAAACCGGATACAGGCCCATTTATTTGTTAGACACTTCATACAAGTATTTAAAGAAATAAATGGAAATACTTTTTTTCTGGAAAATTGGACATCATTACTAAAATATTTGTGCAACTGTTTTGTGTCTGCAGGAAAAAGTTGCAGGTTCGGCTTCAGGAGGCTGAAGAAGCTGCAGAGGCAACACAGGCCAAGTGCTCCAGCCTAGAAAAAACCAAACAAAGGCTGCAGGCGGAGGTGGAGGAGCTCTGTTTGGACCTGGAAAAGGTAAAGAAACATTTCTCCAACATTGTGAACAGTGGAAAAACTTTCACTGTTACTGGAGACTCCTTCCACAAAATCTAAATAATCATCTCTGCATATGAAACTTTACGACCTCTACTTACCTCCACTTTCTGACCAATCATAAGTGAGAATTCGAAGGCTTTAGTTAAATACTGTATACATATTTTGCTTAAGATTGGCTCTAGGGCTTTACGCGATAAGAACATCTGAAATTATAAGATTGTATTCATGTACTCTAGCATAAAAAGGATTGCAAGCTAAGATTATTTAGGCTTACTTTTTTAATGTTGTCTCTCAGGCTCAATAACAAATACTCTGCAGTGTGATATGATGATTTGAGCAGACATCATGTCCATCATGGATGTTATTTTATACACATTCTAACCGAGCAAGCTTTTAATTTTTGGCCACATTAAATTATTAATTGTCAATTGTAAAGAGATCATAGATCACAATCTGCACAAGCTATAAAGTTATAGAAATATAATTAGCACATATTGGGAAGATACAGTGTCCCTAAAAAAACAACATCTCTTATAATTAATATAGTTTCATGAAATTGTTTATTTGAATAGACTTTGTTTATTCAATCAGTTTTGGAAGTATTTATTTATTTATTTGCCTCTGGTAAAAGCAAAATTTGATTTATTGTATTTTATCAAATAAAATGCATAGTTTCTGCTTTGTTCATAATTCCGAAATTTAAAAAAATTGTGTATTGAGTCTCATTTTTTCCATTTAAATTTTGTTACAAATCAACTGAATCAATTTGTGAAGTCAGCGTCATAAACCGTATTGACTCATGACCGGAGTGTTTTGTTACACCTTATCTTAAATATTTAACTAGATGCTCCATAATTGTAATACCACAGGCCAACAATGCTGCTGCGGTGATGGATAAGAAGCAGCGAATGCTTGATAAGCAGCTGGGAGACTGGAGGCAGAAGTGTGAGGAGCTGCTAGCCGAGGTGGAAAGCTGTCAGAAAGAGAGCAGACAGCATGCCGCCGAGCTCTTCAAGCTCAAAACAGCCTACGAGGAATCTGTGGAGCAAAGCGAGGCTCTACGCAGGGAAAACAAAGCCTTCCAAGGTAAAAGATGCAGTCTCTAAATGACTTTAATGCAAACTTAATGCCGTATGTTAAACGACCTTAAATGACCAAATGCTGCCTGATCATGAGTCAGCTGAAAGCTGTCATATGAAGATTGTCTATTCTGCAGTGTGACAGTCAAAATCAATACACACATGACTCACTTAACCCACACATACATTAATTACTGTTCAACTACACTGGTATTATGAGGGATTAAGACCACACAATGCCAAAATAATCTTTCCTTTTTTATGATTGGGGTTAAAAGAGAAAGCTATAATTAGCTGTGCAGAATGTATCCAGTGTGGGAAACATGCTGACTCAGTAGGGTTCCTCAGGCAGAGGTGGTGTATGGTGTGAAAAACCTGCCATATTTTCACATAAACCCTGCTGCAGTTCGTTATCACCAGCCCTGAAATTTTATGACACTGAATCTAAAGTCTGTTGTGTAACTCTACACAATAATGATGTTATTTCAGAGGAAATTGCTGATCTTACTGACCAACTTTCGGATGGGGGAAAGAGCGTTCATGAGCTCCAGAAAATGAAAAAGAAGATTGAGATGGAAAAAGAAGAACTGCAGGCTTCACTGGAGGAGTCTGAGGCAGCATTAGAGGTATGAAATGGAAAAATAATCAGAGCTGACCTTTATAAAAAATAATAATAATAATAAAGAACTCAGGATAGTTTTAAACTCTGTGCTTTTATAGGTACAATACGGCAACATTATGAAATATATAATGGATGTAATTCATTCACATCATCTGGTAACTCATTCCATGTTTACTGTATGATGTTTATATAAGCAAGCAAGTGCCATTGCTCTTGGAAGCAGTGGGATTCAAACTCAAGGCCATTAGTCTTTATGATCACCTTTAATTTGAACTCAAGCACAAATTGTCAGGTCATTGCACGATTATCTTCTGCCATGGTGCTCTGCATAACTGCTACTGTATCCTTGTTTACTTTCCTTGGTAACTTTACAATCTATGACAATTTCTTTTCCACAACATACCAAAGTCGAAGATGGAAGCAGTGCAAATTGAACTTACTCCTCCAAAAAGACTGGAGCCTAAAGCTTTATCTTAGACTGCTCAGACACATTACCCTGTTAATCCTGTTTAATGCCCCTGAAATCCTGGGAAAATTGGAAAGGGGCTAGGAGTGTAAGAAGGTCTACATTCTTAGGGAAAAAAGATTGTTCAAGCATTTCTTTGTAAAGATTTTTAGCTGTTCTATGTAGATTGCATATACAACCTCCTAACCAATACATAATTGTCAGATTGTATCAGTCTGACGAAACGACATTATTCATAATATCACTCTCCATTGTTTAGAACAGTTTATAACCTCACCCTCCAGTGGCACCCAAATGAGGAGGAGGTCCCATTTTGTGTCTGGTTCCTCTCAAGGTTTCTTCCTCATCCATCTAAAGGAGTTTTTCCTCACCACAGTCGCCTCAGTCACATCAAGCTTGTTCAGTGGGGATAAATACAAACACATTTAAATATATGTCTAATATTTGTTTTAAATCTTGGTATATTGTTAAACTTTATGTAATTTTGCATTATTTTTTATGTTCTGTAATGCTGGTTCGAGGCATTATCCATTGTTACAAGCACTATACAAATAAATTGGAATTAAATTGAATTGAACTTGCAAATGGTGGCTTAGTGGTTAGCACGTTCGCCTCACACCTCCAGGGTTGGGGGTTCGATTCCTGCCTCCACCTTGTGTGTGTGGAGTTTGCATGTTCTCCCCGTGCCTCGGGGGTTTCCTCCGGGTACTCCGGTTTCCTCCCCGGTATAAAGACATGCATGGTAGGTTGATTGGCATCTCTGGAAAATTGTCCGTAGTGTGTGATTGTGTGAGTGAATGAGAGTGTGTGTGCCCTGTGATGGGTTGGCACTCCATCCAGGGTTTATCCTGCCTTGATGCCTGAGATAGGCACAGGCTCCCCGTGACCCAAGGTAGTTCGGATAAGCGGTAGAAAATGAGTGAGTGAATGTATGAATGAATGAATGAATGAATGAATGAATGAATGAACTTGCAGAGGAACAAACTGAAGAACGATTTAGATTGTTAGGTTAAGTCATGGCATATTATACTATATATTTTTTCAGTTACTTTATTTGTCAGATGCACTTATCAAGGTAACATAGAGAAGTGCTTTTAAGCCAGTAAATACAGCCTGGTACTGGTTAACAACATCAATGACTAAGTTTACTATCAACATAAAAAAACACCCTGTTGGGGAGGTCAGATTGTATGAAAAACACACAGACAACAATACAATTTTTAAATAACCATGGGGTAATTTATGTACACCATTGGCAGGTATGTCATTAGTCATCGCTTGAAGACAGCTCAGCTTATTATCTAGTGAATGTTCTTTTCACCACCTAGGCACTAGAACAAAGAAGAGCCTTGATGCATGCCTTCCTTGTGCCCTGGTGGAATGGTAGAGCCAACACAAGCAGTACTAAATTAAAGAAGGGAGCATAGAGCAGTGCAGGTGCTGGTGCATTTTTTGCTTTCTAGACAATCGTTAGTGTTTTAAATCTAATGCAAGGAACAGGGCCAGAAGTCTTCTATGTTTTATAAGAAAGTGGGCATGAGAATTCCACAGATGAGGAAAATGAGGAGATGAACTTGTTGGTGGCAAAAGCCAGCAGTAGAGAGAAAAAGGAGACAGGGTTTTGAAGGTTTGATAGGGTTCAGGAAGTGATGGAGGAATAGGAGATAGAGTGGACATTTAAGGAAGTGGGATAAAGTTATTGATAGCTAGGATAGGAAGGGTAAAGGAAAACAAGTGCTAACTGAAAATGTGGAGTGGGGTAGCACTCATTTCTGTATGTGGAGAGGGATGAAATTTCCTCCCTTGTGTGTAGGAGGACAGCTGTTGAATTGTCAGGAGAAGGAATGAGAAAAGGGGAACAGGCAAGAGGATGGGGCTTGTCAGAGGGGTGATTGAAGTCTCTGAACTGAGAAGGGTGCTTCTAGAATCCTATTGAAGATTGAAGATTGACTCGGCTGTTCAGACATCTAGGGGAAGTTCATTCCACCACATTTGTGCCAGAACAGAAAAGAGTCTTGCTGTATGCCTATATCTTACCCTGAGAGACGGTGGGACCAGTCAAGCAGTGCTAGTAGATTGGAGGGAGCGAGTTGAATGCATTTAAGTCAAGTCAAGTCACTTTTATTGTCACATCACCACAGCGCATGTGCCTTGGTGAGTGAAATTCTTAGGAGCGAACTCCAGAAATTGCAGAACAATTATACAGATAATGAGTTGACGTGAAAATGTGCAATTGGCTCATACATATAGTCAGTACAATATGTGTGTACAATATATACAATTAACAAACAGATAATGAAATCAACATGTGAACATGTGCAATATGCTCATACATATAGTTAGTACACACAGTGTATTATTGGGCATCCTTACAGTAGCACTATACATTATATGCATTATGTACTTATATATGTATATGTGCAAATATATTATATATAAATATTATAAGGTGCAACAGATTGTACAGGTACAGCTACAGAAGTGACATGGATGTGCATCGGATGTGCATCAGAATAACATCCATTCAGAATAAAACTTCAAGAACCACAACCCTAGGGATAAATCATTGTTATATTGTTATTTTTCCCAAATAATCAGAATTACACCCGTACAGTACGATCAAATTCAATCTCATGGTTTTAAGGTCTTAAAATCCCACATTTCCAGCGGTGGGATTCGAACCTCCAGGTATAAATATTCAAAAGACCACATGGCAGCGGTGGGATTCGAACCCACGCCTCCAGAGAGACTGGAGCCTAAATCCAGCGCCTTAGACCGCTCGGCCACGCTACCCGCATGTACCAGTGATTTGGAGAAGTGTATTAGAAAAGAACAGAGAGTAACAGAACAGTTTAAATGTACTGTAGTACTGTAGTTTAAATGTACTGCCAGACTTCCCTGTAAACATTGACCCCATGGTGGACACTGATCCAGTACAATCATGTATAAATATGACCCTCTCTCTGTCGCTCTCACACACAATATGTATGTAAAAGTGTTCAATTATCCACAGTAATAGGAAATCATCACATATTAATTAGGATAGAGGATTTAGAACTCGAACAGAGTGACACCTGTATATAGATTAGCTCGACTAGGATGATTTTAAGGGGATTATTATTTGTCATGTATAAAACTTGACAGCTCAGCGAAAGCATTTTCTTTTATCGCCCTCGGATTTTCCTTTGATGTACAATGGTTTCCTTAAAAGCATCAATCAAAACTCATTGCTTTGGCAGCGGTGGGATTCGAACCCACGCCCCCGAAGAGACTGGAGCCTTAATCCAGCGCCTTAGATCGCTCGGCCACGCTACCGCCATGTTGTGTTGTTGTTGTTTTTTTTTTTTTTTACAACTCTAACTATAAATAACACAACTCTAATCCTAGATTTGACTTTGCAGGCTGAGGAGACTAAAGTACTTCGGTTGCAACTGGAGCTTTCTCAAGCCAAAGCAGACACTGACCGCAGGCTGCAGGAGAAGGAGGAGGAGATGGAGGCTACTAGGTGACCAATTTACTGTTATAAAATACACTACATACAAAAATGTATCCTCTTAAATTAATCGTTCTCGCTTATTTTACTATCCCCAGTAAGAAATCCTATTCTTGTCTCTTTTGCTTGTGCTACACTGCTCACAAAGGCGTTAAAGCATAAACAAACTTAAAGTGTGAATGTTACATGTAGAAAAATCCACCAGAGGGCGCTAGAGTCTGTTCAAGCCAGTTTGGATGTGGAGGTGAAGGGAAGGACAGAGGCGGCGCGTGTGAAAAAGAAGATGGAAGGTGATATAAATGAGCTGGAGTTACAGGTGGACCTGCTCAATAAGAACAACGCAGAGCTGATGAAAAGTGTCAAAAAGATGCAACAACAGATCAAGGTTTCCTCACCTCCAGTGTTTTTTTTTTATCTATCTATCTATCTATCTATCTATCTATCTATCTATCTATCTATCTATCTATCTATCTATCTATTTATTTATTTATTTTCACATTTCTCTGCAACTGTACAAAGTACCAGTTCCCTTTGTATCACTTTATTATGAATCATATATTTAATCCACACTCTTAGCACCATGACAGTTCCTCAGATTCAGGGCTGTTCTATGATTTCCCAACTCTGTGAACCTGTATGTTAGATATACCTAATAAAGTGGCCAGTCAGTGAAGGTGATAAACTGGTACGTTTAATAAGTCCTTCATTAAAAAACGGTGTGATGAATGATCACGCTGAACCTTGCACAGTGACATGACCTGACACTGTATGGTCTGCTTCAGGACCTGCAGGTTCAGCTGGAAGACGAAGCACGGTTGCAGGAGGAGCTGAGAGAGGAACAGGCTCTGCTGGAGCGTCGCTGCTCTCTGCTGGTCACCGAGGGAGAAGAGAGCCGCACCGGACTCGAGGCGGCAGAGCGAGCTCGCAAAACCCTGGAGACTGAGCTCCAAGAGGCCAGGGAGAAATACAACGACATCAACAACCAGGTGCGGTCGTGTTAGAAACCTGACCTGGTGTCAAAAACAATGAAAACCAAATTGAATCAAATGATACATTTGAACACTGTTTTTATCATTAGTGAATACATTCATCATGACTAAAATCACTGCGTTATTAAGAAGTTCAACTGTTTTCTCATGACCTCATGTCCCTGCAGTTACAGTCAGCCTGCAGCGGGAAGCGGAAACTGGAGGTGGATCTTCAGCAGGTCACCCAGGAGCATGAGGAGCTGCAGAATGAACTGAGAGGAGCTAATGATAAGATCAAGAAAGCTCTATGTGAGGTATGATGCAGTGTATAGTAATCCATGGTAGCATAGACCCAAACACATCATTAGTTATGGACTCCAATTAGCTGGTCAGGCTCTTGATTAAAACACAAGATACACATCACACTGACAAATTAAAAAGATATGCAGTGATCAGATGTTAACATTTGACAGATGGCCTTATCCAGAGAAACTTAAATTTAATCTCATTTTTAGACAACTGAGGGTTAGGGGCCTTGCTCAGGGGCCCAGCAGTTGCAGCTCGGTGGACCTAGGATTTATACTAACAACCTTTTAATCAGTTGTTCAACACATTTACCACTAAGCTACCACATCGTGTAGGACTGCTATTGCTATGCAGTTAACAGTACATGAGCTTGGAGACGATCGTCTTTACCTCACAGACTCTGTGATCTTGTGTTTTTTTCTGTGCAGACTGCACGAGTGGCTGAGGAGCTTCGTGTGGAGCAGGAGCACAGCATGCATTTGGAGCGTGTGAAGAAGGGCTTGGAGGCTCAGCTCAAAGACATGACCATCAGACTGGATGAGGCTGAGCAGCTGGCCATGAAAGGAGGAAAAAAGATTATTCAGAAGCTGGAAGGCAGGGTAAAGGACAGAAATTCACACTGCCTCCATATAAACTGCACTTCAGACACACAGAGGTGTTCCCCACTCAACAACCTCATGTCTCAGCGTCTGTTCCTGTGCTTTTGGTTTTTTAGACAATCCAATAATATCTCCAGTATACATCAGACTCTTCCTCACTTTCTTTATCTTGTAGGTAAAGGAGTTAGAGCTGGATTTGGAAACAGAGCAGAAGAAGTGTGCAGAGACGGTGAAGACGCTGAGGAAGAATGAACGGCGCCTCAAGGAACTCCTCTTCCAGTCTGAGGAGGACCAGAAGAACCAGCAAAGAATGCAGGAGCTGCTGGAACGCCTGCAGATCAAAATGAAAACCTATAAGAGACAAGTGGAGGAGGCGGTATGAAGAAAATCATTCTGCACCAAAATGAATAATTCTTAACACATAAGTTCAAACTTTTGGGTGAAACAAAACACAAAATGGTCTAAAAATGCATAGTATAACAGTAATATAGCTTAATATCAGGATATACACTGTATTTCATACCAACCTCAGACGAAGACTTGAAGTGTGAGTGTAAGTAATAAATGATTTAAACTGAGAAAGCAGTTAAATTATCAGATGTTTTCTCGGATTTTCACCTGAGTGGATTTTCTTTAAAAAGCAGGATCTATTCTTTAATATCTTTTCTCATTTTAAGTCACTTTTCCTTTTTTTTAGCTAGTATCCCTAAGCTAATCACCAATGCAAGATTTCCCTGTTGTGGGACGAATAAAGGATTATCTTATATAATCTTATAATATCCTTGATTAAAATATTAGTTATTTATAAATAATATAAATATAAATGTGTGTGTTAAATGCAGTGGCATGAGTGCAACTGAAGAGTCAGCAAAAAGAAACAAAAAAAAACACCCATTTATCCGAGGTCTGGGTATTGACTTAAAACCCAAGACGGATCCAGTGTCGTCATCCTGTTAATATGTGAGCCAACTCTGTTTTTAAATGAAACGAGGTGTGTATTGGAGATATGCTTCAAGACAAGTGTGTCTAAATCATCTCTGACTAAATTCAGGCATTTGCACATAAGGTTTACTTCCACATGCTGACAAAGGCCAGGAAAAAGAAACTTATGTGCAATGTGAACTAAAATTAATGGCTAGACTGCAAAATGAATAAACAACAAAGCTTAGATTTTACTTAGATCAGAGAGATCAGATAAATAGAATGCAACTGAGAGAAAAGCTTCACTAAGCCCCAGCAAATCACTGTTTAAAATCCCCTCAAATTTATTCCCTGTCTGACCTAGGAATCGAACTCAAATATACAGAGACCCTCTGCTTATTTAACATTCTCACATGCTCTCATTTTATACATTTTATCCACTTGCAGCCTCGATTAAAGAGGTTCAGTGTGTCTTGATATCTGTGTGCTGTCATGAGGCCAACTAAAATATTTAGCTTCAGTGGATGAATGTCTTCTTGCAGGAGGAGCAGGCCAACACAAACCTGGCCAAGTACAGAAAGACCGTACACGAGCTGGACGACGCAGAGGAGAGAGCCGACATTGCCGAATCTGCTCTCACTAAAATCAGGACCAAGAATAGAGGCAGCTTTGGCAAGGGCTACTCATCAGTAAGTCTGATCATGACTTGAACAGCAGTTCCACTTGGAAAAAACTACATATACACTATATTGCCAAATGTTTTGGGACACCAAGGTCATTGAATTCAGGTGTTTTAATCACTTCCATGGCCACAGGTGTATACATGCAAGCACTCAGGCATGCATTTAGGGTCGCTCTCAGGAGCTCAGTGAATTCAAGCGTAGAACCGTGATAGGTTGTCACCTGTGCAATAAGTCCATTTGTGAAATTTCCTCCAATATTCCACAGTTAACTGTTAGTGGGATTATAAATGGAAGCATTGTGTACAACAGCAACTCAGCCTCGAAGTGGTAGGCCATGTAAAATCAGAGAGAGAGAGGTCAGCGCATGCTGAAGAAGTGGCCAACCTTCTGCAGAGTCAATCGCTACAGACCTCCAGACTAGCTGAAGAACTTTGCATAGAGAGCTTCGTGGAATGGGTTTCCATGACCAAGCAGCTGCCTACAATCCTTACATCACCAAGTGCAATGCAAAGCGTTGGATGCAGTCATGTAAAGGAGTGACAACTCACTCTGGCAGTACGATGCATGATTCATGGTTTGGCACTTGTCAGGAGAATGGTACTTACTGTACTGTATGTGCCATGTGTAAAGTTTCGTGGAGGGGGATTATGGTGTTGGGTTGTTTTTCAGGGGTTGGGCCAAAATGTCTTGATATGCTGAAACATTAAGAGTTCCTTTCACTAGGAACTCTTAATGCTTCAGCATATCAAGACATTTTAAACATTTTCATGCTCCCAACTTTGTGGGAACAGTATGGGGATGGCTTCTTCCTGTTCCAACATGACTGCGCACCAGTGCACAAATTAAGCTCCATAAAGACATCGATGAGCGAGTTCGGTGTGGAGGAACTTGACTGGCCTGGACAGAGTCTTGACCTCAACTCCATAGAACACCTTTGGGATGGTTTAGAGCAAAGACCTTCTCGTCCAACATCAGTGCCTGACCTCACAGATGCACTTCTAAAGAAATTGTCAAAAAGACCCATAAACACACTCCTTAACCTCGTGGGAAGCCGTACCAGAAGATTCAAAGCCGTTATAGCTGCAAAGTGAGGGCCGACTTCATATTAAACCCTACGGATTAAGAATGGTCATTAAAGTTCATGTGCATGTAAAAGCAAAAGTCCCAAAACCTTTGACAATATTGTATATGTTATAGTGTCTTGTTCTGACATTGTGTTGTTGAATTTGTCACAGGGTTACAGCACTCCTTATGCAGGGGTGGTACGATCCCCCAGCTCTGTGGGCTCAGAAGGCAGAGGCGAGAAGATCCTCACTGATGATGATGAATCAGTCAGTTCTCTCATCCCAACTTATCTCAATTCCCTGAAAAAACTGATGATTGACTAAGCCTTTTGCTGGTCACACCTTTATATTCTCAGTATTATCCTTTTTTTTGTTTTTGTTTTTTTTACTTAAAATACAGTGTAGGCTGTAAATATCTGGTCAGTGACAATTTAGTTGTTTTGGCTGAGAACTCCTGCACACTGGATCTGAAATAAATCACCACACGTGAGCCTTAAATAAAAACAAACTCCATCTTATTAATTGTCTGAATCGTATAGGAATCATTTGGCCAGCTGTGTATTGTTGCACTATTAGTTCATACACAGAATAGCTAACCAGATGTGGAGTAGGTGTTTACTTTTATAGTCATTTCTCATTGTTTATATATATATTTTTTAAAGAAGAACATAAGAAGAGGACCAAAGAAACAGGACATCATACATCTGATATCTATCAGAAACAAAGCCAAAGCAACAATATTGCATGACTGTTCAATTATTTGACTGTTTTTTGCCAAAACGTCATTCTGAAATGCCAACAAGTTCATTTTGCAAATACAATATATATTTGATTAGTCTGATTATACCCACTGAGTATTTAAAGATATATAACTGTACGCTGCTGTGTAAAAGTTTGGGATCACTCGGGCATTTCAGTTTTCTAAAGAAAAACACATTTGATCTATTTCTAAAACATAAAAGGAATGAGATCAATTTTAAAGATAGATCATTGTTTCAAAGAGGATCCATATCAGTAACCATCAGTCCTCTGTTTCAGTCTCATGTTACGTTTGCTAATCCATGTTAATCGTCTCTAAGGCTAAACGATTATAACACGATCATTTTGTAACCGAATGGGTTGTAAACACCTTCTTTAGGTTTAGTTCCGTTTTAGTTCATCAGGTGTTGTGGGTTTGTTATCAGGAAATAAAGAACTTTCTATCTTTTTATGATACGAAGTTATCTTACCTTACTGTGAATTTCTCTCTTCAAAGAACAGCACAAAATAACTCTACCTAAAAAAGACGAGGGGATTTCTAAGTGATCCCAAACTTTTGAACAGAAGTGTAGGTTTACTTACATTCCAGTTTTTGCAAGTGTGCAAGTTTCTGAAAACGTAATGTTTGGAAATAAATGGATTACTAAGTGATTTTTTTTTTCAGACACGATTCACTGTATTAATAAGACTGTATTGTAATCCCTTATAAATGTCAATTTTTTAACAATAAAATTAGAAATAAAAATATTTTGGCATTCTTTTTATTTCCAGGAAACAAGATTGTAATTTTTAATACACTTTATTTCACAACAGTTGAGGACATTTTAATTCTTCATTTACAATCTTCTACATACATTTTGTAGTAAACACCAAAACTGAAAAAAAAAAAGTACATCAGCAATCAAAGAAATCATAATAAAGCTGTTAGAAATTGAGAAAAATAAGAGAGAGATCTTTTTTTAGACAGTAAACATAAAAACTGTGTTATTATTATTTTCAGTACATCATTTGGTATAAAAACTAGCATAGTGCAAAATAATTTCAATATATTATCTGTAGCTCTTTCATTTCTACACATTTCTTACACGTCTGGATGTTTGGAGCCTGTCCTCACCACTGTCTGTTACAAAAAGTAAAGAAAATTCTCACAAGATCAGAAGGAAGCAGATGAATAAAGCTGTTTCTGGAGCTGTGTTGTGGAAGTGTGCCTCAGTATTCATTAGGACCAGAAGATGGTGGCAGTGGAATATGATATCAAAGCTTATGAGGTCAAATCCCCGGACTGCCACTGTTTGGCTTGATTTGCCAAATCAATACATTGGATGTATTCTAAAGTTTCACAAGCTCTCAAGCTATTTTTTTATTATTTAGTATTATATATAGCTTGAGATATGCAGTTTTAGTGCACAGCTGTACATGCTGCAAGATTTCTGGGTGAAAAAATGATGACTAGAAATAAGCCTTAATGCGAAATCATCCAGAAGTAAAAGATCTACAGACAAACAGAGTGAATCAGTGTATATTATAACGGAGAGATTCCCAGAGTTGTGCTGATTATATGAAAGAGGTTATGAAAGAGATTGAAGTCTGTTATAAAGCCAAATAATTGGAATATAAAGTTTATTACAGAATATTTACACATATCACATTAATATCACATTCATGAAGTCAGATCTAAACCCTTGCATCATTGCAATTGTGATTGCAAAATAAATGTCTTCTTGATATAATAGAAAGTTTGTCTTAGAATTTTTAACCATTTTTTTCACAAAAAACTTTTCTTTTTTCTTTTTTCTTTATTTATTTTTCTTTATTTATTTATTTATTTATTTATTTTTTTTTTACAAGCATTTGATTAGGCAGCTCAACACTCTTGGAGGAGAACATTAATGCCAGCATCTGTTTTATCTGCCTGAAGTGCTGTTGTAGAAGACAATGCGACTGGCACACGGGTTCCTACTTTAGTAAAAATACGACCAAAATATAGTATACTGGCAGTGACTGGCAGCTGCTACGATGTTCTGTGAAAATGGACGAACTAGACGATGGGATTGGATTCCAAATTGGTTTGCATTTTTACTGTGCAATCCCAGAACGCACTGATTAATGGTGTAAGCACAACATCATCATAGAGTCTGACATGAAGAACATGTTATCTGTTCAAAATTCAGCCAAGATTTTACTGAGTTCAATTTCATCAATGTGAAAAGTCATGAACATAAAAAATATTCCCAAAAGCATCTGTTTACAAATATTACTTTGATAGAGAGTACGGTCCAATTGTTCTTCTATCCATAAATGACCGCAGCATCTCTGGGATTTGATCTCACAAGCTCCAGAAGATCGGATGAACGCTTGAGACGATTTCCCTCCAATTTGAAGACTTTAAAGTACAGCAGATTAATTCATGTCAATTTTCTCTTAAGATTTTAACACAGGCTTAACATTTTAATTAATCCAGTTCATCTTGTAACTGTCACTTCATTATATCTCTCTGTTCATTGTTTTTGTAGAGTGAGAATTATACACGTGCATCTAAATGCAAGGTGACTGGATTATGCTATAATCTTTAGAAACTCATCCGAGGGACTTCAGCAGATGTTGTTTCCTTGTGAATCTGGATAATTGAAGATTTTTTTTACAGACATTTGTGCAGCGATGGCTCTTTGATAAATCCTGTGTGTGTGTGTGTGTGTGTGAGAGAGAGAGAGAGAGAGAGAGAGAGAGAGAGAGAGAGAGATATTTAGACATGTTTGTATTGGATCTATCATGTGGGTCGAAGTTCCACTTCTGTATAACACACTGCTTTGGGCAGTTGAGCTCCAGCTCCTCTGACAGCAGTTTCATTCATAAACTCATGTTTCTTTTCTACTCCAGTATGTTGTTTTTCCCCATGTTCTTGCAGAAAAGACCACAGACTCCATCTCTTCTTTCACCAGCACCTTCTCTCTGAGTTAGAGCTCCATGTTCACTGGTCTCACCTCACCTGTCTTGTGCTCCTTTACCCATATCTCTCTGTCTTTAGCTGGATCTACAATCTGGAGTAGTTTGTCCACCGGCTCTATGGTCTGTACAACAGAAAACATACTTTATACTGCATGTTTTTTTGGAAGTGTGCTGATGATAGATTCACAGAAATGTGTGGCAACCTGAAGGAATGCAACTATCCAGTGACTTGATCAAAGCCTGACATTGACTATTCAAGGTAATCGTACTTAGCCGGTGGGATTCTAGCAGTGTAGGTGGGTGTGGTCGAGGGTCAGCTGTGGTCAGAGATGTGTGTGATGTGTGATGATTCTCTCCTGTGTCTAATTAGCATATGTAATTATGTGTGTTTGTTCTTTCAGAAACTGCCACAACCAGAAAAAGAGTGGAGTATCTCTCTCTCTCTCTCTCTTGCTCTCTCACTCTTTTGCTTTCACTTTCAAATGCACAAACACACACACACACACACACACACACACACACACACACACACACACACACAAACACAAAGTGCAGGAACATGATGAGGTATAAAAGCTGCAAGATAACGATGGCCTTTTTGCTGTTTGTCTTTTTCAATTAACATTAACACTAATTATATAATTAAATTAGATCTATTTATTGTTTTTTTTTTCCCTCATAAAGATATATGCAAATATGCTCCAAGTGTAAGACTTACGCTTTGGTTGAACATGTCCGTCTCATGCCGCAGCGTTGTGTATTGTCCGAGATGATTTCTGATTATTTCTATTCGCTCCACTTCAAGTCTCTCCAGCTCCTTATAAATACAAGAAATGCAAAAACAATCTCATAACAAAATTCAGTGATTCATAGTGTATTCTTATAAAGCAGGCAAATCATCTCACCAGACTTGTAGTAACCATCTCCTCAAACCATTTAGACTGACACTGGTTGTACAGGTCAACACATCGCATCAGATCATCACCTGTGGTGAGAAATCATATCCAATACTGATTCTTTTTATTTCAGAATGATGACACTATAGTAAAGGTAGATAGATTCAAGCTAGAGAAGATCAGTATGTTAAAATGTTTAGGTAGCTCTCTTTATTATTTATCTTTTATGAACCTTGAGCTACAGTTATCTCTTCATTCAAACTGAGATTTAGACTAACTTTAGAAATGTTTAATAGGGAAATGAAAGTAGATTCATATTAATATTAGGGAGAAAATGATCTGACTTAAAAGTTAACTACTCCATATTTAACCACTTGTTTTTATTTCTAGCGCAAAGCATATAATTCACCGCTAGAGGGAGCCAAAACAACATTTTATTCCATACTACTTGCCGAGAAACGTGCTTTAGACTGGTTTCTTTGGGTTTATTTGTCTTCCCAAGCTTTCAAAAATAGTTCTGAAACAAGCTTTGTCTTTTCCCCATTCCTCCAAATTCCCTTTGTCTATATCCTGATGTTCCAGGCTTGTGTAAGTAATTAAAAAAATATGTTTGTTGTTTTATCACTGTAAAAATAATGTGTTCTAATCGTTCTGCGATGTCTTCTATCTGGATCGTGTGTCTTTTTCTGTGTATATTTCTCTTCTTTCCTTACGTCTCTTTCCCGTCTTTGTGTCCTTCAGTGACAACTTTTTTCCTGAGTTTTCCATTAGCTTTAGCCACAATAAAACCCTTACCGACAGACTATCTAGATCCTGAATAATTATGTGTTGGCCTGTTTTGAAAAGCTACCCATGAAATTAGGAGTTATTCAGGAACTAATTTTATGTAAAAATGTGCATAGCTCTGCTTTGTGTCTTTCTCTCAGGGTGAGCTACTAAGAATGAAACCCATGAAGTGTGCCAATACTCACTGTTCAATTATTCAATTAAAGTTCACTACTTTAGTGAAAATGCACTACTGATTCACCACTTGATGTTCTGAAACTTCTGCAAGAAATGTGTCTCATGCAGGTTTCTAACACCATTTCTAACTTGCCCCAGATGGTATCTGGGCAAAAGGGTTAACTAAGTTCTTGGGTATGAAATGGCTCATTCGCCACTCGGATTATAGGTCACTTGAGTCATACTGTACTGCCCAGTGGAAACACACCTTGCTGCCCTGTTTTTTTTGTTTTTTGTTTTTTTTTGCACTGTGCTGTAATAATAGCTCAGAAAGTACTTATCTTGGTACTTGTAACAAATCCAACTAGTCCTTTATAAGAGCAATGACACAAAATCTTAAACAAAAATATAAAATATATGTGACAGTGTGTGAAAAGTGCTTTACAATGCAGGAAGTCACACATACGTAGCTAGGCACACTGACAAGCAGACAAACTGTAAGCTGTTAAAGTGGCTCTTTACCTAACATGAATTTAAAAATCTATTTAATTTTTAAAAAAAGGTATTTCTACAATATTTTCCACACCAGAATTCAGCCACATCGGCAAGTGATGGGTTTCCCAGACTACCACACAAACTGATTTTATCAAAAAAAAAGTCATAAAAGCATAATTATATAGATAAAGATATTTTTCTAATGTAAATGTTTGTTTCAGAAATAAATGCACACATAGGCACTGACTTTACTATTTGTTTTTAAGTGGAGAAACTCATTTCAAGTTTAAGCCTTCATAAATCATAAACCTTCAGACGGTTCACTATGTACAAGGATGGGATGAAAACTGAATTCGACGTCCGTGAAACTGACCTGCCTGTGTGGATTTCCTGCGGGCCTTTTTGATGTCCTCCTCAATCTTTGTGTTCAGTTTGATCTCCAGCTGTTGAGTCTTTACCTCCAGGTCCTTCTGCCGTTCTGTGAGCGCTTTACGTGCCTACAAGCACAGCAGGCAGAAAAAAAATGGGTTTAGTTTATCCTCTTTCCTGAGCGCTGTATATCTCTTATTCAACTTCCAGTCATCTCTCAATTAAATTACGGATGTGCCTCCTTATTGACTCGCTCGACTACGCGATCCTAATTTTATATTATTGGTTTTCTTCCACTTTGGCTCTTGTAATGACCGCACTGAAATTAAATCAGCTTCTCAGGGATGGTTTATTTACTGCTTTCACTTTTCCACCGCAGACAATTGTATGCTCTGTCTCAAGGCCATGCATGAAGGACAAGGCCATGTGATTATTATAGAGCTCAAAAAGCCTCAGGGGTCAGGAAATAGTCTAGTGATCTGGGAAATAGAGTGGAGCTTTAATAATGCATGAGAAGGATTCCTGAAATGTTAGAAAAGTTAAACAAAAGTTCTTCTTCTGTAGTAGTTTTGGATATATTCATATTTGCATCACTAATATTCTGGCAAAAATTGATTTATGAACTGATCCTTTCTGCATGTACAGTACTGACTTAATAACACAATGTACTGTACCTTCTCAACAGCAGCATATCGACTGGCCAGCTGTTTCCTGAGATCGGCAATTTGGTGATCGAACTTCTTCATGTCCTTTTTAAAGTTGTCTCGATATGTAATGAGGGGCTTTTCTACTTCACTCTGTATCTGGAAAATATGTAAAAAAAACTAAATCAACACAAAGTCCATGTTAGTCACACATGCATGGAAATAATAGATATAACACTGACTAACACTCCCACAGAGTTTGACTACATTTGACATTCTGTGGTCATATTCAATAAATATCTTGCATTTTTGATTATTACACTTGCAACAACACTCTATGCTAACAATGAGATATGATTACAGCTATATGATGATAGCTACAAAATATTGTACAACACTAGTTCATTGTATTAATGTGTGAATGTAAGTGGGGACTAGAATTCCCGATGCATGAGACTGGGACCAACCTGAAAGGTTACTGGACTAGATGCATTTTACATTTTACACATGGATGGAAGTGGGAGTCAGATATATGACTCACGGGACAAAAAAGGCCAAATTCATAAATATTCATTCATTTTCAATAACTGGTCAATGTCAGGAGGATTCATTTGTATGTATTCAGGGAAATAGAACTGAGTATGTTTGTTAAAAATATTGTGGTCTGGTGCAAACAAAAGTAAAAACAAATTCGATTTTAAATTAAGCCATGGGACATTTAGGTCAAAGTTTTAAAAGCTGTTAGGATTGGTTAACATCTCTACAGGAATGGGTGGAAATGTTTCTGAAGGAGTGAGTAAGATTGGTTGGGTTTCCTTGGGAGTATGGTGGGATGATGCAAAAGGTCTGCAGGAGTTTTAGGATTGGTCAAACCTTATGTGGGAGTGGGTGACATTGGTTAAAACTTCTGTTGGAGTGGGTAAGATTGGTTAAACCCTTTTGTGGGAGTGAGTAAGATGGGCTAAAGCTTCTGTTGGAGTGGGTTAGATTGGTTAAAGCTTCTGTAGGAGTGGGTTGGACTGGTTAAAACGTATGTGTTAGTGGAAGGGATTGGGTAAACCTTCTGCGGGACTGGAAGGCACTAATTTAACTGTCTGCAGGAGTGGGTAAAATTAATAGGAGTAGGAGTAGGCAGCATTGGTTAAACTTGGTGCAAAAGCAGATGATCAAGAGTCTGTGTGAGAGCAGGCAGGACTGTTCAGAATTCCTTTGTGAAATGCATTTCTCCTTTGGGAGTAAAACTATTAAACACACCTCTAGGTTGAACTCGGTAGCCAGTTCATGTAAATACACTCCCTTATCGACCAGTGAACAAAATATGACTCTCCTCCAAACAGCTGTACAATAGATCCCATCCTCATTTATTATAAATTTTCAAACAGTGTGTCATCGTGAGAGTTTAAAAGGCCCAATGGCTTTATATACAGTAAACATGTAATTTGTGGAGATAAAGAGAATGAATTCCTACAGTATATAGTATAAACTTAATCATATAGATGTAAACAGTATTTTGGTCTTTGGTTTATTCTGACATTTGATGTGACATTCGAGGACTTGTTGCTTGGATATACGTTTGTAAATCACTAGACGAAATTCAGTTTCACATCTTTTGAAATACCTTCGAAGAGAACTTGAGATGCACTTCGGCCTCGTCTGCCAGGCTTTTCTTCAGCTGGGCCCAGGCCTCTCCAAGTGTACTAGAGATATATGAGGAATTTGCATGAGATCGTCATATTGACCTAGCTCAGTGTTACTCATTGCGCGGCTCGCAAGCCTCCTGTGGCTCGCCAAGCTTTAATATGCGGCTCGCATGGCAGTAAATAATACGATGATATGATCATGTGGTTAAAATTTATTTTTCATTTAAATAACATTAAAACAATCAGGGAAGCATAGAAAAACGAATGTGCTCTATTACAAATAATAATATATATTTATATATATTATTTGACTCGTCACTGACTCACTGCGTTCTGCGCAATAGCCAGTTTTTGCGTTCTGCGCAGCCTGCCAGAAGCTAGTTTGTGTTTCATGTTAGTTAACAACTTGTGTTTACTGTACACACGGACTAAAAAAATGGATCGATTTCTTATCAAACAATCCCGCGCACAAAATGAACAGCAACAAAGCAATGTGACAGTGACAAAAGAGGTAACTGATGGGGAGCATGCATCATCCGCAACTCGAGTAGTTATTGTATTGCAATATTGTACATTGTATTTAAGCAGATAAGCTATTTAAGACTGAATAACTTGGCATACTTTGTGGTGAAAGTGGCTCTCCTATTGACTTTGTCCTATCAGTGTGGCTCACATGAAAAAAATAGTGAAGACCACTGACCTAGCTCATTCTGGACATGAGGGATTCAGGACAATTCAGTACTTTTGATCCAGCACCATGATCCATCTATCATTTTGGATAGATGGATAACATAATTGCAGTGGTGACACAGTTGTCTTTTCAGTAACAGCATACGCTGTCTTAAATGTCTATGCAAAAGAGTATGTTGAAATTCATCTGGCCAAAAATGGAAAAAAAAGCTGCATAACTATCAGACTAGCAAGTTATATTTAAAATATGTTTAACTGATTCATCAGTTAAAGACTGATACATCAGTTTAAGGGTCAAGCAATACAATAAGATGAACATGCATGGGGAAGTGCTTATTGCCTCGTTTCAGGCATTCATCAGACTTTTTTTTCTCGAACTGTTAGCCTGAACAAATAGGAGCCCAAAGTCCTGAGTGAAATAATTGTGGCCAGTGTGCAGATTTAAAAGGCTCTAAATGGGAGACGTGTGGACTTTACTTTTCCAATACATCCCTTTCCTATTCATCTTGGCACAAAATAAAGACAATACATACTAAGAGTCTGGTAAGATAAAGGCAAAAGTGACAGAAAAATTACTTTTTTACCAAGTAAATGTACACTTCTTATGTAATTATGTGGATGGAATTGTTCATGTCCTCAATTTCAGAGGCAGCACATGATTTGCCAGCAAGGTATTAAAGGTCATGGCCTGCACTTTAGCAACAAAGCCATCTACAATGGAAACTACACAAATGTTAAATTCAGGAAAAACGTGTTTGCGGACGTGGCTGCAGGAGCCAGCCGGCGGAACAATGGCCATCAAAAGTCACAACAAAATCTGCCATGAGAGGCAGAATAATGCAAGCATTGTGGCGCCTGTCTGCGGGAGAGGGTGGGTGGACCTCTGCTGCATGATCTGTGTTCTGTATGAAACAATTAGCCCTCTTTATCAGAACTGGCATGGCGACTCAGAGAAATCTGCAATTGGGCAGAGTGACAGCTTTGTGGTAATTACAGAAAAGCTGGAGGAATGTTTTATGCTTGTCAGAATTGCAGTGGCGCACTGATTTTAATGGACACACAGATGGATACAATTATATGATATACAGTCGAGGACAAATGTTTACATACTGTACACCTAAGCTAATGATATTCAGTCTCAGATTTTCACAACTTTATACATTTCATTTCATTAGACAAGTCAATAATGACATTTAATTGGACTTTTTTGATTCATTTTACTGAATTTCAGTGGGTCAAAACTTTACGTGCACCAAGATAATTGTCTCTTTTATCTCATTTTACCAAACGCAAAAAGAAAAATGGAATTTTGTGTTCGTAAACGTCTGATCCACTGAAAAATGTATCTAGTAAATGAAAGCTAAACTAAGAATAGTAGCCTCTTGGCTATTATTATAAAATGACCTCTGATGGAAATAACAGCTAACACAGGAGCATTCTTACAGTAACACGAAATGTCTGGAGTTGTGAAAGTTGTGATATAGTAGTCAAAGAACTTTCTCTTAACCTACATCATATACTTTAAACCCCTTACCACTTTACCTACTACAGCTGCTACAGATGAACACTTACCCTTCCTCCTGAGCTGCAAGAGGGATCTGAGAGAGTTTCAAGAGATTCTTGGCGTACTCTTCTTCAATCTTGATCCTTAAGGGACAAAAGCAAGACATCTTTTATGTTTTTTAATTTGTTTTTATTTTTTAAATGTAGAAAACATAGTTTCTAGCTATGGTGGTTGAAGCACATCTGGGTCTAGAAATTCTCATGACGAGGTCATTTCCTGCTCTTCTTGTCCTTTAGCTGACCCCCCTCATTCCCGCTGTGAGGAAAATGGGAAAGTGGTACTACGTTTGACCCCTTACATCCCATTCCTGCTACTTTCCCTGATTTTTCCCAGATCTTTTCTGTCAGATGCTGGTTTGTGCAGTACATAGGACAACAGAAAAGGTTTACAGAAATGGACTTAATTTAGCCTTCCCATTAAAGGCATTGCTGACCCTACTGTGTAAAACTTTTATCATTTCCTCATGTTATTAAAAGCAACACGGCAACAATAAATAAATAAATAAATAAAAGACCCAAGTGATGACATGAATAATTTCTGAATACACTGAAAGGGAGTTCGGACTGAATACAGACTGCTGTTACAAACAATACTAACAACACCTAGCATGGGTTGTCATTAAACTGAATTGCGAAACTCTGTCCACTCAGCAGGAAGATTACCCAATTTTGAAAAGAAAAACTTGTTTTCTGCAGAGAATTTACAGAACTTGGACATCTGTCATTAATAAAATAGAGGAAACTCGATGTGACGTTGGTGGTTTTCATGACAACAAAAGAGAAGAAGTTTAAAAGTGTTACACAACCCGGGATTTACAGAGAATCCTGCTGAGTTGAACTAGCCAGCTGAAATGTCGTTAAAGTATCATACATTTGTGTGACAAAACAACGTGGAATTCGATCATAACTCATTAAGAGTCATCTGTTCATAAAGTAATGGTAATGCAGGGTACACAGACTAAAGCGGTGCTATGAGATTTGATCTACCTCTCTCTCATAAAGTCAGCCATCTCCTTCTGCATCTGTTTTCCCTTCAACTGCTTCTGCATTAAGACCTCAAAGCCTGAGATGCTGGCATTCCCCTGTGGGTCCTTTCTGTCTGCCTGCAACAGGAGACAAAACATGAGTGCTGGTAAACATGCCGAGAGCCACACTGTCAAATAAAATCAGCAGGAGTTATATGACGGAAACAATGTTTTGTCCTGCTTGGAAATTTCTTCACAGATTCTTGAGGTAGGAATCTGCAGAGACTCTGTGTGCAGTGACCTAAATATTAACACGCTGTTTATCTCCTGTATCGTTACAATTTAAAAGAGTGGCATTACAAAGGAGCCTAAAGAACACAGTGAAACCCGGGCAAAGATAAGGTGAAGTGACTCAAGCTTGAAAAGAGCGCTGTGGAAGTCTCGAATCTGATTGTTCAGAAACTGATAGCACATTATTTTTGTATAACAACATTCAAGTTCAAATATTAAGCATAGGTTAATATCAATGTACTCATTATGTTCATTTTTTCTATAGCGACTACGGTGCAGCAGCATTTCGGCTTGGTGACATTTCTGGAGAGCACATTTTCACAGACGTTGACACCGTTTAGGTTGTAATAGCAATACAGTCCTGCACTGGGACTTGTACTAATTACGTCATAATAAATGAAATAAAAATTTCTTGCTGTTTAACAGGTTAAAATTTCTAATTTGTGGTACAATTGTTGATGTGTGGCCATTTTTTGTTAGGAAACATTTATTTATGGAAACAGTCTCAGTTGTAAGCACTATGCAACTGTCACGGTGCTTTTATTTTCCATTTTTTTCTAGAGAGAGAGAGAGAGTGAGAGAGACAGAGAGAGAGAGAGAGAGAGAGAGAGAGGTTTGTTCAAATGACAGAGAAAAAGAAAAGCACATGCTGGTGAGCTAGCTACTGTTTACATTGGATAAAACATAAGTGATTACAGGGTCTTCAGTACAATATATCCAGAGCGACTTACATTTATTTTATTTATACAGCTGAACAACTGAGGGTTAAGGGCCTTGCTCAGGGGCCCAGCTTGGTGGATCTGGGATTCAAACTCATGAGCTTCCAATCAGTAGTCCAACACCTTAACCACTGAGCCACCACATCCTCCTTAAGTTAAAGTGCAGTTATACAAAAATAATCTACTTCGATTATCATCGTTATAAGTCCATGATCCGTTGTGTATTAGTGCTTTCACAAACAATCTGTACATCAGTGTTTAACAATTTGCAATAGTTGATGTGAATAATGTGAGTCGAATTTCTGAGGTTAGAAATGAGAAGAACTAGAATCAGAAATTACAGAATGACACGTGTATGTTTCTAGTCTTTCACATGATCCTTTACTTGTGGTATTGTCACAGGCCACAGTAAAAAAATAAATAAATAAATAAAAAAGACACGACTAACCATGGAGAAATTAACACACCATAGGATCTTTTATCATACCTCTGGGTTTGGACTGTATTATCTCTTATGCATAGTACATGCAGAAAAACTTGGTAATGAAAAACTCTCTCTATTACATCCGCTGCTTGCTTACCCAAAAATAATCGCAGTAGCTCCAATCATTTGGTTTAAGGAGTTGCTGTTCAGTGGTGTGTAACGGGAAGGGGAACGTCACACAGTTGATTTGCTGAAGAAAAACAAATAAAACACAACACACATCATGATAGAACATTTAGTAAAGGCAATAACAGCAAATATTAAATCCGAAGGAATATCTGAATTCATTTCTATACCAGCAGCTCTGGCTGGAAATTAAAACAATTAAGTGAATGCGTCATTCTTATATGTTGTAGTTTCCATAGTAGCAGCTCATTAAGTTGAGGAATAAGAGAACTGATAAAAACTAAGAAAAATAATAAGAACAATGTAAGTAAGCAGACTTTTATTTAACAGTTATGGAAAACAACAAGCTGGGTTTCTTTGTGTTATAACGTCAAAGGAGAGAAAAATGAGGGGCAGGTGAAGGAACTGCTGTTTATGACTGAGTAACGATTATGTACCTGTTAACGTAAGGAGTCTCACAACATTTAATGAAATTATAAATAGTTTAAAAAAATGCTCAGTGTGTTATTGATTAAAAATTAAAGCTCATATTCTAATCACTGTACTATTAGTGGAGTAAACACTTGAGGATGTGCTGTTAGAGGAAAACGGAGCGATATCCTAAACCACAGTTTATCCTACACTTATCTGAGCGACATTCTACACCATGAAGCAATTTTTTTAATGATAACAGCATATGCCCCATCATGATTTATCAGGTTTTCCACCTGCGGTTGAAAACATGTTGTTTTTTCATGTACCAGGATGAGCTTGTATTCTGGACCTGTATACCTGAACAGCTAAATACTATCAAATATCTGCATTTCAAATGTCTCTAGTAAAGTGTGCATGTGAGCCAGATGTGTGAGGTTTAGAAAGAGGCTGCGCGACTGGAGTAAGAATAAATCAAGAACGCGAGAAACCCCATACATGCTGACTAAAATGGCCATGTTAACACCATAAGCATCACTTTTTACAGCACCTAATGAGTGATTTTAGTCGTTTAGGCGGAGCTTTCCTGCTGTGAGATTTGCTTACACCACGTGACTCAACGTGGGCATTGTATAATGAGCCGCACCCACGCTACGGTCACATGGCCACACTGCACTATACCACAAGAGATACACAAAAAGCTCTCCTCCTTTAAATCTGTCGTTCCTTTGAAAATCAAAATGTGAAAACATACAGTGTGTAAATGCAGCTAGTAATCAGAGTAGCTCCACACATCTGCTGCTTGGTTGTGCGATTAACAACATTTACTGCAGAGCTCTAGGTCCAGTTCCTTCTCCATGTGAATGTTATTTACTGTAGCTATCTTCCACGATGAATGAGTGTCATTAATCAACTCCTTCCTCATAGCGGTTTTGCAGTGCCCGTGGTCCGCCTATGAGGCTAAATTTGCTTTGTTTATTCCGCATCCTATGACAATGAGTTCTGTTCTCAGGTTGAATACAGTGCGGAGCTGTGACAACAACACTGACTAATAACAGATGTGTTTCGTGCTGCCTGTCTAACGGCAGCTCACAGCTCCTTGTCTCAGTAGAGCGCTAAACAGAGTGAAAACATCTGCAAGGCACCTGGTGATGTCTAGACTGCTTACATATTTACAATCTGCAAATTCTTCTCTGAGATCAAGATATACCTCTTTGGTCTACGGTCCTGAGCTACAAAAAAGGTTGATAAAACCTATAAAAAAAAGCCAAATGATTTATCTTTCACATAAGCTAAAAACAGCATATGTTGAATTTTCCATGAGGGATGTTTCTACCTAAACGTCAAAGATAAAGGTTGGTGTCAAGGCGCATATGTTAATTTAGTATATACAGTGTGATTTAATAAGCCTGAGAGGTACAGATGGTATGTGTTTGTGCTAATCAATATGGTTGAGGAGCAGGTATTATATTCGTGGAAGTCAGTTTCGGAGACCAAAATTATACCACTGAGTAATTTTAATCATAAACGTTTTTGAAGATTGGTGAAAACAATCAGGCATTTTCTTAAAATGCTGAATTTCAGTGGTTGGTTTTGTATTAGATATCCACTGCATGGTGTCTAGTGTTACTGCCTCACAGCTTCAGCCCTTAATTAATGTAAAGGTTCACATGTTCTCCACATGTTCATGCTGATATCCTCAAGCTCCTGTGTTTCCTCCGAACTCCAAAAACATGCCATGATGACTGTGGTCCAATTAACGATGTACTCCTGTGTCTCTCACCCAGTATTTACCACAACCCTAACCAGAATAAAGCAGTTACTGGTGAATGAATGAATGAATAACTGTTCGCTCTAGATTCTCACTTTTGCATGCCCAATTTATCCCTTTGCACATGCTCTTAGAAAATCAAGGACTAAGAGTTCATTTGCTTGTATTTTTATCTCACTTTTTCGCATTTCTTTAAATACCTGAAGCAAATAAGCTTCTTTGGGATATTGTATTAAATGTGCACTATGCTGTAGTTCTGTAATTTTAATGGTAAAACTTGAGTAGATACATTACTTGTGTGAATCACATATCGACAATTCATAATAAATAAGAGTTGTTTTTTTAATGTCTGGGAAAATTCAAATGTCATTAAAACCTTGGTTTAAGTGTGACATCATAACACTAGCAGTGTGTCTCAAACTACTCATAAACCTCTTGCTAACTCTATTAAAATCTTTTAAGGAAAATTTACTAAGCCTTATGGAATTACTGCAATACCTGAGTGGCTCCTAAAATGTGCTCTTTGTTTAAGTCATAAAAAGTAATATACAGTCTCGAAAGACAACATGAACAATCCCAGGAGCACAGAGACAGTCTGTAATGTCTGTCTAATCCTCCCAGCATTCCACACTAGGCACCCTGATGACTTAGGCCCGGGGATCTACGGCTTCACAATAGCAGCTTTATCTGTTTTCACATTAACTCCCATGCATCTTTGCTGAGAACAAGTTGGATAAACTAGCAACGATGCGGTCGCAGAGCTCTCAAAAACAACACAACAATCTGCTTATCAAAGTCCTCACTATGCTCAACCTTGAACAAGAGGATCAGCCCGGATCAATCACATCCCTCTTAAGTCGTACGTCTGCCAGGCAGTATCTACAGAAAGAAATGTTTGAAACCAACCTGTCTGTTTATCCTCAAGTGGAACCTATAACTTTTCAGCGGCACTTCGCAGACTAGCGGAAAAAAAACCAAAACAGAACTGCAACATAGTACCAGTATTCAAGCCACTGAAATGTGTCATGTTTTATAGCATGCAGTTTGTTTTGAAGCTGACAGACACACAACGTGAGAACAACCAATTTTTACGTCTTGGTTCTCTGCTTAGGCAACCATTAACGGCATGTAGCTAATCGCACTTAGTCTCAGTTTAATACATGGCATCACACTATCTAACATAATTGCACATTGTATTACCTTATCTTATTTTGTTTATTATTTCTATTCATACGATTCATATTTTTAACAAGGTTTCTTTATTTACTTTATTTCTATGCACTGTCAAGGAGAAGCATAATGCGTTTTAATTTCACTTCAAGTTCTGTAAGAAATAAACATCTTGAATCTTGCTCCTTTTCTAATGCAAGTGATTTTAAGACAGAATTAATCACAGTCACAAACCAAACAAAACAAAACACTAAAACGTGTAAAAGTGTAAAAAAACTTTGTGAAGGACATTTTTACAGATCAATCTGAAAAAAAGGTTTCTGCATTAAAGTCCTGACACCGAGTCACACATTTCTGTGGCACTGACTCAGACTGACGTATGACAGCGAATTACTTGCAAAGCAAACACTAAATATAGTGAGTCTATGGATAAATACTGAGTTTTGCACTTTATCACAGCATTTTTAATAAAATAAGCTTTTACATAAAATGTTAGTATCAGCTGAAAACGTTCTTTAACACGGCCCAAATGGTTTCAGACTTCAATCAGCAGATCCTACTGTGGCACGAACACATAAATAATAATGACGTCAGTCCATAACGTTGGTTCATTCTGAACTCTACAGCTTTCATGAACAGAATCCTGTTGGCTGTTTGAAAAGAAACTGATTTCTCATTTCCCTGTGGTTTCCTTTTTTTTTCTTTTTTGTTTGCTTAAACAGGTCTTATGCTTTTGGAGCTCTCTGACGTGTGACTTTTGAGCAACTTTATGGCAACTCCACATCAGTTCCTGTTTTATTATTGCACTTCAAAAACAAAACGGCTGTTCGGGGAAACACATTGTTAAACGGCCAGCTAACTTGAAGTCCTTCACTGTTCTTTTATTTGTATATTAATTTATTGCTAGTGTGCTTTAGGGATAATATTAGCTAATATGTCAATGAAATAACCTCTTTGTTGAGGCCTGTCTTAATTATTACATAATCAATAGATTTGAGAGGAATGATTTCATGATTTCATGATTTGAGTTGATTTACTTATATGGAAACATGATTAGAAAATCAGTTAGAACTTTTTGCTCAAGCAAAATGTATCTATAAAAACATTTGTAGTTTATTTCAGGGATTTCATTGATACCCTAAAATCAAAGGCTATAATCTATGAAAATCTTTACATTTTAAAAGCCTTTTTTAACTTAGTACATACAAAGACGATGTGAGATAAAATAACTACAAAAAAAAATTATGCTGGATGGATAACATGACCCTAATTGTGTATATGCTAATTAAGCTACACTAATAAAAGCATCTTACATCAACAGCAGTCAATGTACGAGTTGTGATCGAAATAATAAGGCCATGAGTAGAGGTGGTGGAAAAGTGGTTTGTCCACTAGCTTGATGGTTTAACTATCTGTGATAAACCATATATAAGAACCTCTGCGCCTCTGAACTGAGAGGAGCCACTTGAGTCGGTATGGATCTCTCCTGATGGCCCCTGAATGAGCTGTATGAGGCGTATGAGACCCCAGGTTAAGGGTAGACCCAATAACAGCTGAAAAGATTATATCTTAGAGCTAGCTTGGGAATGTATAATGATCCCCCAGCAAGGCCAGGAATGTGTGTTGTTAAAAATGCTGTACATAATAAAAAAAATTAAGTTGAAATTGAATCTGTGGCTGGGGAAAGACTGACCTACTCAGCTTGAAAATGAATGAATGAATGAACGAATGAATGAATAGCACAGATACTATGAAAAGCCTATAAACTCCATGATACACTGTTTAATAAACCAGCTCCACTATCCTGATCTGCAAAATCAGCAGTGAAAGCACACCCAGTGGGCTCATCCCATATAAATGCTTTATCTCAACAGTGCTGTCCCAGTACCTATGAAAAACAACGATATACCACCTCTGTAACCCCTGGCACCCTGTAGCTCACCTCCACTTAAGGTTGAAAGCCAGCACTGATTATTCCTCCCAGAGCTTCTACCATGCTCAGCAGTCCCTTCATACACACTATTCAAACTTTCATTTTTTTCCCAACCATATCACAGATCTAGAATACATGAACAAATATTTGCTTCTGCACTAAACCTGTATGCCAGAATCTGATACGACTATCACAGGATCATAAAAACCAACGTCCACAAAATAACAAGCCAATGTTAAGACGTTAAAAAAAAGTGAAACTGCTGCTAAACCAACAGATGGACTTGCTCAGCGTGATTTCTGTCCTGGTTTGGCAGCTGCTGCTTATCTCTGTACTGTGCAGGGTGTTAGGGGAGTGTGCTGTAGATATCCAGCTGCTGCTGCTTTTGTTCGCAGTACTCACCGTGACTGAGGTCTTGTGCTCCGACTTCCTGGGAGATATGGACATGGGGCTCTGGGGGAGGAAACATTATGCATCTTCAACTTTACTCCATAAGAAGAATACAATTTGTGCTTTAAAGTCTTGCCACATTTGTTCTTTTGTTGTTGTTTTTCACCACCATGATGATCATGAGGAGGGGCTGTGATGAGGGTTTTCTATAATAAACTGTCACAAAGCTGTCATTTCATTTCAACATTTAAAATTCCCAAGTAGTCCAAAGTTTATACAAAACACTGCTTTCAGATCTATTAGCACCCCTTTAAAGTATATGATTGGTGGCCTGTTAAAACCCTTTGCATTCTTTGTGATCATCAGGCAGTTCTCCTCACACATACACATACTGTACAAACCAAAAGATACTGACCTACAAATGTAGTCTGCCTCAAGCATTGCATCCATTGTATGTCATTCTTTTCTATTAAGTTTGTAATATAAATCTTTCAGTAAAACTTAAAACTAATTTACCTTTCCGTTAGACCTTTGAGATTGGCTCAGTTGCTCTTGAGTGTTACAATAATGCTGTGTTTTTAATCTTTAGAAGTCACATTCTTTCAGCTGGATTTGTTGGCTTTAACTAGATTTGGAGTCGAGCCAACTTTAGGTTGATTTCAGGTAGGATTTAGATGGGAATCAGAATTAACAAAACAAAGACCAGGGTCACATAATGGCATATTTTCTACTATATTTAAGTATGAAAGCTGAAATATTGGTGCAACATAAAGTTATAGCATTTTAATGTCAGTTTCTTGTCCAAAACGTGAAAAGGGAAAAAATTACATTACTATGGTGTAGCCTCATACACAACAGAAGGTACCTGATTAGAAACTGAATCGATTAGGCTTATTCACTTTGGCACACAGCAAACAGCAGCTTCACTGTATGAGTGAATGTAATTGAATGACTGTATGGAAATCACCCTTATCTCAACAATCTTTCATCTTTAGGTAGACTGACTGCTTTATCACCACCACCTATTAAACTGGTTCCTTGTACAATGTGCACGAAGCCTAGCTCTACAGGAGATTAAAAACATATCAATCTCCAAACAATTTTGGTCAAATATGTTAAGTAGGTTAAAAAATTGTATTGCAGGCACAAATCCATTTATTTTGGCCAGAGAGCAGCCACAGAAGCCTCCGATGGATTTTCCCAGACCACTTCACATCTTTTTGGTAAGGCCTTCCTTGGGAAGAATAACCACACTGAGTCTCTTCCTGTCGAATTTGGAGATACTTATAGAGTATCTTAGATACTTATACATTCTAAACATTTTATACTCCTTTATAGCTTTATAGTGTGTGCTTTTTAACTGCAATAATCTATGATACAAAAGCACTCCTATTTATTAATACTCGTTTTTTTAAACTGTACTGTGTGCAATTATAACGCAAGAAACACTACATTATTACTAGGATTCCCATGGATATTTTGCTAAGGCTAAACAAAGCCTGAGTGGGAGGAAAGGCTAGGCAAGTCACCCTGTTCTGTAACAATCTGCATATAAGCCAGAGGTTTAGGTACTCATTTCTTTAGTGCTCTTAATGTCTGCCTCACAGGTAGGTATGTGTGTGGAAACAATTTTGTAATGTTTCAGAGGACTGATGAAAGACCACTTTCATAAATTTCAGCTTAAGCAGAGATGGATGGTGGTTATAAAGTTAAATAAAGAAGCAGAGATCTAGCAGATCAGTCCTACCTGTTGATCTGTGTTGGCCTTCTGTTTTGGTACATGTGACTGCTCTGTCTGATGCAATGGGCCACTGCTGCCATGAAATCCATTCACTGGAAACAGACACAGTGGAAGGAAGTGAGCTTGACAAACTCAGAAATAAGAAATGAGCTATTCCTATCTTCAGGTTACTCCTGACTTGAGGAACAGGTCATGTCCTGGGTGATTAAGATTTCTAGATGGAGTTGCTAAGGAAATGCACATAATGTGTGTGTGTGTGTGTGTGTGTGTGTATACACTCATTACGGACAGAATGCAAACTCTAAAGCAAACAAAAGTGTTTTGAGAAGTAATAGTTCTTTTTCTGTAATATTTTTATTCACTCAACATTTTAATGGCACCGTCCTGTGCTGAATTCAATTTCAGCTTCCTTGTCTGTGTTTTTAGTACTGAAAGAAAAGTGCATGTTGTGATTGTGCTTGAAAACATGCCGCTCTATTCTATTATAACAGAAGGCGGGTAGGCGCAAATGTCACCCTCGCGGGGGCCTTGTTTAATCTTCAAAAACACCACAGAAGACGTGGTATACAATTCAGCAATGAATGGTCAACCAGACATAAGAGGGACTTTAGTCTTTTGATCAAATTTCAACACATGAATCAATGTGCCTGACAAGCACTCCCTTGAAAGTGTGTGGAGCTCCTCATGCTCAGTCGTATGAGTCAATACAGACAAAAACACATGCTCACGAACGGTAAAGCCACTAATAAGACACATCCTTATGTGGAGAGCTTCTCATCCTGAACACATTTACAGTTTCCTTCCTCCATTTATATTGAGTGACTGATCTCTCAGGGCTGTGTCTCAATTACATTAGTTGCTACACAGCAGTTGCAACATTTCTTTTTTTTATATAATTGCTTGTAAATTCTATTATCTCTCCACTACGTAAAGGAAATGAAGGTCCCTCTTTCCTGTACATCTGTAATAAATATACATTTGCTGGCCACTTTATTAGGCACACCCATAGACCTGCACATTCACATCGCTAATTGGATTTTGGTGTCAGAAGGGTAGGTTTGAGTATTTCAGAAACTACTAATCTCCTGGGATTTTCACACTCTATAGAGTTTACACAGAAAGGTGTAAGAAACAACAACATCCAATGAGTGACTGACTGTGAGGTATTTGTGGAAATACCTTGGTTAGAGCTCAGAGGAGAATGGTTAGACTGGTAATGTTGACTGTAAGGCTACTTTAACTCAAATAACCACTCTTTACAATTGTGGTCATCAGAAAATCTCAGAACATGTTAAATCCTGAGGCAAACAGGCTACAACAGCAGTAAATGCATTAGGTTTTACTCCCATCATCCAAGAACAGGCTACACTGGGCTACAGGCTCAAAAAAAGTTTGTATAAACATCACTTTGTCTGATGTATCTGAATTTCTGCAGAGGCACATAGATGGTAGAATTATAGAAGCGTTTGCTTGTCATATTTTCATTATAGCACAGTGAAATTCTTTCTTCACATATCCTAACTTTGGCAGTTGGGGTCAGAGCACAGGATCAGCCATGATACAGCACCCTGGAGCGGGGGGGGTTAAGAACCTTGCTCAAGGGCCCAACAGTGGCGGCTTGGCAGTGCTGGGGCTTGAACCCCGATCCACAATCCAGAGCCTTAACCACTTGAGCCATCACTGCCCCATTATATAGCTTACAGCGCGTTCTCAGCGTGGTATAGCCACGAGCACATAGAGTGCCAAACAGCAATGAATCCATGGACCTAGTCTGTCTTGTGTCAACAGTTCAGTCTGTGGACATGTAATGGTGGGGAAAGTTTCCTTGACATACATTGGGCCCCTTACTACCAATCAAGCTTAATTTGAATGCCACAGACTATTGATGCTGTCTTCCTATTTATGGCATAATTTACCCATCTTGTAGTGACTTTTTACAGGATGATAATGTGCCATAGCAAAAAGTCAATCTGGTTAGATAAAAATGACTATGAGTTCAACGTCCTTCAATGGCCACCCCAGTCACTAGATCTGAATCCAGAACACCTTTGGAATGTGGTAGAACAGGGGGTTTCGAGCAGAACCATGCAGTTGATAAATATGCAACAATTATGTGATGCAATCATGTTAATTTGGACCAGAATCCCAAAGGAATGTTTCCAGCACTGTGTGATGTTAGGAAAAATTGCTGTTAAGAATTAAGGCTGTTCTGGAGGTGATAGTGGGGTGGGGGTCGGGGAGGATATGGTGTGGAGCTATGTAATGGTAGTATTCCTATGGTAGTGTTCCTAATAAAGTGAACTAATTGGAATTTGAGCAAATACACTGCAAGGCTACATGAGGCTAAAATGACAAGAGCTTCATGCAAACAAGTCTCATGTGACAGCTTTTAAAAAGGCAGGGGAATCTTTAACGATCACGTTTATCACTTCAGCTTAATCACACACCCCATAGAGACAAAGATCTCATCACTGTGCTGGCTCTATTTATGGTATTGTTTGGTTGACCACAGAAGGCTGAAGCAATGCATAAGCTTAAAATTGAGTGTTAATCAAACCTTGGGCATCTTTAGGGAATCACAGTGTGGGTGAGTCTGTGTGGGAGGTTGTTGAATAATAAGAATGAGACTGGAACGAAGAGAGGTTAAAACAATGCACTGCATTTACACCACATATTGCACCTCTACTATCACAGAAATCATGCATTTTCATGAAAATGAGCAAAACTGCATATATGCAATGAATAAAACATGAAATGATGTAAGCATAATGTGTTTCCAAAAACACTATTTTCACAACCATTCTTTCGGAGAAGCGTCCTCTGGAGTGAACATCCCTGAGCCTTGAAGAGACTTTGGGCCACTCCTCCATAAACCGTCCATGCACAACACATGTTTTTAATATAGTTCAAATCCTGAACCATTATAAAACATTCATTTTGTGTTTACTATGTTGATTTGGATGCATGTTTGAGGACATCATCTAATTAAAGCATATATTTATGGTAGAGACATAACCTCCTAGCAGAGCCAACCAGGTTTTGGACTTTCCTGGTACTTTTTGATATTATGAATATTCCGAATATCCTCACCAGCCACCAGCAAACGATCCACCACTATATTTTGAGTATTTGGTGTTTTTTTGTATACAATCCACAATGTGTTGATTTGGAGGAGGTATTTGTCATCTTCCTGGCAGATTCTCTAACTGGTCTAGACACTTAGGTGCTTGAATAAGGTGCTTAATTATATCCAATATCTTAATTTTGTCAGTCAAGCACAAACTTGAATCCCTTTAATGGTGATGAATTTAACAGATCTTATCTAAAGTACTTCTTTGGTATCACTAATTTTGCTAACGATTTTGTCTATGCACATGTTTAAAGGGAAATAGTCTGAAATAAATCTGTAAGATCACTTTATTTATTTGAGTAGTACTATTATTTTAACGGAACACTTTGTGCGTAATGTTTATTTTTCTTGGTGCTGTTATTTTGAAGTCAATTACAGGGCCATCCATGATGTCAGCATCCTGTTCCACTACTAAAATAAAGTAGGTACATGTAAAACATGAGAAGTTGCATTTTGCAGAGAAAGCAGGCTCACCTGTTGGTAAGGAGTTCTTGTGTCGTAATAATGTTTTGGGCGTCCCAGGAACACTGGAAGGCCTTTCCCATGTCGTCTCTGCAGCAGAAAATGAGAATTGTAAAGTATTTCCAGGAAATTACATCGATTAATCAGAGTGCTGTGTTGGACCTGAGAATGTAGTGCACTGTAGCAAGTAATCTGGATAATCTAAACTCCTTTAACCCTCTTTTACCAGTACAGTACACTGCCATTACATTATGCGGGCAGAATAAAAATCGACAGAAATTTTTACTCAGTATAAAGAGACGAATTAATTTACGGCCACAGGTCTGACATAAAATGAGCCAGAGATGTTTGTTTTAACCTAAGCTCGTATAACAGATTCTTACAGAGAATTTTAAGGGTTGAAGATAACGCCTTCACATTTTAGAGCCTTATGAACAAGCACTTGCATCCCAGAGACCACAAATTGGTTTGACATCAACATTTACTTTCACTATGAAAATATCACACACTTTAGGCTAGAGGAAAAAAGAACAAACAACAAATTGTTAAAGCCCCATGTGTCTGCTATCATGTAAGGCATTATGCAATACTGTGCATTGTTACATGGCAAATATATTCACTGCTGAACATGGAAACCCCAAAACAAGTGGACATTTCTTTTTTTTGGACTCTGGGAAAAATAGTTAAAAAGTGGTTTGCACACTTTCAACTGACGAAGTGATGAATCTTAAATTGTCTGTCATGTATTAAGGATTGGCTTGAAAAATAAATATGGTGAAAAAAAAAAAATACCATGGGTGTTCCAGTTACTCATTTATGTCCAGTATGCAAACTGATGCAACAGAGTGAACAGAATTAATTAAAAGCCGAAGTGAAACAGGACTGATAATGTTATCCACACAGATTCTTTGACGTGCGTCTAATTCGTTGCTCGCCAACAGAGACAGCAAAGCCCAAGGCATCAGTTCAGCACAAATGGCATGCATGGAAAATAGATTTGGCAGTGTGAGCTCAAGATCTTTCAGAAATGATTTAGTATGTCATCAGAGTGCATTCAATCATACGACTTTTCTTCCCCGCTTCTTCTAATGAGGCGATCGATAATATGAAAGGCATCAGCTAAACTGGTGATGATAATGTAATTGCCTGCAGACTGCTAATGTAGAGAAGACATGTTTCCTTCTCATAAACGTCAATAATGTTATGTAACTCTAATTAGCATGTCAACAATGTCGTTCTGATTGGGTTTATTCTGTTTGCTAATGCGCAACTAATCCGAAATCGTTTCTCCCATCACTTTCCTCCGTCTGACTCGAATATCAATGGGCCACTTTAGCTATTGTGGTTATTCATCATCATAAAACTGAAGTATAGAAAGGACAAAAGTCTATGAAGGATCAGTCACTGTCTTTGCAAATGTAATAAAAGACTAAAATAATGCATGCAGATCATTTAATAATCTCTGACTCTGAACTGGTTCCCTAGCAACAAGCATCTGCGCTAAACATAAATCAAATGATCTCGTTCTAACAAGTGTCCTGCAACAAGATGTCAGGGCCGAGATTCCACATCGATGTCCTCCGATCTCTTAGGCAGGCTAATTATCGATGACAACGGGCAGAATATCATATGCTTCTGGTCTATAACGAAGATATGGCTAATGCTGTAAATATTGCCCTAGTTACGTCTAGTTATGAAGTCCGTCTTTTATTTATCGCCATCTGTAACAACATCGACTGTGGTGCCTGCTGCTCCTGCCTGACAACTTACCCAAGGGTATAGCCTTCATTTTTCACTGATTATAAGCAATTTTACCATCTGAAAATTCCAAAAAAAAATTCTTTATTTTGTAATTTATTGATTAATTTGATTATTGGTTAATCTGGAAGATACATTTAAATTAGTTTATGTAATTAATAAAGTCAGGTTTTATTGTTACAAGTGTCCTCAAGAACTGACTTTAAAACATGTTCTAATTGACAGCCCCTCTGTTTACAGTAGATTCTAATTCCTCAAAGCATAGAACGTGAAGTAAAAAGTAGACCATTGACCAGAAGACATGATAGACAATGATCTGAAGTTATGGTTAATAATTGCTTTCAAAACAAAAGCTGCATACCATTCCCTGTGAAAATATCAAGGAGAGGAACTACAGCATCTTCAATACAAGTACCATGATCAAATTTAGCTTAACTTCATTGCTAGCTGCAACCAATCTAATACTAATGTAATGGGCGAAGCACAAGCTAAATGAAAATAACATTTCCTATTATTAATTTCTATTCTTAAATTATTTTATACAACTCATATTATTCTTGACACATAAGCATTCCCAACACAACAAGAAATCCCAACACAATGAAGCATACTGTACAGCTGTAAAAGCGCTAGGTACACTTTGTTTAAAATTAGCTAGCTAAGTTTAGAAAGATTGCCCCAGAATGTCTCCTTTTGCTGGTATTATTTGCATAAATACCCGTGTCAAAAAATGTACTAGGACTTATTTTACTCAGTTTAAAAAATATTCCTAAGGAAAAACACTTAGCAGGGCAGCTCAAGGGACGGACGGTTCAGAGAACAGTAAGCATGTAATAGCTGACAAAATATTGTAAACAGTAGAAGAGCAATTCTAGATATGAACAATATACTGTATAACTATAGTTTCACGCTCTATTCATCCACCTAAATTTTGAATGCTTTTTTTTTTCACCAGTGGTCGGTTTCTCATTGCGCACCATGACATTTATTCCATACGGTTTGTTGTGCCATGATGGATATAACCAGCAGGGCAGAAAGAGCCTGAACCAAAACATTGCTACACAGAACAGGAAGGAAGCCACAAAGCACAACATAACACAACCCCCCACCTCCACACATATACACACATGCAGATACAAACTATATTCGTCATGTCACCATGGCAACCAAACAACACAACAAGATAATGTGTGGCAATCTGACATACAGAGCATCAGAAACCATAGTAATATCCTCCAAACTCAAGCTTGTTTTGCTGTGTAATGGTTTTCTTCACTGTTCACTGAAACGGTCATGTCCACAAGCGGTGACGGACCACAGGCTAAACAGATTAGAAATGTAGGCGATTTATAATAGGTGCGTTCCAGTACATTAGTCAGCAGGGGGATTTATGTGAGTGACTGGTCCACATTCACATGAAGTCTTTGTTTACACATTAACAACTTTAGTGAGTGCTGTGGAATTAGCTTTATAGGAACCAGCTGCCTCAATTGCCTTGAAATTGAAAGTGGTGTGCAGGCTGTCAGGGCCATTTAAATTGATGCCAGGTCAAAGCAACAAGAACCAAAAGAATTAACTTTCTTAAATTAATAGCTACTGTAATGTATGAGAGTGTTTTGACTCTCACACTCTCATTACATCCAGTCCCTGCAGTGTGTTGGCAATTCAGGGGAAAGTGCATAAAAATCACAACTTATTGTATTTACTGATGTAATCTTTATCCTCTTTTCAAGTAAGATTACATCATTTGTGCCACCTTTCACATCCAGTTACATTCGTGAATAAAGCAATTTTCAGTCCCAAATAATGGCCCCTCATTAGAAAAATCATGTGACTGAAAACGCTAAGAAGTCATAGATACTCTTCATAGATACTCTCTATTATTACCCATTTGCAGCTACATGTACAGATTTCTGTCATATTGAAAAATGAAGAATTTGCTATGAAACAGAACAGACTTCCTTGGAAAAAACCTACAGTAAACGTGTGAATAGGGACTGTCAATAGAGAATTATAGCCTGACTAATTCTGCTCTCAGCCCAGATCCTCATTTAGTCATCTTGAAAATGCACTGAAGGATGTCTTGTGGGTGGGAATGAGGACGTAGGACAGTCCACTGAGGAACAGACACAATGCTGATTGTTTTGAAGCAACATGTGAAGACAATAGGAGATAGCTTGAACAAGCCTCTGATCTAATGACACCGCTTTGTACCAGCCTCTCACACTCACACACGGTATATGCTGGCCTGTTCTTAATTTTGCATATGGCTTGACCTTAAACTAAGAAATTGGTTTTAAAGATTCGCAGCATGTGTAGCATTTCCGTCTCATGGAACTAAGGTCCCCAGTTTGATCCTGAGCCCAGGAGCTTGGGTCTGTGTAGAGTTTCTGTGCATGGTCTGAATATATTCTCCCATCTCAAAAACATATTGAATGAATGAAATGAAAAGAGTCTGAATAGCAGGATTTGTAATTGTATAGTGGGTAAATGCAGTCAGATGTGCTCACCATTGCTTACAGTGTTGACGTAGTACTTCTGTCCCTGTGGTGCCATGTAACACTTCCAGTCTTTGGGCAATGGGCTTTCGCAAGGCTCCTCGCCAGGCAGCACACTCAAGGAAGCAGATTTCTGGATGAACAAGTGAGAGAAGCTTATTGAAGGAAAACATTTAATTACTTGATTATCATCACTTTATAATACATCAGGTTCTAAAAATCTGAAAACTTGTTCTCAGTTTGTAATAGTTATAAAATATAGTTAAAAAAGTTTGAATTTTAGTCTTTTATTTGCTTCATTAATTTATTATTAAACATTGATCATCATCATTGTTTAAATGGCATCACAAATACAGAAGTAAGTAAATACTCTGATGGATTTTCATTTCATTACACATTCTCAAACGGCTTAAATAAAACTAAACCCATGTACTTGAACCCTAAATATCGGATTACAGACGTGTTAAAATTCATCACATAGTATAATAATTGTTTTTTGCCGTATCGGACTCTTTACCCTGTTGTATAAAACGTGCCACTAGAATGATACTTAGGAAATCTGATTAGAGACAATATTTCATGAAGTGTGGCACAGTTTGAAACTGCAACAGTTAACTGCTGTCTGGATTTGGCCTCGGTGAAACCTCACTGCATTTCAGCTGTGGCATTTACCAATGTTTTTCTAAAGCTTGGCTCATAGAGGTTTTCTCATCCGTAATTTTCCTCAGTCAGGAATGCTGGAAATGTAGAGAATGTTCGGCAGTGAAAAACAGCACACTAAATTACATATAGAGCATAAACAGGGATTAACATAGGGCTACGCATGGCCTGGGTTACGCAGTGGAAATTTAGCATATAGAACTTATCTTAAAATATTATTTTACTTTGTTACTAAAGTAATGTCTCCAGTGGTCTCAAAAGGAAAATTGGGAAATCCTTTACTGTATGTTTTCAAAACCCAGCCAGTTTCCCAAATCTGAACGTTCCGCGGTACAAAAGAATGTTCCGGTAGCAAAACTAATGATTTAACACTGTTAGCTGTGATCTAATCCTTCATTTCCTTCTAATAAATCATTAATAGTTACTCACTTAGAAAGTCTCTAATAGTCTCCTCCTTGTAAAATGGGAAGTTCTACATATAGAATTAAATTTCATGCGGTTATGTATAATGGTGTGTAAAACATGTAGATATATGAAAATATGATAAAGGGGAAAGTAGCTAATAAAAAATCTTGATGGTAGTCACCAGATTGCATCATAGACACATTTACTGAATTTAAAGAGGAAAGATTTGCTGAAGATAAATACAATAAAATAAAATAGAATTTTAGCAACTAAACTAAAACATTATTAATTAGAGAAAAAAAAGTATTTACTAATGAAATTTTATTTTGATGTGTTTAGTTGTGGTCAGGGATTGGTTGATGTAAACAGTGATGGCCAGTGATTAGTTGTGGTCAACTTTGGTGGTCAGGGATTAGTAGCTGTAAACAGTGATGGCCAGGGATTAGTTGTGGTGAACAGTTGTGGTCAGGGATTAATTGTTGTAAACTGTAATGGTAATGGATTCATTGTGGTAAAAAAAGGTGATCAGTGATTTTTTATTGGGACTTATCAGGGGGCTTTACACACAGGTAGTGCGTTGACCAAACGTGTATAACCAGCAGCAGTTGTTAAAGAGATCTAAAATATGCCAAATGATGTCAATAAGCTGCCAACACTGATTGTACCTCACTTTGAAAAAAGCAATGAAACACAAAATCACACTCATAATCTACACTAATAACCACACACATGGTCTAAAAATCCAGATTTGCCTCTGCATACATGCCCTAGACCACACACTGTTACCAAAACAACCATCAAACATTAAAATCCTGTCATGTGTGAATGGGGTTAGTCATTTAGGCACTCATCACAGAGACAGAGACACGAATAACCATGACACATAATATCTTGTCCTCTCTGAATCTGATTCCTGCAAGCATACAGAATGGACATGCCAGTCCTGATAAACACTATTTATCTACTGAACAGGACACATGGTTCCCACACCCAAGGCTGGAAAAAATATATTTCAAAGCTTTCCTTGCATTCCACTGCTATCCTGCTGGGAAAGTCAGCAATAACCTGTCAAGGAAAAAATTCTTCAAATAACTAAACACATAGATGAGGCACAAAATAATCTTTAACTCTGATCTTTCCATTTTTAGAGACAAGGCCACAGTCTCTAAACAGTTATTATTTACAGCATTTCCATGGAAACATAGTCAGCATTTCTAACACAGAAGTGTTTATGGTCACTATGACAAGCTCTTCTAGATAAAATCACAAAAAGCATATAAATACACTGTGGAAATCATCATCTCAACTTTATTTTTAATCATCCTATTTCATCATCTAAAGATCTCTTTCTTTCTATATAAAAATTTGTCTTTTGTTAAACACGACTTGACCATTATTAAGCCTTTTCAAACATTTTGCTGTACATGGCCATTACTCACTACTCTCTCTAATCCAGAGTTGCGTTAAACCAAACTAAAAGTTTCAACAGAGATTTACAGAAACATTCCTTATTCAGCATGCAGGTTCCTCATGCCTGAGTGAGTCAGTCTTTCCTGAGCCATACAATCTGTTAACATGACCCAAGCACGCAGCACATGATGTTCTGCGACCATGATTATTACATCTGCACAAAAAGATCATGCGTGAATCAACCAGCATGAGGAGCCTGGTAACAGCCTGTATAATTAAAAAAAAATAAAAAAATATATAAAAAAATCACACAAGCAAGATTACTGATTATCAGCACAGCTGTGACTCAGGCCACATAATGATATTACTTTTATAATGTATTTTGTTTATTTTTGCTCAGGCATGGAAATAGTTGCCAGAACACACATAGACTAACTGACAGCACACAGAACGTGTAATAAAATTTTAACGTAACAAACTATTGCTAGAATTCAAATACAATTTAGCATGTCTAGTGTACGTATAGTTTGTATGGTCTGGTCTTTATCAGCAATCACTGGAAGATTTCAGCAGGAAGGAATTAGTGTTAGGTCTGTGGTGAACTCAGGAGCTCTTGGTTGCACAACTACAAACTGTTGTAGAAAGGACATTATTTACATTGACGTTATTTCCTGTCTAGTGTCACCCAAATGAGGATGAGGTTCCCTTCAGGGTCTGGTTCCTCTCAAGGTTTCTTCCTCATATCATCTCAGGGACTTTTTCCTTGAAACTGTCACTTCAAGCTTGCTCATTAATAGTAACTTAATAAATATTTTTTTTCCTGTCTCTATTCTTCTATAAAGCTGCTTCGAGTCAATACGAATTTTTAAAAGCGCTATACAAATAAATTGAATTGAATTGAACTGAATTTAGGTAATATACAAAATGCACCAATATGGTCTAAAGTTTGTTGCTCTCGGTACCGCGTCTCAAAGTGGCCTTTTTTGCCAAGGGCACCCATTATAAATTTAGAGGTTTATAACTCTGCAAGATTTCGAGCTATCTACACCAAACTTGGCCAGCTTCTTTAGTGTGATACGCTGGACAAAATTGGTGTACCGACTGGCCTTTCGGTTGTCCCGCAGCCCGCCCCCAAAATATGCTAGATCTAAAAACTTTCCGCAACATTGACATGTGACATATCAAAACACTCAGAACAATGAGGGGAACTTCCTCACAGGTATTCGGATTATGTCACATGCTCATATTTACTTGCCTCCAAAAGTATTGCCACCCTAGCACCCTAGCGGGCTTTGGGAATACTGGGAATCAAGTTTGTCACAAAGAACTTTACAAATCTAGTTTTATTTGTTGTGCTGCATACATAGATTGACTGTATTTCCTGACGTATAACTACATTGGGATGCTTCACTGTGTGTATTACGCCACTCGTTCCTGTTCACCGCGCAAAAAAAATCCACGTCCTATTCTACGGTAGGATTAGTGACATCACAGTCATAGCAAACACACCTTATATACACCTTTGCAGGAATATAAGTTTTGCCATAAAATATGAAAGCTTGTGAGTTGAAGATGAAAAGGAAAAAGGGATGATGATTTATATCCCTGATAATCAGAAGCACCTATAAAAGAAATGTACAAATCAATGCAAGCAAGTTAGTAAGCTAGATTACACAAAGTCTATACTACAGTCTATAAGATATAAAGAAGTGTGGCTTCTTCTGAAACAGAACATTTCTCTATATTGTTTCATGCATGTATTACACAGTGTTCATTTCTTGTTTCTTCTTGATCATGGCTTAAAGCAGAATCACATCACATACTCTTGCTTGTGTGATATTGCTTAAACACTTAATATCAACAGTCTTGGAACACCACTTATCCAATCAAATTATAAGACCGGAAGTATAAGACAAATAATTTTATATCTATTCATACGTTCCCCAGTAACATTAGGGATCCAGTGCAGGAAACGAACTAACTCCTTTTTAACAATTAGAGAATTTAGAGTAAGTTACAGGATCTGCTGTCTTTCCCTGTGGCTAATTGTTTGCTCCGCCCACTATTTGGTTTCCATGGACATTAATTGTACTCATTCATCTCCTCAGGTGTGTTGTCTTTGTCTTTGATTGTCTCTGCTTTGTCATTGGTTCCTGTCAGCTATATATACTCTGTTTGTTCACTTCCCTGTGTTGGTCGTTGTCTGATGTTGGATGTTGGTGTGCCTGTTCCTGTGTCCTGTTAGCCCTGTTTGCTGCCTTGTTCTGTCTGCCTGTCTGTTCATCTGTTTCTTGTGTTTTGGACTATTAAACTCTAAACTGCATTTGGATCCTCACTCGCCTTTGTCCTGCACCGTGACAGAACGACCAACCAAAACATGGATCCAGCAGAAATTTTGTTTTGTGTTTGTCAAGACAATTCCCCAATCGAGGAATATGTTGAGGTGTTTTTAGACTTATGTAATCGGGTGGACTTCGGCGAGAAGGAGCTGAAGGACATCTTTCGGCATGGTCTGGAGGACGGGCTGCGCTACCTAGTGCCATTGGGCCGAGAGGTAGGGCCTTTCACGGACCTGGCCAACGTAGCGTTGCTCCTGGGCGGGTCCTCCCTAACCGTGCACAGGACAGAGTCGGACACCGGCCCTAAATATTTTTTGGGGGGGGGCAGTAGGCATCGGGGTCCGTGGGCTGCGGAACCAGTCCAGCCACGGACGCCCGAGGCCCCTACAGTACCTCGGTCCGACCCAGACCTGTGCACACCAGTGACCGAACCCGTCCACATGGGTGCCAGACCGGAAAGCTCGGGCGAGGCCCGGGGGAACCGGCTGATCGCCAAGCTGGCGGACACCCCGATGGCATCGGTCCGGGCGGCCGGCATCCCTACGGCACCGGCTGGAGCACCGAAGGCACCTGAAGCGCCCGAACCCGCCGAAGCGCCCGAACCCGCCGAAGCGCCCGAACCCGCCGAAACGCCCGAACCTGCTGAAACGCCCGAGCTTGCTGAAGCACATGAACCTGTTGAGGTTCCCGAACCTGCTGAAACGCCTGAACCTGCTGAAACGCCCGAACCTGCTGAAGCACTTGAACCCGCTGAAGCACATGAACCCGCCGAAGCGCCCGAACCTGCTGAAGCGCCCGAACCTGCTGAAGCGCCCGAACCTGCTGAAGCACATGAACCTGCTGAAGAACATGAACCTGTTGAGGCGCCCGAACCTGCCGAAGCGCCTGAACCTGCCGAAGCGCCCGTACCTGCAGAAGCGCCCGAACCTGCTGAAGCGCCCGAACCTGCTGAAGCGCCCGAACCTGCTGAAGCACCCGAACCCGCCGAACCCGCTGAGACCCCAGATCCGACCGGGCCGACCGGGTTGACGGAACCGACTGGGTTGACAGAACCAGCCGGACCGATCGGGTCGACGGAACCGACCGGGTCAACCAAGCCAGCCGGACCGACCGGGTCAACGGAACCAGCCGAACCGACCGGGTCGATGGGTCCGACCGGGTCAACCGAGCCAGCCGGACCGACCGGGTCAACGGAACCGACCGGGTCAACAGAACCAGCCGGGCCAACCGGGTCGACAGAACCAGCCGAACCGAACGGGTCGATGGGTCTGACCGGGTCAACTGAGCCAGCCGGACCGACCGGGTCAACGGAACCGACCGGGTCAACAGAACCAGCCGGGCCTACCAGGTCGACAGAACCAGCCGAACCGACCGGGTCGACGGAACAAGTGGTCCCCAGCTTTGTCTCCCTGTCTCTGTCAGTCTCTCCCTTTCCTGTCCATCTTTACAGGTTCAAAGCGCCTCCAGCACCACCCTGGCCGCCAACGCCGTTATGGTCTCTGGCCCGACCTGCAGCGCCACCCTGGTCTCCGGTCCTGCTCTGGTCGCTGGCTCTGCCTGCGGCGCCACCCTGGCCTCCGGTCCTGCTCTGGTCGCTGGCTCTGCCTGCGGCGCCACCCTGGTCTCCGGTCCTGCTCTGGTCGCTGACTCTGCCTGCGGCGCCACCCTGGCCTCCGGTCCTGCTCTGGTCGCTGACTCTGCCTGCGGCGCCACCCTGGTCTCCGGTCCTGCTCTGGTCGCTGACCCTGCCTGCGGCGCCACCCTGGTTTCCGGCTCCGCCCTGGCCTCCTGCTCTGCCGGCTCCGCCCTGGCCTCCTGCTCTGCCGGCTCCGCCCTGGCCTCCTGCTCTGCCGGCTCCGCCCTGGCCTCCTGCTCTGCCGGCTCCGCCCTGGCCTCCTGCTCTGCCGGCTCCGCCCTGGCCTCCTGCTCTGCCGGCTCCGCCCTGGCCTCCTGCTCTGCCGGCTCCGCCCTGGCCTCCTGCTTCGCCGGCTCCGCCCTGGCCTCCTGCTTCGCCGGCTCCGCCCTGGCCTCCTGCTTCGCCGGCTCCGCCCTGGCCTCCAGCTTCGCCGGCTCTGCCCTGCCCTCTACCGCCACATGGACCTGGCCCGCCTTCCCGCCCCCTGTTCCGCCTCCGCTCCGCCGCCCCCCGGTTCTGCGTTGGAGTGTCTGGAATCCACTCCTAGACTATGTCACAAAATCTGGTTTTAAAACCAATCATCTTAAATTTTTTGGATCCTTGTTAACATCAGGTCAAAACTAGTGTTTAAAATAATAATATCTGATTTTTATATATTTATAGTTTAGATTTAAATAGACAAATATTTTACAGAATTATAGTTAATTTGTAACCATGACGTTGCACATTTTTCAATCTAGAAATATTTAAAAAAGGTAATTAAAAAAATTAAATTGCCGCAAAAATTATCAATTGTACTTCAAACAAGTCAATTCTATAAATGGTTCACTTCATGGTGAGAGTGTGTGTGTGTGCCCTGCGATGGGTTGGCACTCCGTCCAGGGTGTATCCTGCCTTGATGCCCGATGCCGCCGGCTCAGGCTCCCAGTGACCCGAGGTAGTTCGGATAAGCGGTAGAAAATGAGTGAGTTCACTTCACGGAGGAATTATTAGATTCTTTTAAAGTATATGGGAGTATATAACAGCTACCACTCTCTTTTATTTATAAAAAAACTTTCCATTAACATAAGTATGGATATTTTTATTGAATGCCATGTTGCTAATTTGCTCCTGCAGTAATAGTCTAATGTAATAATGGTGTAGATATAATAATTTAATAGGTTCTCAACTATAGCTCTGCAGCCAGGTTCATTCTGGTCAAGAACTATGTATGTGAATTATTTCAGTGCAGGAGCACTTTATCCAGGAGGTCTGCTTCTTCTGCAATGCCACAGTTTATCATACTTGACGTTCAGTTCAGAAGGAAAGTGAAGAAATAAAGGAGGAACGCACATAAATACTAGTTTCTGCATCATGAAAAATGTCTGTGTGAACATCGCTCCTGCTGTACTATCACTTACGTTAAATAGTTATTCCAGTCATCCAGGAACTCAAATCTAGTTTTATTGAAAGCTCAGTCCCAGATGCAGATAACTAGCTGACAATATTTTATGTGATACTTCAGGCAGGAGATTCATGTCAGCAAGTTTTGAGCAGGGAAGTGCCTGTTTCCTACTATTCGTTTCCATGTTTCATCACTTTCTTCTATTAGGTGGGTCCTTTCTGACAGACTGTGGCCTTCACTCTGGATATTTCCACGATGTACATGGCTATGGATTTCCTACCTGTGCCAACTTTCCCAAATTCCCCTTAGAAAACAAAGAGCTTTCATACCAAGCCTGGTTTTCAGAAAGAAACAAAAGTGTCTTCGTGTTCTGATACTGCACAAGCAGTGAGCTAAAAACCTCCACAAGCTGCTGTGGTTAACACGACCTTGTCAAGCCAAGGCTCATGGTGGTGAGGAGTCAATTACCAGACTCTTGTAATATATCTGCGCTAAAAAGACCTGTATGGTTTTTAGCAAGAGGGCATGGAGAATATTTGTCATACGGCAGAACTGATTAGGACAGGGATCATGAGTCATATGTATAACGGAGAGAATGAGAGGTGAAAATTTCCAAGCCCACAGCACACAGAAAGGCAACCTAGAAAAAGATGCTACACTCACAGCCTTGCTTTAGTGGACAATGTTTTAGTTTTGGCCAGATGTGATGCTGTGGGACTCACTAGCAGATGTTTTAAGTTATCCTGCATGGAAGCCAAACATGTAAGATATTCCCAGGCACCCCACGGGTATTCCTTAGACATTCTTGAATACATTTCATCCAAATACCTCATAGTACTTCTATACTGAAGCTTACAGTTTAGTTGCATGTAATGCGGCAAATACCGATTCCTTTAAATAATATGGCATGAAGTTCTTTTCATTCACCCATTTGGATAGGCTGAATTAGAGTTTGCCTCTCTAAATGGAAGTTGTTGATGCTTTCACAGCCATAGTTGCTATGCAATCTGCTGAGTTTTGTTCACTAATAGAGATAATTAGTCACTTGGCATCATGACTGCATCAAGTTTGTCATTTTCCTTTTCATGGCCTTCAGAACATTTCCTAGGTTCCTGTCAGATTAATTAAAGCTGCAGTGAGCTCAGCTGTGCCCGCTTCATAGTCTGCCACAGTCACTGCACGGTGCCATTTTAAATCAGTGATACACAAGAGGTCTTCCTTGTATCTCTGCATGAAAGTGGTTAACATACATTATACCACAGCGCTACTGAAAAATATCAAGTATCAATTGTCTAACAGTGTTGATTAATAACACATTGTGATTAATGTTTACTATAAGGAGATTTTATTTAACGTTGATCAAATGAGTCTCCAGTATCAGTGCTTTGTAAGAGTCAGCAGTTTTTCTGCCACAGAAGAGTCCTCAAGACAGGCTACTTAGAATTTTGTGTTTTCTTGGAAGCATGAAGTAATTGCCAACAAGAAGAAGAAGAAGAAGAAGAAGAAGAAGAAGAAGAAGAAGAAGAAGAAGAAGAAGAAGAAGAAGAAACCAAAAGCTGCATTGTTTCACTCTTAAAAGGTTCAAGAGGTTAAAACTGGAAGAAACTGGAACTTGTGAAAAAAAATTTTAACTAAAAATTATTCCAGTCTCCTGTACTAAAAATAACCAACTTTAGAGTGGTAAAAGTCTCCCTTCTTCATCACTCTCTTCTCTTTGGTGTTGACTATTTTCCCAATAATCACCACAGAGTAAAGGTTGTTCAAGGGGTTCTTTGTATGGGTTCTAGGTATGGGTTGTAAGCTTCCTGCTTCCTAAAAATTTCTGAACTGGAGAAACTATATGTTGAAGTTCTACTTAAATTCCTAAAGAAGGGAACTAAATAACACATAACACTGCTAGACTGATGAAAACCATGCAGCTGCAGAAAGGGAAAGTCTGATACACCATGTACTCTGGTTTCCACTAAAGTCCAAAGTCATGTAAGCTGACTCACTCACTCACTTTTTACCGCTCATCCGAACTATTCTCGGGTCACAGGGAGCCTGTGCCTATCTCAGGCGTCATCGGGCATCAAGGCAGGATACACCCTGGACGGAGTGCCAACCCATCACAGGGCACACACACTCATTCACTCACTACGGACGGCTGGAATCGAACCCCCAACCCTGGAGGTGTGAGGCAAACGTGCTAACCACTAAGCCACCGTGCCCCCCATGTAAGCTGACTAACATCTCTAAATTGTCCATAGTCTAATCTTATTCAGTCTAGCCTGATAGATGGATGTAGGTTTGTTTACACTGTTGTTGTAGCAGCCATGCTTCTCAGCCATAACTATGCCAAAGTTTTGCTCTCATCATTTTATTGAAAACAGAACTGATGCTTGCAACATGTTAATTACACAGCGCTGTGATTTCTCAGTATGTAAAGTGTCAGTAGACCATCTGTGCCATAAAATAAGTCTCCTTTTAGCTTTTGTACTTTACATCATGGTCCTCTTGAAGGTCACACAACTGAAACAGTTAATCAGGGCCTTCAGCAGTGTCTGAATATTAAAGCCAAGGGTATTAATCTTTCATAAAGACACGATTTTGTCTGGCTACAATTTTTTATTGCATATGTAACTGACCAAATATTCATAGCAAGCTCAAGGTTTGTAGAATCCTAAAACATTCTGTGACACATTATCTTGATAAGGAACCTGTACAAGCAGAAAGAAGGCTGTGGAATGTGGTTATCAGATAGGACCATGTTTTAAATTATTCTAAACATCTGAACTCTCATTTGTCTGGAGAATCGTGCTGGATGGATGAGTTGAAGCCAGAAGCCACAAAAGGTTAATCTCTATCCTTTTTCAGTAAGTGAACAAGTGAAAACGGAACAAAATAGCTTAAAAAAAAAGCATTTTGTCTGCACCTTTTTAACAATAGGAAATTCTGCAAACTTGCACATTTGCCTGTCTTTATCTGGAGTAATGACATGGTTTATTTAAGAAAAGAAAAAAAAAACCATTATATTTAATGTTCAAAATGGATATGCTTAATGGACAAACGTTTGTGGACACCTGACCATCACATGCCAATGTGATACCTCTGCAAACTGTTACCTCAATGTTGGAAGCACATAATTGTACTTCACTGAAATGACGAGGCACAAATATTCCATATCAGTTTTAATCAGATGCACCACCTCTGCACTTTTTGACTTGTGCTATTGAGTGCCATAAAAAAAAAAAAAAAAAGGAGGAGTATCAGCCAAGTTGTAACTACTATGTATTTGGGGTATGCAAAAATAAGTTGTGGTTCTTAGCTAGGTACATTTAATTAATATGTGGACATCGGTTCTCACCTCAGTTAAGCCTTGAACCCTTGTCACTGGAGTTCTGCAACATCCTCATGAGAAGATGCAATGGTTTATACTACTATTACATGAATTGATCACTGATCATGCTTGCTACAAAATTCAATCTAATCATTTGAAATTTGTTAAACTTTGGTATACATAAGGAATTCAAGATCTGATGGCTAACGTAATATTTATATGTAAACTATAAGTAATATATTAAATCTGACCAACCACATGTTTCTTTTCTCAGTGTGAACTGCTAATAAATTAGTTCAAATCAGTTGTGATCTAAACTTTTGAAGTAATCAACTTATTTCTAGTCAGAAACTCTAAAAGCACTCTAGCACTCTAAAAGAAATAAGGGCAGATTTAAACAATGAACACAATCCGATCCGATGAACACAATTAAAGTATTAGACTTGTTACAGCTTATGTTCACTGCTTATGTTCACTGCTTTAATTTAATTATTTCTTTAATTATTTGAAACAGTAGGTTTTTTTTTATTATTCATTCTATTCACAGAACATCACATTAGGTCCAAGTTGACGTTATGTATTCTTGGAGTCTGTGGGATACTTTGGAGTCTGTGGGAAAATTCGAACCATTTAATTCATGTAACCGGTTGTTAAAACTCAAATAAATACTCAATAATGAATAACTTTCATAGTGGAGGTTTATGATTGCCACCACAATAAATAAATAAATAAATAAATAGTGTACACTGGATGTCTCCTGACCCAAGTTTGAGATGAAGCACTTCTCTATTTCACACTTCAACCTCCTTTTATCCAACAAAACTGATGCATAAGCCAAATACTAAAAAAAAAGATCTCCTAGGAGATGTATTACCTTTAAAGGTCCTTAAAAGGTTTTATTTATGGTTCTTTCATGAATTTTTACTAAAATTGTCTATGAAGACAAAGTAAAGTGAGGTGTTAAAAAGCAGACCATGATCAATGTATCTAAGAAGTAAACACATGTCAGTTGCAGACATTTCTACCTCTACGACTTGGACGTAACTGGAAGGGAACCATCCCGTTATTCCATCCTTCTCTCCTTCCCACCATCCTCCAGGCAGCGCGCGCGTGACGCGGATCAGCTCCCCGGGCTGAAAGCGCAATCCGCGCTCGTGCTGCTCTCCGCTGAACGCGTACAAACTCCGACACAGCGATCCCGACATCGCAAACGAACTTCCCTGGTGCTCTTTCTCGCAATACCGTCAATCACTTTTTTCTTCTTTCTGCTCGAGTACTCCTTTTCGGTTCCTTCTTTACCGCGGTGGTTTATACAGATGTTTATATCCAGCGGATTCCGAGCAGATGTGCTTCACTGTCAGCACGCGCGCGATAAACCAAAGACTCGATGCCTATTGGACATATAGTGCACTACGTAGGGTGGGGAAGCCACTGGCCACGTTCCAACCCGCACGCTACTGTATCAGTATAACGACGTAGTACGCCACCTATATGGCAACCTTTGGTTCTATTTAGCAGCCATACAGCAGCATGTGGTTCCTGGACATTATTTAGTGCGCTTATAGAAGGAAGAGAGATCTAATCTACTTTAACATGTGAGATTTAGACACATGACAGCAGTAAACAATGAATGGTGAATGCAAATTTCACACGTTTCACACGTGCGCTGCGCAAATGCTGGCACACGCAAATGTGTTGTTAGAAGTGTGAGAGCATCGCACGTGCCAGATTAATACAAAAAAATGAAAGAAATAATAATAAAAATATAAAAAAAAACGAGATGAAACTAAACAAAATCATTTTTGATCATTCTTTACGTTTTATTATCAGGAATTAGGTACTTTTAATGAAAAAAACAACACTAAACATTCACCTTATGTATTTTTTGGTCTATTAGTTTATTGCACAAAATATATTACTACAACCATGAAGAACTACAGTAACAATAACAACAATGATAATAAGAACAACAATAATAAACCCATCTATTTTCTGTCTTACACATGGTCACAGGGAACCTGGAGTCTATCCCAGGGTACTAAGTACACAAGACAGAGACATAACCATCACACAGACACACAGACACAGAAACACACACACACACACACACATACACACACATGCACACACACACAGATATTGTGAGCGTTCTTGGGCGTACCTGGGCGTTCATCTGAACAGCAAACTGGACTGAACAGACAACACTAAGGCAATCTATAAGAAAGGACAGAGCAGACTCTTTCTGCTGAGGAGACTAAGGTCTTTTGGAGTGAAGACCTTTTTTGACTTTGTGGTGGCCTCAGCCATATTCTATGGTGTTCATAGAATATTCTCTACTGCAGAAAGGAAGAGACTGGACAAGCTGATCAGGAAGGCCAGCTCAGTCCTGGGGATTCCTCTGGACACTGTACAGGAGGTGGGAGAAAGTAGGATGGTAGCAAAACTATCATCATTGCTGGAGAATGACTCTCACCCCCTGTATGAAACGGCGTCATCTCTGAGCAGCTCCTTCAGTGACAGACTTTTACATTAAAGAGTTAAAGAGGATGTGTTAGAGCAGGGAAAAGCCTGAAATGTGCAGAAAGGGGATTTATATTTGGTCTGACTGGGGTTGTAAAGGTTAAGATTTAGTGGGCAAAATGTTATGAGTTGCAATCCTCACACTACACTGCTGTATGCCTGACCGAATTACCCAAAGTCTTTGCCTCACTCACTCACTAAAATAATTTTGAATTAGAAGAGCAGAAATAAATGCAAACCTGTGCAACACAATGTTTTTAAGTGAAGGCATTCGTACCAGAAGGGGTTATAGATTCAAATAAAAACTGTGGGAAGAAAACAAAAGTTGAAAAATGTGAAAATTAGTTTTGTCGTAAAACTACATACAAAGTCAAAAAAAATAAAAAATATATCTAACAGTGCAATTGTGGTTGAGTAATTTGGGGAAATTAGTTGGGATAAAAATAACGTATTAACTTACACAAGATGTTGGCTTTTTCTGGGTAATTCCTACAGAAGTTCTTACCCCTTACACGGCTTGGTTGTGCCCTTTTTTATTCAATAACCTCATCATTCTGAAATGGGAGCTCAATAAAGAAATATGCAAATAAATAGTGCAAGGTAAAAAGGAAAACAAAAGTGGAAGTGCAGGAGGTTCAAAGGCTCAATAAAATCATTCAGTTCCTGATTTGATGTGATTCTCACAGATTCTCACACTTACCATGTGCGTACTATGTAAGTCTGAGTTTCCTGAGTGGAGTTCATATTGTATTTAAATGTATCATTCAGTAAGTTGGTGTGATTCATCTAGGTATCATTATAACTGACATCTTTTCACATACATAGCAACCCACTGTGGTGTTGTTCCCTTTTCTGTTCACACTTCTCTGTCCATTTTTCATATCCTCATGCCATCACAAACCCATATGAGTCACAAGGTATTTTAGACTGGCCAGCATCTGCCATGAAATCATTTAAAACCGAGGCTATTACACTAAAATTTGCAGAAGTCCAGCTAAATAAATATGTTGATTAATGAGTAACATGGCTGAAGTTCAACACCTGTTATTTTTTAATGCTTGATCATTGATTATATTTACATCTATAGTGGGTGTAGAATATAAGACATCATATTTCTGTAAGCTAGATTCAGTAACATGTGGTTACTGAATCTTATCCAGAGCGACATACAGAAGTGCTTAAGTCTCTATCAGTGGATACATTAACTCTGGTTCACTAGGTTACATACTTAAGATACCAAGAGTCTAAAACGTTGTTATAAACATATATAAACATATATGTAACAAACAGGGAAGGAAGTGCTAGTTGAAGTGTTTCATGAATAAGTAGGTCTTCAACCGTCGTTTGAAAATAGCCAGTGATTCAACTTTCCGGACCCCTAACGGAAATTCATTCCACCACCTTGGTGCCAGAACAGAAAAGAGACGTGTAGTATACTTGACTCTTACCATGAGAGATGGTGGGACTAGTCGAGCAGTGCTGGTAGAGCTGAGGGTGCAGGGTGCATTATATAGTATTATATATTTTGTTTCATGGTAGAGTTTTAGACTAGCACCATAGAGATCTGTTTTTTTCTATTTGTCAAAAAATATGTTGTCACGTTGCTAATCATATCAATCATATTACTAAACCACTCCACTTTCTTATCACCTGGTATCTAGTTTAGGCTGATAAGCATCCTTCATCTTAAAAGCTTACATACATGTGATTGTACTGTAAATGATGTAACAGAGGACCTGCTACAGAAAAACAGCTAGCTCATTTTTTTTTAGAAAACTATAGATGAAAAACTAGAACTTTTCATTAGTCTCTGCTACATGAAGTACTCAAGTTTATCTGATTCCTCTGGGATGGGGGGTTTATTTCTGCTTCTGCCCTTTGTGCATGGTCTTTGCATGCTCTCCTGTCTCCGTGCTTTGGGGGTTTCCTTCAGGTACTCTGATTTCCTCTTCCTACATTACCTATAGTGCGTGATTGTGACCTCTGACAGTTGGGTGGATGGTGTTTACTTGGGTTTTTGCATGTAGGACCTCTAATGCATCTCAATCAGCTTCCTAGTTCAGAAGTCAGGATATTAATCGGGGCATTTTAAAGACTGTCTTAATTGCTAAATCCATCTACTGGAATGTTTTTGCACTAAAATTCCAATAGCGCACTTTAAAAACCAGGGATCGTCGATGCTCGCATTGTTCCCTTTCTTGACATTCTATTTCAAAACAAAACTCTAATTCAACTTTGCCTACAAATCTAACTAGCTTGTTATCATTGTTGTAGCTCTCAAACGATTCACTTTATTTGAAAGTCAGTGGGTTGTTTGAGTTTCTACCATCCTGCTTGAAATGCCATGATAAAAATATGTGATTAAGCTACCCAATTTAAATGACGTATAAACCATAAATATTTAATGTTTGGGTTTTTGAGTCATCAGTGACCAAACTATAAAGAGAGCTGATTGAGTCGCACCCTAGTTTCCTGCACCAGTAGGTGGCAGTGTTGTGCTGATAGCTCAGGTAACTCTAAGAAGAAGAAGAAACTGAAGCTGTCATTACAAGTGTCAGATGAAACATAAACAGAAACATGTCTTTATTGTTACAGCTATTACAGTGTAGTTGTCATGTAAATACAGACATGTATACAACAGGACAGGTTTATTTAGAGACATCAGTATAGCCAGCGCGTTATTTTCCACATGATCATATCCACATTTCTGCACTTTTTTCTCTATTGTTATCTAAACACAAAGAGATCAGATGGAGAAGATCGAGGCTCAGATGGAGAAGATCGAGGCTCAGATGGAGAAGATCGAGGCTCCTGTGTTCACCTTCGGCGTGATTGCTGATATTCAGTACGCAGATTTAAAGGACGGTTATAATTATCACAGAACCAGGAAGCGTTATTACAGAAACAGCCTGCAACTGTTGAGAAATGCCATCAGGAGCTGGAATGAAGAGGATGTGAAGCCCAGCTTCATCCTGCAGCTCGGAGACATCATTGACGGCTTCAACAGCAAGTATGGGGCATCAGATAAAGCCCTGAAAACAGTGATGGATGAATTCAGGAGCTGCTCTGCTCAGGTCCATCATGTGTGGGGCAACCATGAGTTCTACAACTTCTCCAGGAGTGACCTGTTCTCCTCTGATCTTAACAGCGGGGTCAAGGTGGATGAGGAGAAAGATGATATGATGGATTTGGTCTACGCTTACCACTTCAGCCCAGCTCCCAACTTCAGATTTGTGGTCCTGGACGCTTACGATCTGAGTATCATTGGCCGGGAGGAATCGTGTGAGAAGTACAGTCAGTCGTTGGACATCATAAAATCACACAATCCTAATGAGGAACTAAATCAGCCTCCAGGTACCTGAATCTGCTCTAGGGATGATCTTGTGATTTTATGATCTTCTTTCTTTCTTTCTTTCTTTCTTTCTTTCTTTCTTTCTTTCTTTCTTTCTTTCTTTCTTTCCTTATTGTCTTTCTTTCTTTCTTTCTTTCTTTCTTTCTTTCTTTCCTAATTTTCTTTCTTTCTTTCTTTCTTTCTTTCTTTCTTTCTTTCTTTCTTTCTTTCTTTCTTTCTTTCTTTCTTTGTGCATGGTCTATGCATGTTCTCCTGTCTCCCTGCTTTGGGGGTTTCCTTCAGGTACTCTGATTTCCTCTTCCTACATTACCTATAGTGCGTGATTGTGACCTCTGACAGTTGGGTGGATGGTGTTTACTTGGGTTTTTGCATGTAGGACCTCTAATGCATCTCAATCAGCTTCCTAGTTCAGAAGTCAGAACATTAATCGGGGCATTTTAAAGACTGTCTTAATTGCTAAATCCTTCTACTGGAATGTTTTCGCATTCTTTCTTTCCACTTTTCTTCCTTCTTTCTTTCTTTCTTTCTTTCTCTCTTTCTTTCTTTCTTTCTTTCTCTCTTTCTTTCTTTCTTTCTTTCTTTCTTTCTTTCTTTCTTTCTTTCTTAGTTTGCTTTCATTATTTATTTATCTCAGAATTGGATAATTTGCCTATTCCCCCTACTAAATACATCTTCTATAAAATAGCTACCAACAGGGAAGGGTGAAGGCCGGCACATGGTTCTCCTAAGACACATGAAGCCATTCATGTTTCTGACTGCTGCTCATTCTACATCACTCAGAGGAAAATGTGATCTTCCCTCTTCCTCATACATCTCCACCTAGATAGTAGATGTGGCATTGTCGAAATTTGAATTTGAACTTGAATCTCGAAACGATGTTTCATTATTAGTAGGGTCATTTGTAACCATTATGCATCTTTGACTCTCAAACGCTTGACAATGCTACCACAACAACATGGAATAGCACAGTTTCATATGAATCTGGGGGAAGCATATAGGGGAATGTTTTTCTTTTGTGCCTCCTAAAAGCTTATTGACTGACATATGTTCCTTCTAAAGCCTTCTAAAGTATTCAGGATCCTCTTCATGGTATTTACAGCAGGCACGTCATAGTGACAAACAGACATATCACGCTTCTGTAACACACCTAGGATGGTTTTCTGATGTGGTTTAAACAGCACAGTTATAGCAGAAGGGCCTGCTGGCTATTTCCTCTTTTTACTTACCAACTGTCTGCAGATCCTGATATTAAAACCTTTTGTTTTCTCCTGTTCATGCAATTTAACAAGAAAGGAAAGAGGCTAAAAACTAGATTTGCCCAGTCATGCTGGATTTAATTACATTTAATGTTATATACCCAGTTGACACCTACCAGTTATTAAAAGATGTTGTTTGCAGGGTTCCCGCGTGGTCTTAAAAAGTCTTAAAAGCATTGAATTTATTAATTTGGAAATAATACCTTAAAAAGTCTTTAAAAAGTCTTGAATTTTGATGTCTGGGTCTTAAAAATTGTGCTGTATGTAACTTTTCCATATTGTAATTTTCCTCAAAAGTTTCATTTGTCAACCACGATTATTTTGATTCAGTGACGTAGTATAAAAGAGTGGCGGAACCAATAATTGAGAACGCAACGCAGCCCCGGGTCACCGTACAAAATACTGCGAACACGCGATGTGTTCAGTAAAGGAAGATCACGTGGTACGACACCACAGCCATAGACTACAACACAACACAACAAGCAAAGGAGAAGCGCGAGAAATCAATGAAAATCTCAGCATTCCACAGGAAAGGTTGACTGACGCATGCAGTTATATTTTTAAAGTTTGTTTTTACGTTAGCTAGCTACCAATTTCATTCTGAGGTTATGGGGAAATGTAAATTTAATGAAGCGTGGCTGGATAAAAACTCTTTGTCATTGGTTAAAACCAGTGGACAACAACGTTTTTGAGGCGCTTTGCACCATATGCAAAAAAAGGATTCAGCTAGGTACAATGGGAATGAAGGCATTAGAGTCTCATGCCAAGTCGTCCAAGCACATAAAAGCTCTCAATGGACAAAAACAAACTTCTTCCATCGCCTGCGTGTTTGAACCAACTAATGTTAGCCAGCTATCTGTTAATGTGCCTGTAGTGGCAACAGGAGCTAATGTTAGCCAGTTTGCTGTTAGCGCTGCAGACCCTCCAGCTATGGCCGCAACTAGGGTGGATCTGCGCACAGCTTTTGGGTCCACACCAACACTGACCTGATCTCCAGGTCCAACCTCTTGCGGAGAGGCCATAAGGAGTAGTTGACGGAACTGGCTGTCCTTGATAAAGACATTGCTTCCCTGAGTGAAGAGCTAAGGAGTTGACTGTGTTTCTTAATTTAATTTAATTTATTGTTGAGTTCTGATTTTCGATGTTTATTGTTCAGGGGTCTCAGTTCCCCATATTCCCTGCATGGAATAAGTAGCTAGCTCATGTTAAAAAACAACTTAACATTGTTTGGCAAACTTTTTTGTGGCCTACTGAAATGCTTTAAATCAAGGATTTAGTTTTTCTTTGCTGGTAGGGACGTGAAATAGGTATTAATTTTTTATATAAATGGTCTTAAAAAGGTCTTAAAAAGACTTGAATTTAACTTGAAGAAACCTGTAGGAACCCTGTGTTTGAGCTTCTGAGCAGGATTAATGAAGTGAAATGTGATCCTGTATGTACTGAGCACAACTGTCTTGGCTCACTGATAGTTAATTAACTCTAACGTTGCAATGCAAAGATTATAAAGCATATATTTTACATTTACTGCATTTGGCAGACACCCATATCCAGAGCAACTTACATTTTTAAACTGGATAACTGAGGTTTAAGGGCCTTGCTCAGGGGCCCAGCAACAGCTGCTTTTTGTAAACTAACTGACTTCTAATTGGGAGTCCAATGCCTCAACCACCAGGCTACCACATTCCCAGATATTTTATCAGTTTAAGGTATGATCCAGTTTTAATTTTTGTGGTGTCTCTCCTACTACCAACAATCTTTCTGCACTTACAGTATATTACTGATATTAACTGATGTTTGATGGTGTCTGAAAAAGCTTTGTGACTTAACAAGCACATTTGTTTTGCAGGCATATATCCTTTGGATGAAAGGTTTGTGAAGTTCAACGGAGGATTCAGTCAAGGTCAGGTCGACTGGCTGGATAGAGTGTTGACCAGTGCTGATGAGAAAGGAGAAAAGGTCACGGTTGTGAGTAAGTATAGCCTTTTCGTGTTCTATTACATTTGAAGGGAACTCCCTGAGGAAATTGTTTAAATAGAAAGGATTGTTCTGAGTTTTCTCAAGAAATTGTGCTAGGGTGTTCACTGTAGTTTAGTTTGTATCTGTCTATCTGCATGTTTAGCCTTTGATTTCTGAGAATTTCAGTTCATTTGTATGAAATGAAACGAAATGAAATCGGGGCATTGAAGCCTTGCTCAATTGCCCAACTGGGGCTTGAACAGCGACCTTCCGAACAACAACCCAGCGCCTTAACCACTTGAGTCACCACTGCAGCTCCAGCAGACCAACCTATTTCTGTAGTCCTTAAAGTTACTGCTTGTTTTAACCTCAGAGCTGTTTACACATCATTTTTGAAGAGCTTATTCATATGTTCATTAATCTCAATGAAGTGTTTTTCTGGTCAGGGCTGCAGTTAATAAGCAATAAGATTTTAAAATAAAGACAAAACACAATGATTCATTCATGTTTGTGGACTGCCAATAAGATGTAATTCACTGTTTTTTTTCCAAGAGAGTGTTCACAGTATTGGTTGTAGCACAGGCGCAGTACTGTGCGGATCCTATTCTGGCACCTCTGCAATAATAAAACTAAATTAAATTAAATTGTACACGTCAACAAATTACAAATCGCAGACTAAAAAGCAATTCCCTGGATAGCAGCCATAACAAATAAAGTTCTTTTAAATGAATAACACATGCAGAAACCACAGTGGTCACATGAAGGTCGGTGCGATGCCATTGGCGAACCCAAAAACATGCCTTCTTCCTGTCCATACAAAAACAATATAAATAGAATTTTTTTTTTTTTAAATCTCCACCCAGTCTCCAGGAAAGTTTCGACAAGCTTCTTTTTTTGGTGGTTTTTTGATTGGTGGATTTCGCAGTCAGTGAAACTCCGTGATGAAATTCATTCAAATTGTCAACTTTATCTGGCTAATTCTGCTCCTTTCTTTCTTTCTTTCTTTCTTTCTTTCTTTCTTTCTTTCACTGTTGAATCTAAGAATGCCTTTTTAAACATATTTTGCTGGACTTTAATATTTGTAACCCTTTGAGAAACCTGTGGATATTTGAAAATAAAAAGGTTTTCAACCGCGTAAATCCGTATTTAGTCATAAGGTTTTTAGGAAAACTGAATCTAAACACAGCTCTTTTTATGAGCATAGCCAAAAAAAAAGAGTGAGGTTTCTTTGTCTGTTTTTAGTGTGTATTGAAGTATGTGGCTCTATTAATATCTAGACACCTTGCTCGGCTTGGGTATGATAAAAGAAGTGCAGCACTTGACTGATTAAACTGCTCGAATTTCTCCTGTGAACACTTTTGACCACGTTACTGAATCTAGCTTACAGAAATATGATGTCTTATATTCTACACCCACTATAGATGCGAAACTAGCCCAAAGATCGACTGGAAATTTACTCATATAACATGGATATATTTTTTGCAGGTCATGTTCCTGTTCATCCCTTGTCCACTTCCTCCGTATGTCTGGCATGGAACTTTGATGACGTCTTTTCTCTTCTGCAGTCTCACAAGAGCGTGGTGTGTTTCATGGCTGGACACGACCACGATGGAGGTTATTGCATAGATACAGCCGGTATTCATCACCTCACGCTGGAAGGCGTTATTGAGACGCCACCAGGCGGTGATGCATTTGGCACTGTGTGTGTATATGAGGACAAGATGATCCTCAGAGGTAAAGGGAGAATTAAGAACAGGAAGCTTTGGTATCGATGATGAAGAGTGAATAGATTTAAAATATCAGAAATATGTTTCTGAATCCAATATTTAGGTTAGGGTTTAAAAAATGTCTGGTGTTAAGAGTAACGCTCTTACACTCTCTTACACCCACGCACACACACATACAAGGTTGTTTGGTTTCACAAAATGACCACAGCTCTCTGCTGTGATAATGAAAAGCATACAAACCTATTTCTTCTTCTGAGGTTCTGGAAATGTGCCTGAGATGATCCTCTTCTGAGAGTGTTTTTTTCCCCTGTATTTCTGAAGTATAACAAATCCAAGCTGCTCAGTTACAGTAGGTAGCTTAGGTTCATTCTAATCTTTAAAAAGGAAAATAGTCCCGTTCTGTATCTCTACCTGAGTTACAGGTTGACTCAGTGTGGAAAAATATAATGCTTCCAAGCCCCATGATATATGCTGCCGAATGTGTCAGAAACCAAAGCCAGATTTTGAGTTATACATCACATGTCCTATAGAGATGACAGCATTAATTGGGTGGACAATTCTGTCAGGAGTTTACAGGTCCATATGCCCAGGTATATATGTGTCATTTGATGTGAAATTAATTAAAACAGAGACTTATAAGATATTTATTAGAACAGCTGGTCAGGCCTTTGTGAAGCCTTAAATAGAGAAGAGAAAGCATCTAGTTAGCATCCACTTACTTGAGTGTTACATCCATCTATCTGGTCTGGGCTAAAAACCAGCTCTTGATGTAATGACCAGTGTCTTTCAGGTCTAAGGGATTGTGTGTGTGTGTGTGTGTGTGTGTGTGTGTGTGTGTGTGTGTGTGTGTGTGTGTGTGTGTGCACTCCAGTCAGTCAGGAGCTTCATATACATTGGGGATGTAAACCTGGTTACTTTGCCTGTTGTACATGTATTTTGGTTGCTTTACAGTCTATTTAGATTTATTATTTTCACAACTTCCTTTTCCAAAATAACAAAAACAGCCTAATCTCTAAAGGTTTTTTTAGTAAAGAAAAGAAATCTATAGATATTCACATACAGCCCAGTGACTGGCATACTGCTGTTAGTTTGAATATTAAATTATAATTTACATAACATTTTGCCTTTTTGATCATTAAATAGAAGATAGTGTGAAATAATACATTATTTCGGAGTACACTCTGCTGAAACGTCTGCTATAGTGGAATAGAGTGATATATAATCTTTGGAAGAAAAAATATATTTCTGCAGGTATATTTCTGCAGTTTTGTTTTTTCCATGCAACACTGGGGTCACTGGGATCCTTTTTTAATTTTAATGGGGAAAAAAAACAAATTTTTGTGCAAAATTTAATTTTGCTATTTATATTTTTTGTAAGTGTGAATAATGAATGATGTGAATAAAAGAATCAAATGTAATATTTTAATAATTTAAAAATGGCCTACATGAGTTTATTTTATTTTCTGATGACACATCTTGTTATTTTCTATAGCAACCTTTAGCATTAATGCTATAATTAAATGACCAGAGTCACAAGTTGACTCAACTTGACTCATCTTACTCAAGCAGCTTTAGGAATAAGAATGCAGGGATGTAATAGGATGGAGATTTTAATAAATAATTGTATGGTTATTGCACATTGTTATTCTGATATTGTGATTATTCTGGTATTCTGATGTCTGATTTTTTTTGGTGAGCCAAACCAGACAGTTACTGATGTGCACAGAACAGACTCCATGATGGCTGGATAGAACTATTTCAGCAGCTCCTGTGGCAGGTTATAATTTCCTCAACTGGCAAAGAAAGTACATCCTTTGTTGCACTTTTTTTTTACAGTGGTGTTGATGTGAGTGTCCCACTTTAGGTCCTGGGAGATGGTAGAGCCTGGGAACTTGAATGCCTTTACTGACAGAGGGGTCATTAGAGGTGCAGTCATTGGTGTACAGGGAGAAAGCAGTAGGGAGAGAACACAACCTTGAGGGGCACCAGTGTTGGTTGAGTGGCCGTTTGAAATGAATTTCCCCAGTCTCACTAGCTGCTGCCTATCTGTAAGGAAACTGGTGATCCACTGACAGATAGAGTTACGAACAAATAGCTGAGATAGTTTGGTCAGGTGGGGGCACGGTGGCTTAGTGCTTAGCACGTTCGCCTCACACCTCCAGGGTTGGGGGTTCGATTCCCGCCTCCACCTTGTGTGTGTGGAGTTTGCATGTTCTCCCCGTGCCTCGGGGGTTTCCTCCGGGTACTCCGGTTTCCTCCCCCGGTCCAAAGACATGCATGGTAGGTTGATTGGCATCTCTGGAAAATTGTCCGTAGTGTGTGATTGCGTGAGTGAATGAGAGTGTGTGCCCTGCGACGAGTTGGCACTCCGTCCAGGGTGTATCCTGCCTTGATGCCCGATGATGCCTGAGATAGGCACAGGGTCCCCGTGACCCGAGGTAGTTCGGATAAGCGGTAGAAAATGAGTGAGTGAGTGAGTTTGGTCAGGTGGCGTGTTGGAATGATGGTGTTGAAGGCCGAACTGAAATCTACATACAGGATCCTCGCATAAATACCAAGTTTACTGCATCATACATGGACCTGTTTGCTCAATAAGCAAACTGCAGCTGGTCCAGTAAGGGTCCAGTGAAGTCTTTCAGATAAGTCAGAACCAGTTTTTCAGACAACTTCATGATGACAGACGTCAGCGCCACAGGTCTGTAGTCATTAAATCCTGTTACCTTGGTTTTCTTTGGGACGGGGATGATGGTTGTACGTTTAAAGCAGCAGGGACTTTACACAGCTCCAATGATCTGTTGGCCAGCTGCTCAACACAGGTTTTCAGACAGGTTGGTGTTTTCCTCTTTTGTTCTTTCTGAAGACCTGATGCACATAATCTTCGAGGGACATTGGGGGGGGGGGATTGTTACTGGAGGTGTTAAAGGTTGTGTAACGAGATGATCTGAACGGGTGTGGGGAATTCGAATCTACAATAAAACCCATTCAGATCTTCAACAAGTTGTCTTGCTGATTCACCACAGTGCTGGGGGATGGTGTCTTGTAGTTGGTGATGGAGTCATTTCCAGAATGAAGCTGAGTCGTTAGAGGTGAACTAAACCTTCAACACTTTAGTGGAGCTCTTATCTCCTTATTCAGTGTGTTCTTGGCCTGACTTTTGACCTGAGTTTTGCGGTAAACCATGGCTTATCATTGTTGAATGTTAGATAACTTCTGATGCATATGTCCTCACAGAAACTGATATATGAAGATACAGTGTCAGTGAGCTCATCCAGAATGTTGGCAGCAGCTTCAAAAGCACACCAATCTGTGAGGTCAAAACAGGCTTGCAAAAACCTGCTCTGTTTGACCCACAATTGACCCACTATCGATTTTTTACTAACTACAAAATAGGATACTGCTTCAGTTGATCGTTATATTTAATGTTGAAACTGACAAACAAGTGCATTATACTGTATGTATTAAAAGCTAGACTAGTGCAGTGCCATTATGTGACAGTCAAGAGATTGTGAATGTCAGATCATGTTACTGTACTCTGCTATTATTTTGTTTACTCTGGCATCCTGCTCTTGCCTATAAAGTATATCTTTTGCCAAAGCCCCAGCTCTAAAATATCATGCTGGTCTCTTGGAAACATTAAAGTCCCCTTATAACCTCTTTCATCAGCTGGTGCAGGTTTACTGCTAATCTCTCAGATCACTTTAAACTATGCTGGATGTAGCCAGCAGTAGTTCTAATACTGTTTTAACATGCCCTCATCTATTGCATCATCATGTACCTTGCAGAGTTGTCCTTTTAATGCATATTCATTGTTCTTCCAATACTTAATCATTCCAAGTGATTTTTTATTAAATGGCACTGGTATTAAGAAAACATAATTGTAGGTATCAAGAGCAAAACATACCCAGAAGACATTAGAAGTAAATAATAATAAAAGAAGTGTTTAAAATAAACATTGTTTGTACAAATATTCAAGGACATGCTTGCCATTTTAATAACCTCTGTTCCCATCTGTAAGGTTTTAGAAGTATTATTTACACATTTGTCTGGTGCATGTCACAGAACATCCATCCATTTCCTGTACTGCTTATCCTACACGGGGCCACTGAAGCCGATCCCAGGGAATCCTTAGATTACAAGGTGGACCACTGTGGATGGAGTGCCAATCCGTTGCAGGGCTCAAACACGCACTTTCATATGCGGCAGACAATTTTAGAGATCAGCCAACAATGTATGTCTTTGGACTTGGGTAGGAAACCTGAGTATAGAGGATGCAAGCAACTACCACCACTTCCTGTCACAGAACATATCTAAGTTTATTTAAACAAATATTTCAGTCCAATTTTTATTGTTTGATTAAATGCAGAATAAACTTAAACTCGTACACTCCCACTTTTTGTATACCAAGTGTCTGTAAAGAAACGATACTCATGAATAAAGGTGTAATATTGTACTTATAGCTCACTCAAACCTGACTTGTCCATAACACCCCCCATGTTCCACTGACATTGCTGTACATGTTTTCATGATTCACTGTGCTGTTGCTGTATTCCAGTTAGTTGTACAAGATGACTGTGTTACTTTTAGATTTAAAGTCAGAGCAGCATGAGTCCGAAGAACCAAAGACATTCTGCAGTTCTGAGGGAATTGTGGCCACAACTGAAAGTGACTGTCAAGAAGTCATATGACTGTAACTAAGATCACGAGGTATGGAGCCAGTTTAGCAAATAGCTGACGTTGGAAGTTTTAATAGATTTTTCTATTGTTTTGAATAAGTAGATTTGGTTATTAACATAAAAATCTGTCTGTAGAACTACAAAGAAATCTTTATATGCAAATATTTTTACTTTCTGGGGTAACCATACCTTCTGTATGGAATAAAACAAGACAGATTGTAATGTTATAGGAAAATGATAAAGTGGCATAATGGACACCCAGGCAAAGTGGGCTGTTTTCCTACAAGCGCATTTTACTCAAGTGTTTTATTCTTTGTACGCCACAGGAAACTGCTGTGAGACAAGCTAATTAATTTAAGTTATTCTGATAATCTGTCTAAAACACTATAATCTGACTTGTCATTGAGATACAAACAAAAGAGAAACATAGTTAGGTGCAGGAAAGCCTGTAGTTTTCTAAAGTGTATATTCTATTAAATGTCAAGTGTGGCACAGAAACACAGCAAGTAGTTCAGCCACTTTGGGATACTTGGTTCGATCCTGAGCTTAGGTAGACTCTATGCAAATTTTCCTTGCGTCTATGTGCGTCTTCTCCCCTCAGGTTCCTTCTATATCCCAAAAGGTGGAGATATGGCCACAAGCTTGTGGACACCTGACCATCTAAACGTTTGTCACAAAGTTCAAAGCACACAATCGTACAGGTCAGAATATTACAATTTCCTTTCACTGGAGCTAAGCAAGTCAAATCAAGAAGTTTTTATTGTCATTTTAACCATATATAGCCGACGCAGTACATAGTTTAATGAAACATTGTTCCTCTAGGACCATGGTGCTACATAAAACAACATCAGAATCAAAATCAGAATTTATTCGCAAAATGTACGCAGACACACGAGGAATTTGTTGTGGTTTTTAAGGTGCTCTTTGTACATACATACATACATACATACATATCTGGCATGAGAACAGTAAACATTTATATAGTAAGGATTTACATAGTACTTGAGAAAGAAGCAGTAATTAGAAATGAAGAATGATTTACAGAACACAGGTAATAATCCCTGTATTAGCTGTTTAAGATATGGCATGGGAGGAAAAAACTGTTTTTGTGCCAGATATTCTAGTGCACAGAGATCTGTAGCGTCTTCCTGAAGGAAGAAGTGCAAACAGGTTGTGGCCGGGGTGAGAGGGGGTGATGTTGCCTGCCCGTTTCTTCGCTCTAGAGTAGTACAAGTCCTGAGCAAGTTGCCTGTGGCAGGTTGAACTTTCTCAGTTGACAAGGGAAGTACAACCTTTGTTGGGCCTTTTTCACAATGGAGTCAATTTGAATGTCCAATGTCAGATCCTGGGAGATGATGATGATGGTTCCCAGGAATTTGAATGACTCCACAGCAGTGACAGTGCTGTCCATGATGGTGAGTGTGGGGAGGGCAGGGGGGTTTCTCCTGATGTCTACTATATGTCTACTAGATGTCCACTGTTTTGAGCATGTTCAGCTCCATTTTGTTTGGAATGCACCAGACAGCCTGCTGCTCAACCTCCTGTCTGTAAGCATACTCATCTCTGTCCTGGATGAGACCGATGACTGTAGTGTCATCTGCAAATTTCAGAAGCTTGACAGAGGGGTGTTTAGAGGTGCAGTCACTTGTGTAGAGAGAGAAAAGCAGTGGGGAGAGAACACAGCCCTAAGGAGCTCCAGTGCTGATGGTGTGGGTGTTGGATGTGAGTTTTTCCAACCTCACTCACTGCTGCCTGTCTGTCAGGAAGCTGGTGATACACTGACAGATGGAGGTGGGTACAGAGAGCGCTGTGTCAGTTTATTCAGGAAGGTACCTGGAATGATGGTGTTGGCGGAGCTGAAGGCGGAGTTGAAGTCCACAAACAGGATCCTTCCATAAGTCCCTGGCTTGTCCAGATGTTGGAGGATGTAGTGCAGTCCTATGTTGACTGCATCATCTACAGACCTGTTTGCTCGGTAAGCAAACTGCAGGGGTCTGTAGCAGTTCAGTCTGCAGCAGTTCAGGTCTTCAGCCAAGTACCAAGGAGCAACCAACCGAGGCTGCCATTCGCGGCGCCATCTTAGATAACACAGATCTACATAAAACAAAACAGAGCTTCTTAGAACAACACAGAGCTAAGGGTTGAAAGTAAGTCATCCTAGCCACATAAAATGCAACGTGCACTCCTGTGCACAAAGCAAGGTTTATGACAACATGATGTGCCACGGTTGGTGTGGAAGTACTCGAGTGTCCTGCAAAGAGTCCTGATTTAAACCTAGATAAACACCTTTGGGATGAACTGGAACACCGACCGCACCACAGACTTTTAATTCATCATCAGACCTCACTAATGCCCTTTGTGGCTGAATGAACACAAATCCCCTCCAATAAGAGTGGAGGAAACAGACAAAATGGGACAAAATCTGGAACGCAGTGTTTAAAAAAAGCACATATTAGTGTGAAGCTCAGGTGTCCACAAACTTTTAGCCAAAGTGTATATTCCCAACCCAAGCCTAGGGTTCGTGATTAGGATAAAGTGATTGTTGAACAGAATAATTTTGTGAATAAGAACATGTCCAAATTATACTGGAAGGCTTTCATAGGGCAGTTCAGACCTTTATTATGAAGTGGCGTTTCTCCGTCTCGGATATGTCGTGTTATGTCGCTCCCTCTGCCCACTGCACTTATCATTAGCAAGACAAGCAGCTGTAATGGAGCAGGTTTAACCTTCTGTCCTACTCTTATGCTAACGATGTGCTGATTCATGCGAGATCTGTCTCAGTACACCTGTTTGGAATATCGCTGCCGTCCTCTCCTTTTTTTTGCGGTTCTGCGCTCACACACAAACACACACACACACACACACACACACACACACACTCACACTCTATCTCTCTCTCTCTCTCACTCACTCACTCTCCTTCTCTCTCTCTCTCTCTCTCTCTCTCTCTCTCTCTCTCTCTCTCTCTCTCACACACACACACACACACACACACACACACACACACACACTCACTTTGTGAGCAATGGCGACTCCCAGTCCTAGCACGAACTCTCCAACTTCATGCAATAGCATGAGCGCGACAGGATCCCCATTGCAGCATCACCAAATGCAGACTCAACACCTAACCACCATGAGCAGTGTGCAGGGTAAGGACACAGTGTTTAATAACTTACCTAAGTAGCATAATATAACAGTTTGCGTGTTGCTTGCATAATCACGGTTAGCTGCTGTCACTGCGTCCATAGCACACAGTTATGCTAATGTTAGCTTATCGTATCTCGTTTAGCTAGTTGGCTAAATGATTGGGCCTTTAGTCGTAGCGTCTAACGCTAGCCACCTTGTTTATTTAACACAAAAATGTCTCAGGTGGTGGTACATACTCTTAGCCGATATGAGTAGAAACAGAACAACAAATCTGTCGTAGTTGTCAAGGATAAACTAGTGTAGAGTCTGTGATTTTTTATTTTTTTTTGGCCTTTCGTTGATAGGAAGCTAGCTGGCTAACTGCGTAAACACTGAACCGAACGTCGTGAATATATTCATAAACATAGGTTGTATTTATATAAAGAAGTCAAGTATTAGTTAAGTTTGTCAGAAATACAGCAGTTCTGTTAGAAAAGGAACAGCACTGCTTTCACCTTAGTGGTTTATTGGGTTTGGTAGGTTCTACTTTGCTTCCTGACAGCAATTGAACAGAAAGTATATCACACAAGTCTGTGCTAATGTCGGGGAATATACTAGAACACAGAACAAAAAAAAACATTCTCTTTTATATGTATTTATATATCGGCCAAGTTCATTTTCACGAACTTCTAAGGCTTAGATTTGTCATTATCTCAAAAAGTCTTTAAGAAAACAACACACCGTAGGCCCATTTAGGTAATCTCAAACATTTGTAATTCACTTTATTCAGGTAATTAGGATGCTGGGAGATAATTTACCAGTTGGTAAAGATGATGTACCAGTTTATCAGACCATCTAAGCTTAGCCTGTGTTTTGGCTAATCAGGGCTTATTCGCTGTTCTTCGAGGTTAGCATTTGCTAAGCTAACGTTCAAGCTAGCTAGCTACCTGGACGCCTATATGTTATGAAATGTTAGCATCGTCTGTCTTAGTGTGCAGCATTCAACATACATAAGATTTACATAAGACTTGTTAGCACAACACTTAACAGTAACAGGTGATCTCTGGCATTGTGCCTAATTATAATTATAGTTGTGGCTTTGTGACTTTAATTGTTGATTAATTTTCTACAACAGCAGTTCTGATAATCGTGTTGGCTCTAATTCAAACCACAGGTTTATATGAATGGGCTTGTTCTAGTATGTTATTCATGCAAAGTTATAACTCAATCACAAGGTCTTGTGATTATTATAGCAAAAAAAAGGCACATAAATAAAAAAAAAGATAAGTTAAAACTTTTCTAAACAGACATTTGAGAGATTAAAGGAGTTTAGGTTGTCGGCACCGTCTCGCTTTCCAGTGTCTTCAAAATCAAATTAAATTTTATTATTTGTCCCATACACATACCTACAGAGTACGACATGCAGTGAAATGCTTTTTGCATCTGTCCGGTATTCAAACATAAGGAATGCAATTTGGGGATAAAAAATATAACCAAAAGGAGGTAGATGAATAAAAAAGTATAAACTATATAAAAATAAACTATATAAAATATGAAAATATAAGTGAAGAATAATGTATATACATAAATGTGTATGGTTTTTAATTATTGTCCTTAAAGTGTCCATGTACAGTATGGTGTGTATAAAGTGGTACTGTGCTGTGCAAGTCCAGAGTTAAAGTGACAGTCCAGAGTGCAAAAAAAGGTGGATGCATTTGAGAGAAAAAAATCCTATTAACGCCAAGAAACAGTATATTTTTCTGCACGTTTCACTATAATTCAGTAAATAATAAAAAATAAATAATAAAAAATACATTTTCTGCCAATCAGTTTGGTTAAAGAGGGATAAAACATAACGGGTCAATAATAAACTAATCAACACTGGTGTGCTAATAATAACTACATGCCGAACAACAACACTGCAAGGGTTGGGCGATAAAACGATAACGATATGTATCGCGATAGACACGTGATCTATAGCAATAAAAAATGTGCTCGATAAGACGTTCGATATTTTTTATTCTTCGTTGGAAGAAAACAGAGGTTGCGAAGCAAGTTTGGTTGCATTAACAAAGGCACTCACTCTCTGGTAACCTAGCAACTTGAGGAGTAACACTCTAACAGCCATTTATGTAACAGTATCTAGTTTGGTTGCGCCATATCGTAGTCTCGTGCTGGTGCTGGACTCCTCTTCAGTAACCGGCGACTGATAAGCAGAAAATGAGCCGCAGCGAGCGAGGAAATTGTAAATAAAAGAGGAAAAGTCAGCGCGCCAGTATGGAAGTTTTTTGGATATTATAACTAGGGCTGAAACGATTCTTCGAGTAACTCGATTACAAAAATTGTTCCTCTGCCTCGAAGCCTCTTTTAATTCATTTTAAAGCTCATGTCACGTTGTGCAATTATTTTGTGTGCGTGTGCCTGTGTGACAACGTGCTTAGGTAAAAGCGGAAGGAGACATGAGGAGTTGGCGGTCTTTTGATTTGAGGGCGCGTGCTAGTGCGGGCTGAAAAATGGAAGGGCGCGATAACAATGTCAATGAGCAAAGAGAAGAAACAAACAGGAGAAAACGACAGAAAATGTCCAAGTTTTGGGACACAATCAGAGCGTCTGTTTTCAGCAGCAGGATAGATTGCTTCAAAGCGCAGGGCAAGCCTCAGTTCTGAACATGTGGTTACCTTTTTTTGTTGCAATCACATGCTCCTTAAAAGACTTTTAAAGCACACACACGATGAGAGAGAGAGACTTTTATATTCCGATATATATATAAATATATATATATAAATATATATATATATATATATATATATATATATATATATATATATATATATATGCATATATATATATATATATATATATATATATATATATATGCTTAAATCACTCGGTGTGAAACCATGCATGACTCTAGGTCCAAGTTCCTGTCCATGTTTTTTGCCTCTTAAACCACAAAGCATTCCAAATTAGACAGTAAAGGCTTATGTTATGCCTGAGCTGTAGATTTAGAATCTTTTAGTTCTGAAAGTTAAGTTACATGACTTAAAGGCAGTATTATTATTATTATTATTATTATTATTACTACTATTTATTTTAATGTATGTCTTAGTTTTGATACTTTTATAATTTATATTTTTGTTTTGCTCTCAGATCTCAGAAAAGGGTTCATTTAAAACCCAGAATGTATGACACTTAAATGTACTTAATTCTTCTCAGTCAACTTTGTCATTGTTCACAGTACAAGTACAGACAGAGAAACAATGGGTAATATCTAAATGTTTATTTTTGATAGAAAATATTGTTGTATGCATTGCATACTATGCATTTAAAAAATAAAAGTTTATTTTTCTAAAAAAAGGAAACCAATTATTCAATTTAAGAGACCCGTCTTATTTTCTCTTGTATATTTAATATTGCCCTTAAATTAAGCAAAAATACATTTTATCAGTTTACTCGATTAATTGATGACATTTTTGGTAGAATACTCGATTACTAAAATATTCAATAGCTACAGCCCTAATTATAAGTCTACGAAAATATACTTGAATCGTTCAACTTCAAGTATGATTAGAGTAAGAATAACTTGATTTACTTTTTCATATTTCTGCAGGTTTTATATTTCAAACTATGTTACTGTACTGTATCAGGTTTGTTTTTTATATTACAAATGTATCTCAGTCTACCTCAGTTTTATTTATGTTTACAAAACAATGCACACATTTTAAAACACTTTATTCACCAGAAGGTGAACAGCTAATGAACTTCCTAGCACTAAACTTCTCAGGTTTCTTTATGTTTATATTTAACACTTTGCACTATTTTATTACACTTTATTAAGCATTTCTTACATTTTCTGTCAATTTGCACCTTAAATGTTAAGAGATAATTGTTAAGTGTTCATTGTGACTTTAGACTCATGTTTACATTTTAATTATTTGAGTTTTCCTGGTTGTTGACATTTCTGTCTTAATAAGTGAGGGGATTACGATAAGAGGAAGGTTTAGCTTAAAATAAAAATGTTTAAATGTAATATTTTTCTCCTGGTCCTTATTTTAAATGGGCCATAAAAAAGTTCAATAATTATCGATATCGACCGATATGAAACACTGATATTGTGATACAGTTTTCGGCCATATTGCCCAGCCCTAACTGCAGTCTGTCATGGAATCTTTTCCTACATGTTCCATCATGTTTTATTCCTTAAACTATTCCTTATACTCAAGCAGTCGAGTGAGTTTGTGTTGACTCAATTGTTATGCATGTTAATGCAAGTAAAGGTTAACTTAATGTTTTTACTTTAGCTTCTGCTAATATGATGTTACTTGATTAGTTTATGACAGATATGCGGTAGGTATTAGGTCTATTAGTATATTATATATTAAAATATATTACATGGGATTTCATTACAACAATGCTTTATTAACATCCTTGCAATGAGTGCTATAGTGAATTTTAATGTCAATAGGAGTACAGAGGTTTCTGAAGACTGGAGTGTTTATTATTCTGTAATAATTTATTTTCATATGTCAAAAGGATATTTTATCCATGAGTGACTTTGTTTTCAAGTTGGATATTTTACTTTAAACGATGTATGATGCAGTTTTTTTTCTCCACAGAGTCTAACACTTGCTGGAGGTGTCAGAATGAAACAGGTAAAAAAAAAAAAAAATTTTTAAACACCAACATTACATGAAAGGTGATTTTAATTTTGGAAAAAAAAGAATGTTTGAAGAAGCATCTGTAGGCATATGGCAGAAATAGAAGTCTAGTGTTGCGTGCCTGGGTTCGCCTGTATGCATTTACTACAGCTGGTGTAAAGCTTAATGCAAGTTTTCGAGAGCTTTTTAGTTTTGTACCCGAATCTTGACTCATCATTGGGGCATCAGTGCCCTCACAAGCGTAGAGCAGGGATTTAGAGAAGTTTGCCAAGTATGTCTAAATTTATATTTTAAAAAAATGTCGAATATTTTGGAAATGCTTGTCGAGCCGTTTTCATAAATCGAGGTCAAGAATTTCCTCGTTTTCTAATATTTTGTTCACGCTTCTCTCCAGTGGTTTGCTATATAAATCATGCCTGCAGTTTTTTAAAAAAAAAAAACTTTTTCTAATGTTTTGGCATCAATTTCTGCTACAGGGTTTCAGATAAATCTGTCTGGTGCTCCTCAAAGTAAGTGTCCTTTTTTTTTGCGCCACTGTTTAACCGTGTTATTTTGTTTTCTTATTATTCTGTTATTACACCTTTATAAGCAGTGTAGGTCTTTTATAATGCAAAATAAGGAGTCTTCACACTTAAGTCATCTGCGTTGTGTTAAAAAGGTAAGCATACTATCACAGCTTCTAGCTAACTAACTTGTGTGCTTATTGTGTAGGAGAAACACCACTGTGGAGATTGTGCACGAATAATAGGTGTAAAGTGCGAGGCAAGATGAACCTGGTGTCCGGTCCAGAAGGGAGGATTTGAGAGTTAACTAAGAGATGAAGAAAATCAGGATTTTCCCATTCCAGTTAACAGAGATTAGAACAAATCTGTATCAAGTGATTTAATGATTTATGTTTGGAAGCTAACCTGGAAAACAGCAATTTAGGTCATGTTTAATTATGTGTCTTGTGTATTGTGGCCTTTGTATCAAACTTTTTCCTGACATAAAGGTCTTGGCTGTAGTCAAGGATTGGATTTAGGAGTCTAGAGTCAAAGCTTCTTTCTTTCCATGCAGAGGATACAGATTGTTTGTTAATGCAAAACACAAATGGTTCTTGTTCCCAGGTAAACGCAAAGCACTGAAGTTAAACTTTGCAAATCCCCCGATTAAACCGAATGCAAGACTCCCCATCGCATCAGCCAACCCTTCCTTCCATAACCCACACATGTAAGTGAGGAAGAATCCATTTTCCAGTTTGATGGTTTGATGTTTTCAGCTGCAACAAATGTATTTATTTATTTAATTATTTGTGTGTGTGTATTCAGAGAAAGGCTGCGCAATCACAGTATCGAGTCCTGTGGGAAGCTGAAGATTTCTCCTGAGCAGCACTGGGACTTTACTGCCGAAGACCTGAAAGACCTGGGCGAGATTGGACGAGGAGCCTATGGCTCGGTCAACAAGATGGTTCATAAGCCCAGTGGTCAGATCATGGCTGTTAAGGTAGGACCCAATACACCATTTACTAAATTCATTGTATGGACATTTTAAAGAAACTCAGAAACCTAAAAGGAAAACTCCACAGAAAGAATAGGTTTTGTGTGTCGCACGACTGTTGTGTTTGTTTTTTGCAGAGGATTCGTTCCACTGTTGATGAAAAAGAACAGAAGCAGCTTCTGATGGATTTAGATGTGGTTATGAGGAGTAGCGACTGTCCCTATATCGTCCAGTTTTATGGGGCTCTGTTCCGAGAGGTGAGCATAACCTTCTAGGTGACATAACTTTAAGATTGTGTAGAAATTATCATTATTGCTACTTTTGCTATATATATATATATATATATATATATATATATATATATATATATATATATATATATATATATAGATATATAGATATATATATATAGATATATAGATATATATATATATAGATATATATATATACATACACACACGCACATGTACACACACAGCGGGTAAAATAAGTATTGAACACTACACCATTTTTCTCAGTAAATTTATTTCTAAAGGTGCTATTGACATGAAATTTTGACCAGATGTTGGTAACAAACCATTCAATCCACACATGCAAAGAAATCAAACCATACATGTCCATACATTAAGTTATGTTTAATAATGTTAAATGACACAGGGAAAAAGTATTGAACACATGAAGAAAGGGAGGTGCAAAAAGGCATGGAAAGCCAAGACAATCAGTAATTAGAAAGCAATCCTGCCCCTTGTCAATGCAAATTAATATTAGCTGGTTCTGTCCAAACTGATGGCCTATAAAAAGGTCTCGTTACCAAGGTATCACACAAGAAACATCTCATGATGGGTAAAAGAAAAGAACTCGCTCAAGACCTTCACAACCTTATTGTTGCAAAACATTCTGATACCATTGATTACAGAAGGATTTCAAAACTTCTGAATGTTCCAGTGAGCACTGTTGGGGCCATAATCCGTAAGTGGAAAGAACATCATTTCACCATAAACGGGCCACGACCAGGTGCTCCTCGCAAGATTTCTGACAGAGGAGTGAAAAGAATTATCAGAAGTGTTGTCCAAGAGCCAGGGATCACTTGTGGACAGCTTCAGAAAGACCTGGAATCAACAGGTACAGTTGTTTCAAAGAAAACAATAAGTAATGCACTCAACCACCATGGCCTGTATGCACCCTCACCACACAAGACTCCACTGCTGAAGAAAAGACATGCTGAAGCTCGTTTAAAGTTTGCTGCACAACATTTGGACAAGCCTGTGAAATATTGGGAGAAAATAGTCTGGTCAGATGAGACCAAAATTGAACTCTTTGGATGCCATAATACACACCATGTTTGGATGAGAAATGGCACTGCACATCACCCCAAAAACACCATACCAACAGTAAAGTTTGGAGGTGGGAACATCATGGTGTGGGGCTGTTTTTCAGCATACTGTACTGGCAAACGTCATATAATTGAAGGAAGGATGAATGGGAAAATGCACAGAGACATTCTTGATAAAAATCTGCTGCCATCTACCAGGATGATGACAATGAAATGAGGGTGGACATTTCAGCAAGACAATGATCCAAAACACACAGCCAAGGAAACACTCAATTGGTTTCAGAGAAAGAAAATAAAGCTGCTAGAATGGCCCAGCCAATCACCTGACTTGAATCCAATTGAAAATCTATGGAAAGAACTAGATCAGAGTTCATAGAAGAGGCCCATGGAACCTTCAAGAAGAATGGGCCAATATCACACCTCAGCAATGCATGCAACTCGTTTCTCCATACAGGAGGTGTCTTGAAGCTGTCAATACCAACAAAGGCTTTTGTACAAAGTATTAAATATGTTTCAGTAAGCGTGTTCAATACTTTTTCCCTGTGTCATTTAACATTATTAAACATAACTTAATTTACAGACATGTATGGTTTGATTTCTTTGCATGTGTGGATTGAACGGGTTGTTGCCAACATCTGGTCTAAATAGCACCTTTAGAAATATATTTACCGAGAAAAATGGTGACGTGTTCAATACTTATTTTACCCGCTGTATATATGATTATTATTTTTTTTATCACTGCTGTTATTATCTTTTTTATATATAATGTTGATGTTGCCATGAATATAGTCACTGCTGCTAATATGGCATTAAGCAACAAATAAATAAATAAACTTTCTAGGTTTCGTAAGGGCCGATTTAAATGATTGCGAAACATACGAAAATGTCTGCAAATACAAACGACGATTGTGTCTCTCTCTGTAGGAATAATAACCAGAAACCAACACAGATGTAAAATTTGTAAAGCGCCAAGGATAAAAAAAAAAACACAAACCTTGGATGATAAAACATAAATCACATGCATTCTTAATGAAAGTACTTCAGAATCTGTACTAAGTGGCTCATAATGTACTGGAGGAAAACGTAAAACGAGGGAAAACTGACTTGCTTTAGTTTTTATTAAAGACGCCAATCTAACAAACTAATAGCATGACTTGATATGATATAAACTAATATTTTTATTATGTATTTTTCTGAATGTTTTCCCGGGTAGCAACTGAACACCTCCTCAGCAGCGTATTAGAATTTTCCCAAATCCTGGTTAACAGCCTTTATTTTGGATACACACAGCATGCATTTAATCTCTCCTAGAAAAGCATGTGAGCATCTTTGCATACCACACAAATATACAAAGTATAAATCAGCTTTAATAAAAAGTAGAATTCCTATTTAAAAGACGAAGGCTTAGAAACAATTTTTACCAAGGATTATGAAACGCTCCACTTAACTCGACATGGCGGTGCCAAACGTGTGTAACGTGAAAGCTGCAGTATCAGAATGTTACGACTCGATGCTTGGTAACGGACAACCAATCAGAAACTGAACACTGTGCGCCTCATATCACGTGAAAGCCACTTATAAACGGCTATAACATCAGACCGCAAAACGCTGAACATCACAGAAGTGCACACCATGGTGAGGCGGAAATATGAGACAACTTCATGGAAAACTTATAAAGACCAACAATACAATTTGATGCCTGCTCAGGTGTACAACAGTTGGCCTGCTCTTTTTTCTCGCTGAAGCAAAAGCCTAGGACAAGCTGTTATTTATTCAGTCCTGGTTGTTGGCAGTGCAAATACGCATATAATCCAGAGTTTAAGATTGTACTGTAAGACATCAGATGAATTGTTCACCTGGGGTCAAGTATGAGCAGTGTGAAACAAGATAACCCAGGATTCATTTTACCCAGAGTTCACAGTGACCCCCGGGGAACTTTGTCAAGCTCCATAAGCCCTACTATGTTTAATAATGGTTACAACGTTTTGCTTTTTTTAAAATTTGTGTTTTTAAAAATTTTTTTTGTTTATTTTAGGGTGATTGCTGGATATGCATGGAACTTATGTCTACCTCGTTCGACAAATTCTACAAATATGTATATTGCTCATTAGATGATGTCATTCCAGAGGAAATATTAGGCAAAATTACATTAGCGGTGAGTGCGTCTAATCTTATGCCTTTTATTTATTTATTTTTAAAACTGTGTCGCTGCCAGCGTTTTAGGATGCTTCATTTTTTCCCCCCTCTGAATTTTATTGCAGACTGTGAAAGCACTGAATCACTTGAAAGAAAACTTGAAAATAATCCACAGAGGTGAGCGCTAAATATGCAACTTTTAAAGTGCAATAATGCATTTAATAGAGTTTAAGTTGTGGTCATCATGTGGTCAAGTATAATATTGAGTTAGAAGACAGGATGTGCGAGGAAAGGATAACAGCAAGGAATGGCTGTTTGTCTGATTAAAAAATTTCTTTTTTGAAGCTATGTAAGAATAAATAAATAATGCAAACAGTCTTTATAGTAAGCACAACAAATTATAAAATCAGCAAATAATTACCAAATTATAGTGGAGACATTCAGCAAAGTTCTATGTGCCACCTGCCACTAGATGGCGCTGTGCTATTAGTTAACCGACCTGCTGTCAAATAAGCACTGACAAAGTGAGAGTTTAATATATTAACCAACATATGAATAAAAGTCCAGATTCATAAGCAGACTATAGTGCACCAAAGTGTTCTTATTATTCTCTGTTATTATAGAGCGAGTCTTTAAACATGTTTTATATTTATAATTTGTAGACATCAAACCCTCCAACATTCTCCTGGACAGAAATGGCAACATAAAGCTGTGCGACTTTGGGATCAGTGGCCAGCTTGTTGACTCCATAGCCAAGACCAGAGATGCTGGATGTAGACCTTACATGGCTGTGAGTCACATCATCACTCATGCCGTCATTACAAACGAACGAACGTGTATCAGTGGTACTGTATGATGTGCTTCCTGACATGTTTTATTCTTCTTATACCACAGCAAATTAACCAACGACATACGTTCAATGTTGTGCGCTGTCAGCAAAGCACATTTTTACTTGCATGTAGTTAGAATAAATGCTCAACCACTTTCTTGACCTTCCAAAAGAAATTAGTGGAAAACTTGTCTTTTATACTAGTCAACCTATTCTTTGTCTTCTAGCCAGAAATACAATCAGAGCTGCTGTTCTAGAAAATCTTTCTAAGTAATCAGTACTGCTGTAATATAAGAAAGTTAAGCTATATTAGTTATGGCCATATTTTTAGAGCTTGTCTATAACAAAGCTCAGAAATTCAACTGTGGATAAAATGTTTCTCTGAGTAAGGAAAATATTCCAGCCCTTGTTTTCATTCCTGTTCTTTTTCTTGTTCAGCCCGAAAGGATAGACCCTAGTGCTTCTAGGCAAGGCTACGACGTGCGCTCGGACGTTTGGAGTTTGGGAATCACGCTGGTAATTATGCTGTAATAATGATGTGTTCCCACCGACTGCTTTTCATATCAATATTAACCGCCTCATGGTTCTCCGTCTCTTCCGTCAGTACGAGCTGGCCACCGGGCGCTTCCCATACCCCAAGTGGAACAGCGTGTTTGATCAGCTGACCCAGGTGGTGAAGGGAGACCCACCTCAACTAAGCAACTCTGAGGAGAGACAATTTTCTCCTAAATTCATCAACTTTGTCAATCTCTGGTGCGTTCCACAGCTTTCCGTGTTGTTTCCAGTGAACGTAAATGTACTCCTGTAAAACAAGACGTGCTGGTTTTGCTCTCTTGCTCAAGAAATCTTTTTGTTTTCTCAGCCTTACAAAGGACGAGTCGAAAAGGCCAAAGTACAGGGAGCTTCTGGTAAATGTCTTATGTCTACTGGTATACTGGTTCAAAAAATGTTGAATGTTTCTGTCAGTTAACCCAAATATAAATTTGATCTTTTTGAGCTGAACCTGTTCATATGCACTCTACTTCAAGCCATTCAGTCAGACCTTAATATTTTTCTAATTCAGTTTCTCTGATTTCCTTCCTGCAGAAGCACCCGTTCATACTGATGTACGAGGAGCGAGTGGTGGATGTTGCCGGTTACGTGTGTAAAATACTGGATGAGATCCCCGCCTCCCCCAGCTCTCCCATGTACGTCGACTGAGCGCGTACGTTACCCGAAACGCAACATCACACGGCAGCCATCTGGTGCACCGCATTGTCCCGTATCACGGTTCCACACTGCTTTTAAGGATCGACACTCCCAAACATCGTGTGCAATAAGGATCGGCTTTTCATCTTCAAAACCATTAGTGTATTGGTCTGTAAACAAGCTAGAACAATAAGGAAAAAAATATAAGAAGAGAATTTTTTTGAGGTGTGATATTTATTTTAATGCCACATGTAAATGTTTAGCTGAGCGCATTATAGAAAATTAGAACAACAGACTTGAACCCCCTTATTCAAGACACACTTTATGTTCGTGGGAACGTTAAACATCTACTTGAAAAAGTGATGGAAAGAACAAGAAATGGAACTGAAACAAGAAGTCACGTCGATCTTCGACTAGAAAGAAAACGCCTACAACGTTGTATACCGTATAACATTTCTTCTGATAGGACGTGTCATTTAGAGCAATATCTGTAGGTGTGAAGCACAGTTTAATTGTGGTCTGACTTGACGGAAGAGTATGTGGCAGTATCGTCGTTTGTCAAACGCGTCGGTTAAAAAAGGTTGGATCATTTCTTCTAGATGTTGCACTCCACACACGGGGTCTTTGTGAAATTCCAACATTTCGTCTGAACGATTTTTGTGACGCATGAATTTGTGGAAGAGGACACAGATGACACATGGAGGCTGTCTGCTACCATTTGACAGATCAGTTTGTAGATTGAAAGATTAACAAAGTCATCTTTAAGTAGTTTTGTACAAATATGCAACTTTAACTCACCAAATTGTATTGAATGAATTGGGGGGTAAACAAACTCTTGCTGGAATAGTGTACGCACATGCAAATGCGTTGATCTTACTGTAAATATCAGTTGCAGTACATGTCCCAAACTCTCTAATGCTACTTTTTATTTTGTCACTTTTCCTGAAATTGGCTCTGACATCTTGGCTCACGCATGCATTCGGAAAGATGTTCAAATATCACTGTTTAGGTTACTCACTTTAAAAGAATTGTACAACACTTTGCCAAAGCAGACTTTTACTAACTGACATAATAAGACGACTGAAATATGACACTAGACGGCATCGAAAGACTCGGTGGAAAGGGTTCATTTTTTCGTGTGCGTGTAAAATAGAGATCATCTGACAGACTTTAAGATGCATCACTGACCTAAGAATGCTTAACTAAATGTCCCTTTTATGGGCAAATGGTAATAAAGAAAAAAATCCCAGTTTTGAAAACAATCTTACAACTGTACAAAATGGCAACGAAGTAGAATATTTAATATTAGAAGGGAAATTAAGGATTTTATGTAACGTTATATTGTATCAGTATAAAGAGTGGGAAATATCTTCAAGAATCGTTCACACTGTGAAAAGATTTTAAGTGTATACATTGTGAACAGCAATCTGTAAAAAAAAATTGTAATTAGAGGATATGCAGGGATATTGCCTTATGTCTGCTTTTGGAGATATTAACCTCTGACGGTCTGAGCTATTTGTCTTCTTCACTTCACATATTTAAAGGGTATTGATGAAATCTTAGTGTTCTTGTAGTACTGATGAGAGCTAAGTATCTGCCTGCAGGTCAGTGGTGATAAGGCTATGATGTGATTGTGACCTTATCGAGCTATTTGTTTTTTTCTGTAAGGTCTGGAAAACAAATGGACTGAATGCTAGAATAAATCCTATGAATTAGCCTCTGCTGGTGTGCTGGCTGTTTGTGTGGGAGAATAAAAACACATGTTGGTGCCGCAGGGTGAGGGTGTGGGGTCGAGCTCAGGTTATGGAGCTCTCGATATCATATTTTTTTCCTGTCATGTATTTATGATGGTTAAATTTGTATTGATTAAATTATTCGTGTGTAAGAGAGAAAGAGTGAGTGTGTGCCTGTGTGCGTCCGTGTGAGAGTGTGCGCGCGCGTGTGAGTATGTGCGCGCGTGTGAGTGTGTGTGCACGCGCGTGTGAGTGTGCGCGCGTGTGAGTGTATATGCCCGTGAGTGTGTGTGCCCGTGAGTGTTTGTGCGCGTGTGTGTGTGAGTGTGCGCGTGTGTGTGTGAGTGTGCGCGCGAGTGTGTGTGTGCGCGCGAGTGTGTGTGTGCGCGCGAGTGTGTGTGTGCGCGCGAGTGTGTGTGTGCGCGCGAGTGTGTGTGCGCGCGAGTGTGTGTGCGCGTGGGAGAGTGTGCGCGCGCGGGAGAGAGTGTGCGCGTGAGAGAGAGTGTGTGCGTGCGTGAGAGTGTGTGTGCTCGCGTGAGAGAGTGTGTGTGTGCCAGAGATGTCAGAGCCGATGTGTGCGCGCGTGTTAGAGAGCGTGTGTGCGGGTGAGTGTGTGAGAGTTGTGTGTGCACGTGTGAAAAGAGTGTGTGTGCACGTGTGAAAAGAGTGTGTGAGTCCTTTAATCCTGATAAGATGCTAAGGATTATTTAACTCGGACAAACTAAAATTCACCATATGGTTATTGTAGTTGGTACCAATGCAGAAACATGAGGATGGTTTTGATGTTCTGCTTTGTTCTAGGCCTTGTTGTGTAGCTGCTAACAGCACTTTGCATTGAGGTCAAACTCACTGAACACCTAATAACTTTAGTTTGAATAGACTTACTGTTAAAACAAGCCACACTGTCCATTTTATTTGGAATATCTGTGCACCTGCACAATTGTACAGTTATTTAATCAGCCAATCATGTGGCAGCATTGCCATGGGTAAAGGCATACAGATAAAGAGCTTGTTCATTTCAAAACATTTGTGACTTTTTCAGAAATTGCTGATAAACTGGGAATTTCACATAACAGTCTCTAGAGTTCTAGAGTACTCATGACACCCTCGTTTCTGTGGATGGAAAAACCTTATTGGTCAGTTGCCATATTGGTTCAAGCTGCCAGTAAGGATATTGTAACTCAAGCTATGTCTCAGTAAAAGTTTCCCTTCTGAAATACTCAAATCAGCTCGTGTGCTACCAACATCCAAGGCACGATTGGATCTGAGACAAGTCCTAGAGATCACTTACCTTCCATATTCTGATGTTTGATGTGAACATTAGCGGCAGCTCTTGGCCCGTATCTACATGATTGTGCTGCTGTGATATGATGAGTTGATTTAAGTAAGTGTATGAAAGTATTATAAAGTGGACAGTAAATGTAGTATACAGGTATTGAAGTGGAATGATTTGTAATTTTGAAATCTCACTATCCAGTGTCACCCAGATGAGGATGAATCTGGTTCTTCTCTAGATTTTAGTTTTCATGTCATCTCATGGAGTTTTTCATTCCTCGTCTTCGCCTCTGGCTCGCTTTATAAGGATGTGTTTATAAACGTAAGCTTTATATCCATTATTTATATCTTTCCATTAATCTGCTTTGTAAAAATGTCCATAGTTTAAAGCGCTGTATGAATAAAATTGAATTGAGATGACTTTAGATGAGATGACAAATTTAGATTTGTAAAAATGTGTCTTCACTGAAACACCAACAGGATTAAAAAAAAGAAGAAGAAAATTACTCAGGAAGTTCATTCTTTTGGAAATTTTGAATTTGCTGGTGTTTATTGAAGTTTTAATAGTACAGTGGTGGAGACATACTGAGACGGTTTACATTGTAAAGCTGTTCAGTGGCCAAGCAGTACAAAAGCTTTTTGTCACATCTAAATATTTCTTCCTCAGGAGAAAAAAAATGAAGACAAAAACAACACAGATTTGTTTTCTTCTGAAAGACAGAGCAGTCGTGTACTGGACGGATGCTACGGAATGAAGGAATTCTCTCCTATCTGGTTGGCTAGGAGTAGTGTGGGGTAAGACTGGGATTGAAGCATAACGTGCCATTAAATGTTATTTAATCCAGCACAACAGACCAAAAAAAAAAAGGTGTGTGCTTTGTCTAGTTATGAATTTGTTCAGGGTTAAAAAAGAAAAAGAATTCCTTAGTGATACAATTCTCCAGACAACACAAATGTATGGACATATATTTATAAATCCAATATATATTCATTACAATCTTCTATTCCAAAGTTTGGTCTCTCAAAACCTCTTCTGTATAGAATGATCTGTGTCGAAGTCATTAAACAACATCTACTACAGATGTTCTATATTCGGGTTAAATGCACTAGACGCAAGGCCGCAGAGTGAATGCTCTGATCGTCATGCTGGTCATTTCCATTCAAACATATAAACAGTTTACATGATTAAAAAAGAGGTGGACTCTGAGGATAGTGTGCAGTGTTTACAAAATAAATGCTTCACTGGTGTGGGAATTGAGAACGTATGATGGTGGCTTAAATTCTCCATCGATCTAAATATGATCAATTCCATTCGATTGTTTTGTAGGACACACAAATCTGCTCTGTTCACAGTTTAAATTGTTAAACTCAATTTTTCTCCTCATTCACTAATCAGACACCAAGGTTTAACAATACATTAAGATGCATTATTATTATTATTATTATTATTATTATTATTTTGTGCACACGTAAAATACTGTTGAATTCATAAAAAGAAAAATGTCCACAGGTCTCTTATCTGGCAGCCCTGCTGTGGGTGCAAATGTTCACAGTAAAACAATACACAGTATAATACACTTCATTCTGGGAAGAAAAGAAAGATCCTCTTTCATTAACACTGTTCTGGTTTAAAAAAAAAAAAAAAAAGTTCATTTGTCAGTGAATTGCTTACTTAGAAATTGAATTTCAGCTTTTAGTTACACAAAGTAAGTACAAAAATCTGAACCAAGAATAGCTCAAACAGTGCTGTTAGTGCAATCTGAACATTTAGCCTGACTTGCTACGTCACTGACTTAACCATGGAGAAGCAAAGAAAGGGAATGAAAGAAAACAAAAAACCACATTAACACTTTCATCTATAGTGTATTTATGTCTGGTTGTAGAGTATCTAAACCTGACTGGAATATTTTAACCATGATTTGCAGTTGAATTCTCAGGTGAATTGTCAAAAATAAAAAAATAATGCAATATTATAAAATTACACTGTATGTCTATATTCTAAAATTATTTTAGAAAAGTTTTTGTGCCTTTCCAACCTCCATTTTATTGCCAACATATGCATCAAAGCATTTTGTGTAACTGTATTTCCCCAGTTGTATGACTTTAAAGTATTACGTTCAAGTGTGTCGTTTGAAACTGTCCGTAATAGTGTCTTTTCAGGATATTACCTTTTATTAAATGTATTTATGTTTGGGCCATTTTTATGACACACACAAAATGCATCTGAGAATAAAACGGCTTGTTTTACAATTCTGTATAAAAATAAAGCTGGGGAGTCAGGTTTTACTAGAACAACCATGAATTTCATTAATCTCTTCTGTGGCTATATGCATTTCCTCTATCCTGTTCCTAAACAAAGGAATGTCTCATAAATATCTTCTGTATAAATACATGTATGCAAATGTCCAAATTTCCAAATAAATACATCTGAGATGTGACGTCTTCCAAGATAGCAAATGGGTCACGCGTCAATATTATTAGTCATATTACAAACCGCCATCGAAGATGGAATCTTTCATATAGGGGCAAGCAGTGAGTGAAATGTAAATCTTAGGCCTATATATTTTTACATAGGAAAAGCATGTTGAAGATGTGTACCACATGCCTATAAAGTTTTATATGTAGTCTTTTATTAAAGGTGGGGTGCACAATGTTTGAAAGCCAATGTTGAAATTTGAAATCACCAAAACAAACACGCCCCTAACCCAAAATGTATTGATAGCTCCGCCCCACACATACATACATAACCCAGGCAACTACTATGGCAGAACCTGCTGGGGCAGCTGGCCGAGGGGATATTTTTATCAATAAATGAACTCAATGAGTAATACTATGGTAATACAAATGTGTATTTGTAGTACTGTGTGTTGTACCATGAAAAGTTTAGCTTTGTTTCACGCGGAAGACGACGTTCAACCATGCCATGTCAATGTTTCAATCGCTTTCGGGTAATGTTACACATGCGCACTGAACACTCTCTCCGCCGCATATTGAGAAGACACGCCCCTTTCTGCTAATTGGCTACACGTTTGTTTTGTTAGTCGGCCCGACTCAGTTTTCTGAAGCATTTTTCAAACATCGTGCACCCCACCTTTAAGGGAATAAAAATTAACGGTGGCCTGTTTCATTGTTAAGTTCTGACCTAAATCCGTCAACTGTAATATTAGCATGTTTGTTTATTGTCTGTATTTAATCCAAGGACTTGCAACTGAAGCATACTCTCACATTATAGATAAAGATATGTTCTGATACAACTACATTGTATCTAAGCTGTTTAAATAAATTAAAATGTTTTGAAAAAAAAATAATAAAATAAAAATAAAATTGGGATGGATACAGAAAATATCAAAATGATAGAACATAGAACAATTACATGCTGTCCGAAAATATATGTCAAGCCAAATGTGACAAAGTACTATACTACTCAAGGTGCAGTGTGAGCATTAATGAATATTTACAATAGCATATTACAATACATGAGGTGGTGATTTTTTTTTTTTTTTTGTGAACACTTTAGAAGTGTTTCGCCACACACCACATGCAGGAAAGACTTTTGACGCAGTAGTGTAATATTTACAAATGGATTTGCGAATGCTGTTGAATTTATTTTAGATGTTTAGTTTGAATTTATTTGGTTCATTTGGTTTCTATTATTTCCAGTAATTCTTTCCCACTATATAAAGTCCAAAGGATTTTCAAGTTTTGGACCTGTACAAGCTGCTTCTTTTTTTTAAACTGAGTTTAAAAGTAGTTTTTAACTATAGGAAGAACATGTCGACTGATATTTTAACAGGTCAGTCTGTAGTTGTTGTCTGTGCGTCTCGTGGAAAACCACATCATTAAAAAATTTGGATGAGAAGTGCTTTGTGTTACTGCTCATTATATACCTAGCTGTTTGTTTTATCTAATGGAGCTTCCTGGACAGCTTCACCAGTGCTCAAGATGCAGGTCCATAGCTGAGTTCAGTCCAATGTCACTCACATCCAGGAACTCTGTGTTGAAAATACTAGGTGCTGATGGAGTGATGCTGCTGCTGAATGCTGTGGCTGAGCTGGGAGGAGTTAAGTCCAACCACTCCATGGTTTCCCATGGTGACTCAGAGAATGTCATGCCAAGCCCTTGGCCATCTGTGGGCACTGGTGAGACCTTGGTGGCCATGGGGGACAGAGGCGTGTCCATCATGTCCCTGCTGCTGAGCAACTTGTCATGTTGATGACCTGGGTAGGAGTCTCCTATGTCCTCAAGCTGACCCTCGTCAGTGCCCATCTTGACAGGGATGATGTCACCATGGCGACTTACGGGGCTTAGAAGCACCTCCAGTTGGCACTCGCTGTGCCCTGTAGCATGTTCATATGGCACCTCAGCGGGAGAAATGTGGCTGTAGTGGCGGTGAAACTTTGGCATGGACGTGGTACTGGTGGCAGCATTGCTGGGTGAAACTGTAAGGTGAGGTACAACTTTGGTTACAGGGGACCTCTCTTCTTTGGCGTTAGCTGGAATTTCTTGAAGGGTGGGTGGGGGTGAGGGAGATGGGCAGTGCAGGAAGAGGGGAAGGACATTACAGCGTTTATCAAAACTGGTTAGATTAAGGAACAGGGGCAGGGGTCTAGAAGGGGCGTGCTACTTTCATACATTTCTACTCACCTCCACTTTCAATAAGGACATCAAGGAGTTCGTCCATTTGCTGACTTCTGGTCATCTGCTGTAACAAGAGAGTGCATTCATGTAACTCAATTATCATACAAATATTTAGTTTCATATTTTGTAATATGCCACTTTGCATTTGGGTTGTAGTTATTTTAAACTTACAAATTGTTCCTGCCACAGTTGGACACAACAATTATGCTAAGCCACTGAAACTGTAAAATACAGTACAGCTTGTTTATTTCTCATGACAAAAATATTGCAGCAAGATTTCTTTACTATACATACTGGCTTATCCCGCAGTACTGACACTGCTGTTTAATGCTCAATGATGGGAATTTCACCCAAAAATTTTCAATTTATCTCTTATGTCAGCACTAATGTGCTGATAGAAACTAAACTTGTAGAACCAGTATGCTTTTCCAACTTGCTTACTTGCTGGTTAAAGCCTGAAAACAGACTGAATCAACTCTTTCGTTTCAAATCCCAGTACACATTATATATAAAGATCCAATTTAATTAAACACCTTTTTGGGTGTAATTTCACTTGAGTGTTATTTCTAGGCAAATATCCGGCAGGCTCTCTAATCAGCACAACTTTTTGAGTATTTAGGGTGCTAATCATGCATTGTGAAAGCAGAGAAGTGTGCATTGTGAGGGTGGCATAGAAGTGAGACTGTGTTTGAGATTTATGTGTGTATAAGCAATGCCAGAAGCTGGAGGGATGGTGGAAGGCATGAGGCTTGGCTGGTATTGGGACTCCTTTACCTGCTTCACTGCATCCTCATAGCATGGGGGCTGTTTAATGGCAGATGCAGTAGGATCTGAGCTACAGAAGGTAGTGGTGGAGGTGGCGCACTTTTGGCCAATGTGCCTGGGAGAGTGTAATATTGCCATCTATATGAGGAGATAGGGTGAAATGTTATACTTCAGATGTGGAAGAGGGACCAGAAAAGGCTGAGAAGTTTTCATAGATCACGCTTGTGTTTAGCAGGCATTGTACGTGTTTGGCCTTGAGAAGGGGTAAAAGGACTGTTCATTTCTTTCCTCACTATCTGTCTTGGAATCATCTGTCTACATTATATAATAGCAGGTAGCTTTGATTTGTCCTACAATCTTGTGCAAGTTTGGCATGTGAAATGACCACATGATCAAATTCATGCACTTTGAGAAACATGTGACTAATAATGTTTATTCAGTTCAGTGAATAAAAGGCTGATGAAAGCATGTGACCAGTATATTCATTTATGATGATTGTGGACACATAATATAGATATGTGTATACGTGTGTGTGTGTGTGTAAAATGTATATAATAACATTATATATTTATTTATTTATTTATTTTTTATTATTATTATAACTCTAGGAGGACTGGTTTTGTGGCCACAATTAGAAGGAAAATGAGAAGAACCTTCAGTTTGTGTGTTACGGCTTTTCTAGATAGATTTTGTGCATGAATACAGTTAAGAATGTGGGATGAGGTGGACTAATCTCATCTCCTTACAAACCTTTTGCTGCATGTTTGGAGTTTTGGCCTTAGAAGACCCTCTGGGGTTTAGGTTATTCTCATTGCCTGGGTACAATGGCTGCATACTTCTCTGGTCAGGTGAATAGGTGCAACTCACTGACTGAGCAACATTCTTCTGCTGGAGCTGTGATAACGGGCAATATTTTGTTAGATTTATTTCAGAGCCTTACAAGTTCTAATAGTTACATGCCATTGATGAATATAAAGTGAATGAACAGTTACGTTCCTTGATGAAAAAGACTGAAGCCCTACATCATAAAACAATTATAGCTCTTGTAAGCATCTGTGTACCTGCATTGGATGTGGTCTGGCTCCACTGTGAGGGCAGCTGTCCCTACCCAAGGGAGGTGTGAGCAGAAATGAATGACTAGGAGAGGCAGGCAGGCTGTTGGGTTGTGGGCTGCTTGAGTTCTTGGTCACTGGTGAGTCTTGAGGAGAGCACTGCGGGCTTAGATAGGCAGGGAGACCAGAAGGACTTCTAGAGGAGATGTCCAGGCTCCGTAGTCCACCACCTAGACCACAATGTCCCACTGGCTCAATGCAGCTGTTTGGGGGTCCATTCTTTTGCTGCTTGGAGGCCATTGGACAGCTTGAGGCCACGTGCTCCTGTTTGATAGACACACCAAAGTAGTGCTGCATCTGGTTAGGTGGCTGCAAATGCACTGGATCCTGTAGGCCATGGCTGTGCTTCCGTTTATGTAATTGCATCCGTAGCTCCTCCACCTGCCTTTGTTCCTGGTGTAATTTCCAGGTCAACTCCTCAATCACCTTCTGCTTCTCCACCAACATCTTGTCCTTCTCAGTGTCCAGGCCTGGTTCACCATGCAGGCAGTTACCTAAGTTCTGGTTGTCTTCTGCACTCAGTTGAGTTGGTGATGGCTGCAGGCCAAACTGCGGAGAGGACATAGTGACATCGCTAAAACTATCAGGAAGAGAACCACTTACAGACAGCTCAGAGGAAGCAGGAGAGATGGGTGGGGTGGATGTTGTACTGCAGAATGGGTAATATCCCCCTACATGGGACATTGTACCAGAAGAACTTGGGGATTGGTAGGAGGTGAGCAAGCCAGTGGGGGTCACCGGGAAGGTCACAGTAGTGATATCTCCAGAGCTGGAGGGAGAAGTGGAGCTAGAGTCTTTATAGGGCCTCAGCCTTTCTATGAGGGCAGTTTTTGTGCCTGACACTGGGAGACCTCGTATTCTCAGTTGCTGTCGAAGCTCAGAAACCTGTTACCAGAACAAAATAGGCAAACTGTACTTAATACAAGTGATGATCCAAGGTCTTTACTTCTCTTACTAGATCTAAACAGACTACAACTGTATAGTATATTAATATATGCAGATACTGTATGTAGATTTGCAAAAGACTATCACTTGAGAGAGATTTCTTCAGATAAGTGCATTTAGTACCTTTAGATCATCAAGGTTAGCAGGCAGTGGCCCTGGTCTGATTGGAGTCATGTTGGATGTGTTGCAGTATGTGGTCTTTACAGGAGATGAACAACTGCTGCTTTCTGTACTTGTGGCAGCACTGGAACTGCATGGTGTTTGCTGTTCACTTGTGTGCCTGAAGGATATCCACAGAGACAGCTCAGATAACAGTTTTGTCCTAAGTAATATGACTGCATTTGGAATATCCGAACTAAATCTGAAATATATCTGACTTACTTGGTTGACAGATGCTGCTGTACAGGCTGATAGCTAAAGCTCTGGCTTTGTGGACACTGGGGCTGGTGTGAGTGATTCTGCTGCGTGTGCTTCTGCTGGCTGAGAATCTGCAGTTGCAGGAAGAGCTGCTGCTGCTGTAGTAGCCGGGCATAGGCTGAGTCCATTGGAGGAGGAGATTTTTCTGCTTTCTGGTCTGGCGGAATGTATTGGTGGTACTTCAGCTTCTTCACCTTTGGCTTAACATCTTTGGGCTTCTTATGACGATTCTTGTCTGACGTTTTGGACTATTTCATGGTCACCAGGCGGAAATTAATATATATTGAGGTGTTTAACATTGGGTTACTTAATGGATACATAGAAATGACAAATTAAATAATGTCTATATTAAATGATTGTACATGTCTTTGCATTCATTTGGAGGTAATAACAATATATTTCTCCAGCTACTGTAATGTACCAGCTGCTGGTATAATTCTTTATAACTACTATTTGCAGATGATATTTGGAGAAAATGCATGCCTTACCTTTATTATTGCAGGGACAGGAATGGGTGGACCTGTCTGGTTGTTTGTCACAGGTGGACCTTCTTCTTGGTTTTGAACAGTTGATTCTCTGGTTTGTGACCCCTTAACAATAAAGTGTGACACTTAGCAAGAGAATTGGTAGCATCTAATTCAAATATGCCTCTTGAGTCTTATAGGGGAAAATTGTGTCTGTTAAGCCATACCAGTTAATATGTAAAAGCCATTATATTGTTGTCAGTTTCTGGGGGCATGTAATCACTGTAAGCCTTATACACTTTATACACTGATAACAAATTAAGAAGGACCCTGCAATTTAAACCACTGCCACAGAGGGCAGATTTCTCAAAGCTGTATTTTGTGTAATCCTGTGGATTTGCAGTCTTCTAGTAACCCAAAAGTTTAGTCACTATAGATTGGGTAGTGTGTATTATTGTATGTCAATTTAGGTTATCACCTGTGTGAGGCCTGCGGTCAGTGATGGGGATGGAATGCCACCACATGCCTTGCTCTCTGCCAAAGGTCCAGCTGAGCTCTGGGACTCGTCACTAAGGGGCTGTTCAGGAGACAGGCTCTCACTGCTGCTGTCCTCCTCAAATGCATATGAGTCCTCTTGCTTTGGAAACTTCGCATTATTCACTGAAGGCATAACAAATGGATAAAACTATATAAAAACACTGCAACTCCTAGGAACTGAGATAAAACTGTGAAGCCAATCCAACAGTCAAGCAAATAAAAGAAGAGAAACAGTTGATTCACTCTTAGATTGACCTTCTGACTCATAGAAAACAAACAGACTGGTTAACACATTTACTAAAAGAATGATGCTAGCATTTGTATATATATCTTGGAATTTCTTTTGCCGTGTGCACACCAGTCATGTACATGTGCAGTGAGGGGACCTCAAAACTGTGCATTTCTGCTGCAGAATTGATCCTGGCCTTTGTTGAATAGTGCTATTTGTTTTTCCACTTACGCCTAACTTTTGCCATGATGTGGAGGGAGTAGGCTGACAGGACCACTTCATTCTAAAGGGGGGCCTTGATAGTACTGAGCAGCCTTGTCCTATCAGCAGAGGTCAGCCTAACGGCTACGAGAGGGACAACGTGTAGTGCCAGTGTGTGTTGAGATGGGAAATGGTGTGTGTGTGTGTGTGTGTGTGTGTGTGTGTTAACGATTGTGCGACTTGTTCAGTATCTAAACATGTGACCTGCCAAAAGAGTGGGCCCTGGTTTCAATCATGACAGACACGCTGTCTGCAGTGTGCTGGGCACAACTCTGTGTACCCTCCCCCAAGCCTAACTGCTGTTCAGCTAAAGCCAAGGAAAATGTGAGTGTTTTTACCTTCCACCTGTTGGTGTTAGACTGGCCTGGACACTGTAACTAGAGATGCCTGACCTCTACCTATACACTTTTACCAGCTAAGTTCATCCCATACTGACCCATCTGATAAAAATATATGAGTGTATAAAGGTAACAAATGTTGCTCAAAGAGTAGACAAATTGCATCTGAGTGTATATATAAAGATACTGATGACTTTTCAGATTACAGAGAGCTTGCAATTACCCTACGGTGACTATTGTAAAATCTCAGACCTCCTTTGCTTATTTAAAAGCCTTCAGGTTTAATAATCAAACCCAGAGAGTAGGTCATGAGAGTGTTACAGGATGGGGATCTCAGCACTGCAGACAGCTGCAGAGCGGCACAGTCCCCCCTTAGACACCTTTGTAGGTGGCTTGGTGGAGCCACATAAATCATGACGAGTCAAAACAGAGAAGCGAGAGGCCACGTTCATTTGATCTCCAGAGAAAAGGGTGGGTCCAAATACAGCTGCTGTTTGTCTCAATAAAACATGCTCGTCTTCCCGCAGAGGTAATGTAAACTGAAGTCATCTGCCTTATGGTAGGGTTATGCAATACATTTACAGACAAGTCAGAGGAGAAAACAGAATGTTTATTTCTGAGAATGTCTAAAAACACTGGCTTTAGCAGAATGTGAACAACGTGTGGTTATGCAGCATAGTAAACACAACATTGAGTTAACGCTCGTGCCCTAGAGCCAATGGCCTCCTAAATCAAGCTGTGTTTTGTGAGGAAAAGTTTGGAAGGATTGTCAGGAATCTTGCTAAATATCACTTGGTGGGAGTGTTTTTTTAGGGTCAGTGAGTCATCTTCCGAGCATGAAAATGACTTGAAAATGTTTCCTTCATGTTTCCTTTTGATTTGATGAACCAACTTCAACCAAGCAATTTTTGGTACCTTTTAAAGCAACCTCTTTAACAGTTGAATCTACGGGTATGATGTTCTTCTCAACCAATTCCAGCGGACCTGGTCTCAGGGCGATTTTCTCGTTAAGATCGTCAGCAAGTCGGGCACGCTTAAGTTTGCTCTGCGAGTCATGAGCGGGGCACTCGCTGGCTGAGTCTGCATAGTAACACAGAAATCATAAGACGTATTAATCCAGATCCAAAACCTTCCACTTGCATGCACACGGCACGCAGCAATAGTCGAGTTTCTAGCATAAACAGTTATTGTCAGACTGTCCAAGACAGGCTTCACCCATGATGCTCATCAATCAATGTGGCTCAAGCTGTCTAAAATACATCTCATGTCAAATGCAATGTTGTATGAATTACAGCCAATACAAACCATTTTATTTTGTAGGGTTCTTTTTCATATTTATATATATATTTCATAGGACAATGTGATTGTCAAAGCACTGAAGGTCTTACCTTGTAGAATGTGCATGTTAACCAGCTCTGACTTCTCTGGTCTACTTCGGATTTTATGCTTTAAGTAATCTCCAGTCTGCAAAATATTAACAATTAGTGCCAGAAGGACAGAAGAATTGATGTTTTTAACCAAATGTCATTTTTCATTTTACTTGTGTACGGTACTAGACTATTTCTCTATTATCCATATTTATTTTCCAAATAACACACAAGTTCCTCCTGGCAGATATGGCACGTGCCAAGGAGTCATGTTTAGTTTTGCCTCAGAAAGATAAAGTGGCGTTTTGCTCTCACCTTGGAGCGTTCAAGACTTTTCCTCTGTTCGTGGAATGCAGCTGGACTCTTCAGGGCTGGAAAAATAAATGAGAGAGAACTAAATAAATTAGAAGGAACTAACCATCTCTGTCAGTGGGCCTGTCTGTGTGCTCGTCGTCAATGAATCCTATATAAATAAGCTCTGCTTGTCCCATCTGCCCACTTCTGGATGAACTTTGCTGTCCACAGTTACAGTACATTGTTGATTCAATGCCTAATCTGATCACTTTCTATTAAACTCACAGAAGTATTTGGGTTGTTGACAAAGCTTTTTCTTGTTTGATGTTAATTAAACATGTTTAAATGCATTGTTGCTGTGCAATGCAATCCTCAGGCAAGCCAGTATACTTTAGATTCTGTACACACACACACACACACACACACACACACACACACACACACACACACACACATATATTCTGTAGACAGATGGAGAAGAAGCATCACAGATAACCTCCCAATATAAATGTATTGTTTCCCACCCACGTTATCTAATGGATGTGCTCTATGGATGTGATAACAGTGGTCAAAGTGTTTAAATCTATTCCTGGAGGCCTTCCTGATTAACTAGCACTAATGATGCTGATTAGATTAGAAATGTTAGATTTCTGCTAAGCCATGGTCTAAGACATCATCCAGACTCCTTGTCCACTTTGGCTTGTAAAGAAGGAAACCATGTAGAGGTATTTTAAATTGGCAGTTATATAAAGTGGATTTAATCTGTCTGAAGTGTGACATTTATTTACACCAGTGATGTACAACCAAGGGATCTTTATTTAATAAAAATTTTGTTACAGTATTGGAGCTCACAACCCACATTATTAAGTATATTTAGGGGTCTAAGCACCAAATTCATCTGAGGCCTTATGTTTTCCGTTGGTGGGAAATTCAGGAATAGAAAGGCTCACAATTATTAAATAAAGGGAGTTTATTATAAAAGGGGTCCCTGGCTCCGGTTAAGAAACCAATGGTTTGGACTGTATGTGCTTTTAACCATTAGTAATAAATGGTTCTATAAAAATCTACTAGAGCAACAAACGAACAAATGTTCAGTCACTTAATATAGTGTGTTCTAAAGCTAATCTTCTGTTAATTCTGACACTAGAAATGTCAGTTATAGTGATGATAACCCAGTTCCTATTATCAGTAGTAAAAAATATTATAGTGTACCAGTAGTGAAATTATATGAAAAGAACATACATTTACTCTGTTTGGAATAACACTTGATCATTATCTTTCAGTGTAATCCACTATAACGTATTATGTGTTTTGCAAAATTGATTGTATAAAATTGCATTGTAATTGCGAACAGAAAAGATTTTTTTAAAATGGTTTATCATCTCTGCATAAACTGCAGGTAGTTATATGTTTATGTTGCGTTAAATGTTTTCTCCTCTGTCAAATGAACGTGAAGAAATATTAGGGCTTTAACTTAGACTGCGGAAGTTTAGCTGAATATAAAGGAATATTCCGGGACAGTTCTTTAAGATAGGGTGAAATAAGACTCATGAAAAGGCTGCAAGCTCCTCCCGGCCACACGCCAAACAGCCTTGAGAGTCATGACTGCTGCTTTCAAGTGCCTAATAAACACCAGATGTTCCTGGAGAGATGTATATTTGGGGCACACACACTGACCATCAACCTTCCAGACAACAGAAGAACGGCTGAAATATTCCATCCATAAAAGAATATGACAGATTTAGTCAATTCAGCCTCACGTGAGCTCTTAAGGTAAGTTGCATATTGGCAGGCTGGAATACACATGTCGAGAACCGATAGATGGTGGAACCGACCTGGAAGAACACTGACATTCTGCAGTCATAGACTCATTATACAGTTGTCTTTAGCGATGTTATAACATGATACAGTAGCTCCAGGTCTGTTATTTGTTGTCATAATATGTATGTATGTTTCATCTGGTAAAAGCTTGTCGATGGCAGCAGTGGCACATGTCCAGCTTCATTCACTCCTGGCCTGTAATCAATTGATAAACAGCCGCTGAAAATTCTTTTTAAAGGCTGCAGGCTGGCCAATCATGATTTTAGGGGCATTTATCTTTGGCAGTCTCCCAGAGATTGATAGGACTGGGCAGGCCTCTGGATTCCTTTCCTGTGCGCACTTACACTAGTTATCTCACCACTGGAGCCTTTCTGCCTGCTATACCATTCCGCAACATGTCTCAATATAACCAGTTCAAGAGCAAACTACACTGTGAGCAAGCTGAGACCCAGACACATAACAGCACTGCATGTGTGTTTATGCATATATAAGTTATAAAAGTAGGACTATAGAAAAGGGATACAGATCAGAGGTGAGCCATCCACCGGGCAGGTGGTACATATTATTTTACCTTAATGTCAATCGACTGTCACTATTCTCACATGAATAGCTCCTGCTTGATTTTCTAACCTTATGAGTGAATGATGTGTGAACAGAACATGAGTGTCAGCAGGCCTATTGATGCTTTGCTGCTACATCTATCCACATTATGTTGGTGGTGCACTTGGCTTGCTTGTGGTCCGCCTCTTGAACAAAGAGCATTCCACTGAAGTCAGCCTGTACCACAGAATGTGTATGAAGGAATATGATTTAAAGCCCTGTGATGTTTATCACTTGTACAAGCCATTCCTTTTTTTCATTCTTCTGAGAAAGATCTATGCCAAACATTGCTGTACTTCCTCTGAAAAGCCTGACACTTCTGGCCAGGCACGTTCTAACATCTGATCTGTGTGATTCTCTACATTTAGACCGTAAGCTTCACTTTTCTTTTTTACCACTTCCCCTATGTCTTGTGATCAATCAGCTGGTTTGTTTCAGACTGACACGTGTCAGAAACGCCACTTAGTATAATGGTGCAAGCAGAGAGGGGGGTGGTGGGTAGTGATGAGTGTGAAAAAAGAAGTGTTACTCACGAGGCATGATGCCCTGGTCTGCTAACTGCTCTCGTGTCCTCCTTTGTTGGAGCCTCAACTGCAGGACTGTGAGTAGAGGAAGGGAGGGAATGAGAAGAAGAGATACAGATAGAGAGACAGATAGAGAGTGAGAGACAGAGAGAGAGAGAGATTCACTATCCATGAAGCAAAACTAGAGAATGAGCTGTAAATCTTTGTCTGGGCAGGGAACACATCATCCCCTACAGGCATGCAGAGATAGCAGAGTGTCTTTCTCGAGGAAGAGAATCGGTAACGTACACAAACCAGCAATGGGCTAAACGAGCAGCTCTTGCATTTATGACCCTCCTCTTCACGGGCCATCACGCCCACGAGGACCACACACTGTAGGGAGAGTTGTTTAAAAGCCAGGAGCTGTGTTTATCATAGACCTACATCCTGTTATAAGAAATATTTGTGGGTCTGTTGCTTTCTTTGTTTTGGGTGGCGTGTCTCACATCAGCATAGCAGACTGTCAGTGTGTCAACTGTGGGTCACTACATGAGAAGTCATTATAAGATTATCTATTGAGAAATGTTAGCCTATTGCTGTAAAATGGAATTTGCACTTATGGATCAAATCGTAGAGGACATGCAGAAATCACATACACTTTTTACACTGCTATCAGACAAAAACAGTCTGTGAGCAGCACATCTGCTTCTCTTCTGAACACATTTTGGGCAAGATGAAGCTGTGAAACACTGCCAAGTACAGAAGAGTGGGCTGTTAATGGGCAAATAGATGGACAGCACTTGGGAACCTGGCTGAGTTTTGGCACCAGAACTGGCAGTTCTCACAAGTGCCATTGTGGATAATACATGGAAGTCTTTTTGGACACCTCAGTTTTTTTTTACAAGTTTTTTTTTTAAATGGAAAAAAAAATGAAGTTGTTTGTTTGAAGAAATCTGGCTCACGCACACATTTCTACCTGTTGTTTTTCTCTTTTTTCAGAGGTGTATTTCAAATAAACTCTGACAGGATTACAGTGAGAGCAACAGGTGAATTATAAAAAAAAAAGGGAAAGAGGGAAAAATGGCTGTGAACATGGGTCTGAGATTGCTTTCTGGCACCGTCAACACTATTTGGCGATGTTAGCAGTGGGGAAAAGGGTTGGAGGGTGTGGAAGGCACGATGAAGAATGCCAAACCCCTTGATTGCCCTAAATAATTATCCTCTATAAGAACCATCACAGCTTCACAGATGCTCTGGATCAAATAACCTCAGCAATAAGAACCATATGAGCTGACTTAATGGCCTAAAATAGCTGCACCAGTTGTCTTCGGGGCATATATCTAGAATATGAAAAAAAAAAAAAAAGCCTTGTCTCAACCCGATAACAGTTTTGCAGTTGTGCCTGCTGTTCATGCCCAGGGAAATTTCACTGGTATTGTACTGGTATATAATAATCAACAATAATCCCTTACATGTTGTAGAATAATAAGCAATCCATTTTTCCAGTACAGAACATCGTGGACTCCATCAGAGTAAGAACAAACAAATCCTGAGCCCTTTGAAGTGAAATGCTCTTTCTGTGAATAGTAAAAAGGCAGTAATCTTGACATGATACAGATGGCTCTGAGATATTTGTATCCATATGATCAGAGTGCTTCTGTAGTATTTGACTTATCCCAGTTGTATAGTTCATGACACCAGCAACTGCACACTTGGCTATGGCTAGGCCCAGCTGTTTGGTTGTTGCATCTAATCAGGACTGCCATTGTTTTGTTTACCACCAGCATCTTGTTCCATTCTCTGTATCCCAACTCCCTATCATTTCTATACAGAATAGTCAAGGTCAAATTAAGTCCCAACCTCAGAGGAGCATCTGAAGGTAATGCAGTAGCTTGCAATAATTATGTTATTTATGCAAGTTAGGGGGAAAGGATCATGGTGGGAGGACATGATAAACTCTCTTTGACTCACCAGAAGGCTCACAGACTTATTAAGCTGTCAGTAATTTGAGAATACCGCACACATGGCCAAACACACAATGAGCAGATGCAGTTAAACCCAGTCTAAATCAGTGACGTCTGTTTGGGGTCTTTTTGCAGCTCCTAATCCAAATGAGCAAAGCGATTAACATTGGTATTAGAGCTTGTTTACTAGGCCCAGCCTGGCTAAAACAGAACCACACTAGGGACCAAATAGTAAGTTGGCTCTCAAACCAAATGACCATTCCATTAGTTAGTGGGTGTAGTAATAAAAATAATAATAAAACCGGCTTGGAATCCGGAAATTTTTGAAAGTTAAATCAAAATGAAAGCAAAGACGTCAATCTGATAAACGAACCCATGTATATTATCAGCTGATGTGGACAATTTAACATCTTACAGCATACAAACCAGTCGTCTTTGTGTCTGCATTGGTCACGTGACTGCTACTGGATAGTTCTCAGCTGCGCAGGGCAACACTTCTGAACTGCACACCTTTAACTGTCTTAGCTTTTGGCACAGCATGTGCACAGTTATTTACTTACGTGATTCCGCCCATCCCTTACAGCCACTGATGAAGTTTATCAAAGATATGAACAAGTCCACCAGGGACGCACTGGCAGATCTCTATCTGCCCTGCTTTCTCTCACGCACACACACTCATGCAGGGGAAAATAGTGGCAACAAGTGTGCATATAGAAGCCAAAACCTATGTCTCTGTATAAACAGACCAACATCTGTGGAGCATTATAGCACTAATATGCGCTGGTCAAAATAAGCAACATTTTTTAACCATGCCACTTTGTGGACCTGAGGCTTTATATCTTCGATTTCCTCTGGACTCAGGGGTCATTTCCTTTGTGTCAATGCTCTAAGCAACAGGAGGGAAACGCTCAATTTTGCCTGCAATTTTGGGTGAGCCATTAAAAAAATGTAAGGAAGAAAAAAATTCTTCCAGGCTGTGAAATCCTGAAAATCTTTCAAAGCAAAGTGAAAACTGCAAACATCTTTCTGTTGGTTGTCAACAAGTTGTCTCTGTAGTGTGTTTTAATATTTGTCACAGACACATCTATGCCTTTGTCAGTAACTTTTGTGTCAGAGAGATGGCAGTATTGTTCACAACAGATCATTTCTGGACACGATTCCTGTATTCGTCTGAGAGAAGTGCCGTGAGACGACTTGTATATAAACATTAGCACAGAAGAGAGGCTTCTCAGTTCCTGAGAATGATTGCAAGGCAGAGAGAGAGATGAACGGAAAATGATAGAAAACAGCCGAACTAAGCTAAGAACATGAGGGGGACATTTCAGCATCACTACAGCTAGCCCTTCAGACTGGTAAGGTCATATCAATCTGCCATCTTTGTCGTCTGATAACCTTTGACCTCTGTCTCACTTCAGTTCAAGCTACTGGAAGCTAACAATCACCTATATGTATACATGTGCTGTACACTAAAACTACTATTAAACAACTCCAAAAATCATAAAATCGCATAGTTTACAGAGTGACTTGTTTCACAAAATCATCACTATCATTCTTTACGATTCTGTTTTCAAACAATACCAACATAAATAATTTAAGTGGTTTTAAGTAATTCATATTTACAAATGTTTTTTTTTTTTTTTTTTTAAAAATCCAAACAAAGTATTCGATAAAAGATGGACAGGGAATATCTTACCTGATCTAAATTTGCTGCGAATCAGTACCGAGTGTTCGGAGCCCAGCAGGGTCATTCTGGTCACAGTAAGATTCCAGTGTCAGCACATTAACAGAGCAGTTTGCTAACTTCAGTCCCGTTGGAGAGAAACGTCATCAACAGGGTGGCCCCAAACAAGTGAGCACAGAAGTGTCAAATTTGTACACATCTAAATGCTGAGCGCAAGACGACCACTGAGTGTCAACCAGCCTGCTCGACTCTTCAGAGTGGCTACGGTTCCATATAGCAGTGGGGGCTCCAATACATGAGAGAGAAACTGATAGGACTGTGCTGCTGGGAGGGTCTTAAACTGGAGGAAAGTGCGTGCTGAGCCCTCCTCCAGCTCACTAGTGAGTTCTCCGTCAGCATGGGACAGGGCTGCCCCTACTGTTCAGCAGCATGCAAGCCCACCACACACACACACACAAACACACACACCAAAACACATACACCCCTGGAGATCAGCAGGTGTCAATGCCAGGAATGAAGATGTTCCACTTCCTTAACCAAGCATTCCTCTTCATATTCACATCTGCTCTTAAATGTAGGAGGTGCACACTATCCTCCCATCTGGGATAAATTGAACTTTTAAAGTAGTATGGCTGTTATTCACCCTTCTAACATGTTCCTACAGACAGCAATACAAAAATAAAAAATACTGTACTTAAACTCAATCTATGTGTTTGTGTATTTTATCTTATCTAAAGAGAAGAAATCTCCACTCAGTATGCTGACAGCCTTTCCTCCAGCTTCCACAATCCTAAACAAATGTCAGGGCGGATAATTTGCTCTGCTTTGGTAGTGGAAACACTTCAACTGTCCCTGTAGACCCACGGCAACACTCCAAGCAACACACAGCAGAGTAGCGGGAGCATAGACCACGTATATAACAATTTTGAGGGGAAATCTAAGAGATATAGTAGCTACAATAACTGTCTTGTGCTGAAAATTGTGTAAACGCTTGCATTCTAACGCATCTGTCCTTTGTTTAACTGTTTACAATTTGCAGGTTTCCTCAGAATGGATTGGAATATCAGAGAAACACTGAAGGAGTGTCATTTGTGAGCTCGGCTCACACTTCTGTGTTCCTCATGTCTGTTTTTCAAAGCTTTTTTTAGAGTCTCAGCACTGGCTCATCGTTTTAAAACACTTTAGATTTTAAATGAATCCAAGGGCTTAAACTCGCTAATGGCACCCAAACAATCTGTCCACTCCCTCCGCCACACGTAACGCTCAACAGTCCAATATACAAGCACGGTCAAATATTTACATTAGTACATCTTGAGCTGTAAGCGGGCTGTTTTCTGGCGAAAAGAGCGCCTGGCTGCACACAGTTCTCCTTGACTGGAGCTTGGAAGGCTTAATTAGCAGGTGAAAGTGCTTAAAGGGAGGTTGTGGCAGCGGCCGAGTCTGAGCATCCTTGTGAAATTCCTCAGAGGGTCACTGAGCCCTGTCCTAATCCCTCCCTTTAATTGGGCCTCGCGTCTCTAGAGGAGACATGTTTCATCTGAGCAGACTCCTCAAGAGTGGCTCAGTGTGACACCTCGAGACATGAATCACAGTTCTGGGTTGATGATAAATGACTGTTTACAATCATATAGTATCTGCCTGAGCAGACGCACACGGGTTTCATAGCATAGAATTCAGCCATAAGATATGTTATGGCTCTGGTGTAATATAGCTTTATGACCTCTGGAGTTTTAAGTGCTTCTTGGAAACCTGTGGCTAACACCATACTGAATTCATCAGTAATATCACCATCCTCAGCGATGTGTTTATTGGCACCCCAAAATGAGGTTTTATTAAAAACTTTTGCTTTGACAGTATTGTTAACATTTGAATTTGAGTTTTATTATAACCAATACTGTACACGTGTTGATTCATTTATCAGTTAGATTTTTTGAAGAAAAAAAAATAAGCTTCGAAAATTTATGTGAATCTACAAATTCATTGGTTTGATTTTGTTCTTCTGTGTCTACACAATAAACGATTTTCTAACATTGTATAAGGACTATCAGACACATCGCTTTATGGATCTGTAGAAATCATCGATGTTTCTATAACGTTCTCATTGTTTCAGAAAGTCAGAGGACATAGATTTGTTTAGGACTGCAAACAGACACCCACCTGTTTCATGTTCTGTGATCAATGGCTTTTTGTTGTACACTGTGCAGTGATGTACACTGGTCGATGTAATGTAACTATCTCTGTCACTACAGATTTAGACAGTCTGAAGGCAGAGCTGAAAAAATTGCGGAGCGAAGGAGTGGAGCTTGTCTTGCTCTTGGCTGTATCTCAGAGCACATCAGACAGACAGCGTCTCACACACGCAGACGGTCAGAGGAGGAGCCGCAGTCTGTCGAGTCCTGAGTGGAGCCAGCAGGACTGAAGAGTGAGAGACAGAGAGGCAGAGACAAACTGAGAGAGAGAGGAAATACACAGAGCGACAGTAATAGAAGGGACAGAATCAGCAAGTTAAGATTGAGGGTTAGTGCTTAGACAGAGTTAAGGTTAGCCTAAGAAAGAAAGAAAGAAACTGAGATGAGTGAAAGACAGAGCAATGAAGGCAAGCAAAGGCCATGAGCAGGCTGAAAAGCCTGAAGCAGCCGAAACAGCTGCCTCTTATCTGTCTAAAACCCACTGGTCTCCGTTACAACATTGCTTTAATGACCATTCTTTGCTTACTGTCGCTGCTGCCTTTGCCTTAGAGCGATGACTACGGCCACAGGTAAACACTCCCAAATGGAGCACCCAAAGAGTCTCCTGAGAAAAAGCCAAAAGATCGGAAGATTTGTCCACTTTCGGGAATGTACAAGAGAGCTCTTTTCTTTCTTTTCTTTTCTTTCTTTTTTTTTTTTTGTAAGGCATTGTTTAGATCCCTTAACATCTGGGTTATGCTTTTTCAAGTTCCTCTGAGGTCTTTTATTTTTTCAATGTGTACAGCCAATTTTGTCAGATCCAGGTTTAAACGTGTATGATAATGAAATGATGATAAAACAGAATATTCAGGTGTGAACAAACACTGCATTTTCTTCAGCCTTGAAGCCTGGATTTTGGGGGTTAAACAGGTAGATGAAACGCCAAAGGAATTCACGTTAAAACTGCACTAGGATCATATTAGATAGTGCTAGGGACAAAATTATAAGTGAAATAATAGCGTATTTTCTTTGGTGTCACTGAGTAAGGGATCAGTTGTGTTGGCAAGAGGAATTGTACCTGGAATCTGTAACACAATTTATGATTATGCTGGACCCGAACTCTGAGTATCCATACTTAATCTGGATTGTGTTTTGTTCAGTTGGATAGAGTGCTTTCAAATGAATTCAGGGTGTTGTCTGAAAAGAGAAACGTGCCTGAATGTTAGCCATGTGAGGGCACGTGGAGCTCTCGCATCACTTCAGATTCATGCTAATGTTATCCCTGTTATTAGTTAAATTGAGATCGAAATTTACGCATGCTTAAAACCTGACCACTTTAAATACACTTTAACTTTCTCCAAGCTTAATTTTGCTTAATCTGAAGCCATGACTAATACTTAGATAAGAGCAGGTATCAAAAATAACATGCGAAGGATTCAAGATCTCTCTTTTCTTCGCTCTGGGGGAATAAAATTGACTGGTTTCTGTCAGGTAAACTATGATCTGTTTTTCTAGTTTGATTTATGTATGGAAAGGAATGTTTGCGTATGTTTTGATCAGATGTCTCTGAACTACATGTAACACTCATCACTGTTTAGTCTAAGGACTACTGTGTATGTTGAGGATCATGTTTGATGTGTAAGTCATTGTCATTGTAGTCTCATGAGCCTAAAGTAAAGTATTTTGGCCCAGTTTTACAGTGTAGCCTGTGCTGGATTAGCAAGATCGTGTATTGTGAAAATGTCAAAAAGACGCTGAACAGTGAAACAGCAGTCACTTTCCAGCTGCTCAGAAATAAACTACCTAGGTATAGGTGGGGTTCAAATATCAGCTGAGGGATACGCACGCTTGCTGAAAATATGTGTGTGTCTATGTGTGTGAGACAGAGAATTTAAATTATGATTGGATTAGAAGTGAGGAGTGTTTTATATCAGATGTTCTTGTACAGAAGTTGGATATAAGATTCCAGAGACTCAGATGTAAATACTCTGTAAGATGTTTCACTGATGCACAACCTATTACACCATGAACCTTGGATGTAATGAGTAAAAACCAGATTTTAAAGGTAATTCCTGTGCCTACTATATAAGCCCATATATTTATGGGCTCTCCCACTGAAAGACAGCCCACTTTCTTAACCTGGATCTGCTCGTCTAACCTTTGGCCTTTAATATGTCAATCTCCTGTCTCTGTCTCAACCTTCCAGGCAGAAAATAACATACCCCCCAGCAGGCTACCCAGGCATAAAACAAGGGTATCTCATCACATGGGCTAATATTTATCTTCACGTGTTGTGCAGTGAACCAAATAATTTTATACTACTTGGTTGAAATGTGCTGTCAAGGAGCACATTTCCCCTCCAGATGGGGAAAGACCAAGTCCGTGTTTTGGTTGGTGTTAACCAGTTGGTTGTTAGACCACACATCGTAATATACCTCATGTTTGCTTAATGAGGATAAAGTGCATCTTATCAGGGTCTTCGCTGGATAACAGGAATTTATCTGTAGTGCTTGTTCCCACATGACCTCGAAGAGTGTTTATTGGAAGGTACTTCTAGTCTGTGTTCAACCTAAACATACAAGTCATCCACAGAGAAAGGTTGTTGAATTGAATTGACTTGTTCAGTGTGAAACCACGTCCTCGTCACTCTGCAGGGTGGCTCTGCTACACTGCATTTGCAGTATTTCTGTAGCGACTGGTGATTTGTACAGGACAGATGTGCTTTCTTTACCGACTGAAAAGCTGCAAAAACACTTAAAGGCAAATACTTGATTTTTAACACATATGAGAAAATTCATATGAGGCACATCCAACTTGCATGCCTACTTTTTTTTTGACATTTCTAAAAAATAAGTCAAAAATATTAAAAAATGCAACTCAAGTCAAAGTAAAATGATGTAAAAATACTTGCAACATATTTTCTTTTAACAGTTACTCAAAATGTATATTTCTATATAGAACAACTACAGTATTGACTGTTTTAATTACAGTAACAGTCTGTATAGATTATATGTCAAACTGTTGTGAACACCTGAACATCATACCCATATGTCCCAGATTTAATCCTCACTTTAATGTTATGATAAGCTCAAGAGTCAAGAGTCAAGAGTCAAGAAGCTTTTACTGTCATTTCAACCATATATAGCTGTTGCAGTACGGTACATAGTGAACTGAGACAACGTTTCTCCAAGATTGTGGTGCTACATAAAACAAAGACAGGGCTAAGGACTTAATACGTAGTCCTAGCCACATAAAGTGCAACTGTGCAACCTGGTGCAAACAGTGCAGGACAAGACAGTGCAGAACAAAAGACAAAAGTTACAAGACAACACAAAAAATACAAAAAGGGTAAGAGTCAAGTATACTACAAGACTCTTTTCTGTTCTGGCAACAAGGTGGTGGAATGAACTTCCCCTAGGGGTCCAGACAGCTGAATCACTGGCTATTTTCAAACGATGGCTGAAGACCTACTTATTCATGAAACACTTCAACTAGCACTTCTTTCCCTATTTTTTGCATTAAAAAAAAAAAAAAAAAAAAAAAAAAAAACTTTGAAACTTTTCCATTGTAACTTTGAACAATGTTTTAAACTCGTGGTATCTTAAGTATGTAACCTAGTGAACCAGCATTAATTTGTCCAACAATAGAGATTTAAGCACTTCTGTACGTCGCTCTGGATAAGGGCGTCTGCCAAATGCTGGGTGGGAATTGGTAGCTCAGTGTTCAGGGCCTTGACCTATTGCTCAAAAGATAAGTTCTGGTCACACCAATACTAACCTTCTCTTTCTGGGTCCTTAAGCAAGGCACTCAACTGTTAAGTTGTATAATGAGATGTATGTAAGTTGATCTTGTAAGGGTATCTGCCAAATAATGTATGTTTGGTGGTCAGGTGGTCAGTGATTAAATTAAATTTATTTTACATTTATTTAATATAAATGTTATATACTATATTATATACTACTATACTATATGCTACACCGTATGCTGTGTATAGTTTATGTCGTAATGCAGTCTTACTCAGAATGTATATGAAGTTTTATTTTAATTTAAGTTAATGTTTCTTACAGGCTCATATGTCTTTATTTGATTTATTAGCTGTGTACATACCATTGATGTGTTTTGTTGATTTACATCAGCGTTTCTAAATTCTAATCGTATATGATGTATACCATTCATTAATAGATTGGAATTGAATGTGCCATCCTGGATGTTTACAGACATTATTGCTCATTCCAGCTCTAGAAAATCTGAGCTCTGATTGACAGGTTGTCTCAGGATTTGTTATTGATTTTTCAACCCAGTTCAATAATAATTCTTATAAAATCTAATTAATTGAATCAATCTGAGCAATTTTCTACTGCTTTTTCTGGGACAGTGAAATGCAGCTTTGTTGTGATTAGCAGTATGCCATACTGTACCAATGGTGACATACTAATCATACGGGATACACAAATGACTTTACAGAAATGATCATAGTTGTTATTTTCATCAAGCCAGGAATGCTTACTTGTGGAGGCTGACAAGCTGAACTTTCTTTAGTCGCATACCTTACAGAGATGTTCTTACCCTTATCTCATCTCCTCCTGTCTTGTCTCTTGGGTGCTCCTCATGGTCACCCATTCCCATCTCAGAACAATTCTACTTTTGTACATTGAGCCATGAAGGTTTATTGCTCAGTAACATATAATCAATACACACTTTACATAAATAAATGTTTAAAATAAAAAAAAATGTGTTAATTATCTTACATTCCAGATGAGATCATGTTTATAGATATACACAGAATGATCATATTGTTGATATCCAGAATAGGCAGAATGTCTATATATTATTTCAAATCTAAGTTTTAATTGATTTGTCATCCATATTTATGTGTAATGTCATATTTCTGTCTACATCCAATCAATTTAATAACCAGTTAAAAATGATAGCAAGATTTGGTCGAAGCCATTATCAGCTATTGGAATGATGATAAGATAAACATAGTTGCACTTCAGAATCGTTTAAAACAAGAATAATGTTCCGTATATATTTTTTACTCAACATATAATAATAGAACTCTTGACAAACTCACAAACCAAAATACTTAGTATCAAAAGTAATGTTGGCATTGTTATAAAGAAGCAAGATCTTGGGCAGTGATGGAAAAAGACTGGTTTGGTTTGTGGTTTTGCGAGCAATACAAGACTTGGCTCAGCATTATGGTTAATTACCACAATGCAGTCATACTTATCGTAACTTCCACACAAGAACGCAAATCACATTCAAGGCATCCTGCGTGGAATGCTCTGGAAGGAGATGTTTTTTGGCAAGCAGTACAGCTAAGTGCTTGGCCTCATGTGTTCTTGTGTTAATCAGGTAGCCAGAGGACTATGAATTACAAAGTACTGAAAACATTACCGAGGCACACCTGTTTGCAAACTACTCAAAGTACGCTCGGTATATTACTGAGCAATTCCGAGCACAAATAATGCTCGCTACAACCTGAGAGCAAGTTAGTGATCTTCATTCTTATGTCTTTTTAGATTACTGCACAATGTATTTAGTTAATCGAATGAAGACACGGTCTGTTTGAGTATTGAACCTCTTGAGAGCGATGCACATTCTCAGAGAGACTTGCGAAGGTGGTCACTGTGGTGAAATTTCAATATTAAGAGGTATTACGCTGTTTGTATTTGAGCCCATTCCCAGAGCTGCTGGTATGTCAGCTGAAACCTTTAAAAAATACGACCCCATCCTTCAGTGTTTTACTTGGCCTTTGGGAACGACAGCTTTCAAAAGATATTTTGAGCACTATTTGATTGATTCCCCAGCATTACAGTTTAATGAATACCACATCCAGTACAGAGTGTGCAGCTTCCTGCTCATCTAATGGCTTTATGCTCTATTTGAATTGATAGAGATTGCTTGTTGATAAGCTCGGCCTTTAACAGTTGGCTTAAATTAAACAGATATGTTGAATTTTCCCGACTAACATCCACATGGGATTTAAATGCATCATGGGTCATGTTAACGATCAGCAACATGGCATTCAGTTGTTTTTTTCAACCTTTATTATGAAGGCATAGAGGTTAGAAGAGCTTCCTGAATTGTTTGATGGCAGCTATTTTTATGATGAAACTAAATTTACGTAATAGAATATCACTAAGTGCCTCCACATGACAGAAATGTCTTGAATTATTTCTTTTTTTTGTACATAGTTTAAAGGCAAAGAAAGATGTCTCTTGCAGCAACTTATTTTATAAAATTTTTATAACTAAGACGGCTAATTAAGCCAGTATATAAATTAGTTAAGCAGTGTTTGTTTTGCAAAAAAAATCAGAAAGACATGAGAAGGTAATATTATGTCTTGATTACTAGGAAATCAAAACAAAACCAGCCAAATGACAGACAAAATACAAGGCAAAACTTGTCCCAAGATATTATTCACAAACATCACCTCATAACCACTTTATTAACCCCAATACCATTCCTACCTTTAACAAACACATTGATATACACTTACCGTCCACTTTATTGAAAAAACACTGGCCACTTTCCAGAAGCACAATATGGTACGCAATTATATAGCTACAATTCAAGAACTTCACGTTAATGCAGACATTAAACTTGCCCGCATATATAATCTGAGGATTCAGAATCTGATGCTGCAGTGTGTACAAGTGCAGCCAAACTGGACAGTTGCATATTAATGAAAGTGTTAAAGAAACAATAATAACACCATATAGTTTTCCTAATAAGTCACTGCATTGGGATTAAAATGGATGTATTAATATCAAATAAAATCTCCTCAGCAGAACACCAAAAGTAGACAACATTTACTTAACTTATGATAACGTGATAGAGGATGTGAGAAGTGCTATATAGACATCAGGCTATTTTTGACTGTATGGTCAAAGTTTATCTTGTAGGATGTTGTTTAATCTTGAAACATAGGCCACAGGCACGGGTTCAGACACTAAACACACTACACACTTACAATTAGCATTGGTCTACAAAATGTTTCCTTGCTTATAGGCTGGAGATATATTGTATATATAAACCCAAAGAACAACAATATCGCTTGTAAATACAGCATCACATTTTAACATATTACACTGGAATAGCCAGTGCCAAAGTGCCAAAAAAGTCTTGGATGGAGGGCTGCATTTTCTTTTACTGTTTATAGCAGCCATAACATACGTGTTAAAGGAACTAATTTTTTGTGCAGACTTTCCACAACATGTTGTAATAGGATTACAATCAAATCCACCTTCCACATCACACAAGCCCATCTTATTGATCTAAAACAGCATTAGGTTTAGTCATTACTCAACACACTTTACAAAAACCTATGAGACAAGTAAATAAAAACATATATCACTTAAGAGTAATGAAATGTAGCTACACTTTAAAATTTTTCCATTTTATAGTACATTTATACATAAAAAAAATCTATAATACAATTTGTGTCAGTAGTATGTGAGATTTAACTATTATATTATATTATATTATATTATATTATATTATTTCTAGCAATGTTTATAAATATTATTACATAAATGTTCATGTTCTACAATTATGTAATAATAAATATACTTTGATGAATTGATATAAAATTATATATTTATATATTTTAATGAATAAATTTTTTTTATTAAAATGTATATATATATATATAATTAGTGTAATATTAAAAATGCAATTAAGTACAACATTTTAGTAGGTCATTATAAATAATTATATATAGATTTCTATATTTTTTTTAATTCATTAATTTTAATTAATTGTATCGACACTATATATTAGATGAGTAGTAAAATATTAAAAATACAATTTATTAGTACAATATTTTAGTAGGGCACTGAAATTATAATTCTTCCATGTTTTCTAAAGCAGCTTGTATGTAGTGTGGTCAAGGCTTTCCTAGTGAGGACTGTGGAATTGTTTCGTTTGTTTTTAGCAGTAACTTTCTAACATCTGTCAGAAATGCGCATAAAACCCACAGAACTCTAAAGCATGAGTCTGGCAATGCATTACTAGATGTCTCACCTGACCTCATAAAAGCAATCCTGAAAAAAGTCAAATTAACAAGGCACAAATGAAGAAAAATGACACTTTAAGCACTTCCTATCACAGTTAATTTCATTGAGAAGACGCACATCACCTTTGCATCATAAGAATTCATAAATACTTACATCATCAAACCAGTTCACTAGACATACTGTCCATTAGCCAGTTCAAACTATGTCATGACATACCGAATGCATTACACGCTGCGGGTATTTATAGCACTGATTTAAGTGTTCTGTTTATCAGAAGTGTTCTGTGATAGGGTTTCAGAGCTCGTGTAAGAGAGAGCTTCAAATGAAGCATTGAGCCATTTTTCTTTCATTAAATCTAGACATTTTGGCTCATAGTGGTGAAAAAAACCTTTCTGGCTGTTACTACTGAACTTAATTAATCAAAAACATGGCTTTGACACACAAAAAATAGCCAGGCAGGTAAAATAAAGATGACATTGATTCAGTCTTTGGGGAGGAAATTGTAAAAAGGTTTATATTGTTCTTTTATTGAATAATAAAGTCCCTTATTGTTTGGAGAATGTGAGCTGGCAGTGAGATGAATTAGGATCTTGAGTAATAAACTCTGCAAGTGTTGCACCAAAAGCATGGGGTATTATTTGGGATGTCTCTTGATGTGGACCTGTTATGCATTAATGTTTTTTTTGTTTTCTTTAAACGAGTATGTTTTCCTACCTGGCTCACGCTGCCGACTGTGTTCGGCGCATTCCTGTCGTCAACAGCGAGCCTCTAATCATAGCCAGGTGCTTTCTACTGAAATTAACATGTGGTTCTAACTTACCTCCTCTGCACAATGACACATACCTGAGCTGCTAGTGCAAATATCTTCAAATTAATTTGCCATTCTTTTTATTTCTCAGAACATGCGAAAGTTTGGAAAAGGTCAGAATGCAAATGTTAAGTGATATCACTTGTAATGCTATCCTTTTTTTTGAGGTGAGAAAAGTGAAAACAGTCATTCCTGCTGGTTCTAATGTCATCACTCATAGCATGTTTTTTTTTATTATTTTTTTATTTAACAAAGTCTAAACTAGATTGAAATGGCACTGCGATTACTCTTGCTTAATGAAAAATGTACATTCTGACCTTTTCAACTTTCAGTTTTGCAGATCCGGATTTCCTCCATCTCTCAGTAACTACATCCCTTTCCTATTAGTTGCTGAATAATTCAGTAGCTAATAAATAATGTTCTTTGAGATGAACTGAATAATCAGTTGAAAATTTAAGACAGAAAATCCCAAGTGTTTTGGACCAAAAAAAAGACGTAATGAATTTTCTGTGACTCACGCTAATTCCATATCTGGTAAACGTTTTGGCGTATGTCTGTTTTCTTTACTTGACTCAGAGTCACTCAGTGTTTTGAGCAAGTTAACCTTCAGACATTTTTATCGCCGGATTCATGCTGGGTGTCAGAATAGCGTGGCTTGTTTAAATGTGACTCGTAAAAGCTCACAAAATCCGTCAGTTAGTTTAGAGCGATTGTCTTAAACAAAATTTATACAATAAATGAATACAACAAAATTGTAGGTTTCTCTCAAGGACAGAATTTCTGAATTAGATGAATCTCTGTTGTTCGGGAAAAACTCTGATTTATTAACAAATATTAGCTTCATATCCGTATGAAATAAATAACAAACGAATACATTCTAAAGTAATGTTTGAGCAGATTTTGTACAAAACTACACTGTTTAGTAACATTTATAAATAAGATTGTGTTAGGATTTATTTATATAATTTAGTTAACAGGACTTCATGAAGGATCGTCGGATTTACAAATGTGGTCATGAGTGAAAACTTTAATTTAGTTATAGTAAAAAAAATTAAAAAACCCTTTTAGGACACTAAGCATGATTTCTCTAGTTGCTGAAAACATTGAGAGACTTTTGACTCAATGGAACAACAGAAGTCATATCTATATCTTTCAGATAAATACAGTAGCTGGATGTTGGAATTTACGGTTGAGGTGAAAATTTTCAAAATGAAAACTACTTTTTGAAGTAGGACTGTTCAGCACTTCCTATTTTTTTCTCAGCAGTGCTGGATCAGGCCTGTATATTGTATTACTGTTTTCATTTCCAAGGGAAGGATTTCTCGCTTGGTAAAATTCAAGGACCAAATCTCTTGTATCCACAATACAACACCTGGAAAAAGAAAGCGTTCATTAATCTTTGCCGTTCTGAAATCCGCAGCTTTGAGCACTTTACTCCTCGAGCACATGCATCCAAGAGCTTCTTCAAGACATGACTCTGAGTTTCAGAAGAAACCGTGTGGGCTTTTCAGGTCACCGTGGCCGAGTGCTTTCTTAATTGACTCTCTGTACGCTTTGTTTAATATGCAGCCGTTAAATAGACGGCTATAAATAGAGCACTGCGTGTAATGAGCTCATGTTTTCACTCCTGAGAGACTGCGGGATGTTTTATAGCTGACGCTCCTTATCATCTGCTGTTGTGAGTGATGAATGTATTAAGATAGGCTGTGTCTTTACAGCTTAGTGTGCTTGTCACCAATGTAAAGTAAATATTGTTCCTCGGATGGTTCGAGTCACAGTACAGTACATTTCAAAGTATGTGAAGTGACGTAAACTTGGTGTTCATCCAAATGTGCAATGAGTATAGTATGTGTTATTTTATTTTCTCTGGTTTGTATACTGTTATACTCCCTGACATAGTTTTGGATACACCAGATTACACGGTTCTAAGACAAATCTAAATAGTGTTAGTTAATGCTTATGCAAGATTTATTTCTGTATTAATTTATCTCAGATGAAATTGACTTCTCAGGTAGTTTTCATTTGAACTCAGCAGAAGGAACCACAATGTGCTCAGTCTGTTTTGGAAACTTTTGGAAAGTTTTATTGCTCTTATAGCAATTTGCCAACAATGACATTTTCAAACTTTTTTTTATCTGCTTAGAGTTACATTTATTGCTGTGGAATGTTTTTATATCACTTATGTTAGAACAGTTATAAACAGCCATTCCCTCCTCTCTCACTCTTTCTTTTCCTCACTCTGTCTGTCCGTCTCTCTGTCTGTCTGTCTCTCTCTTCCCCACTCTGTCTGTCTGTCTGTCTATTCTCTTCCGGACTCGGTCTGTCTGTGTCTGTCTGTCTTTTCTCTTCTGGACTCGGTGTGTCTGTCTGTCTGTCTGTCTGTCTGTCTGTCTCTCTCCCTGTCTCTGCCCATCTTTCTGTCTGTCCTTTGCTCTTTCCCAATCTGTCTTTTTGTCTGTCTCTCTTTCTTCCTGGCTCGGTCTGTGTCTGTCTGTCTGTCTGTCTGTCTGTCTGTCTGTCTGTCTGTCTCTCCCCATCTGTCTGTCTCTCCCTCCTGTCTCACTCTCTGTCTGTCTTTCTCTCTCTCTCTCATTTGTCTTTTGTGTACTGTCTTGTATTGTTTGTTTGCACTGTCTTTTGTCTTGCACTGTTTGCACCAGGTTGCACAGATGCACTTTATGTGGCTTGGACTAACTTACTTTATGTCCTTAGCTCTGTACTGTTTTATGTAGCACTGTCTTTGTTCTGTGTAGCACCATGATCCTTGAGAAATGTTGTCTCAGTTCACTATGTACTGCATCAGCTATATATGCTGGAAATGACAATAAAAGCTTCTTGGCTTGACTCTTGACTCTCTCTCTCTCTGTCTGTCTCTCTGTCTGTCCCCTAAACTAAAAAGCAAGTCTAGTTATTGAGACACTGATCCTGACACTATAGGCTCCTTTCATAAATGTTCAATAAACAGCTTCACCGTATCAACAATTATACGTGTTAAAATACATGATAATTAGTTTCATATTATGTGGAATGTAAATTAGTTTTAGAGAAAGAATATTAGAGCACATGCAATAATACTGTAGAAAGGTCTGAGTTGATCTGTAGTCAGTGCAACTACAACTACAGCTCATGTCATGTAGAGAATTCAAGAGCATTAACCTTTAACTTTATAATAACTTAATAGCAAAGTTATTAAAGCCATTAAGACATTTTAGCAGTGTAATCTCATTTCAAGATAATTAAGAGTTAGATTTATTTAAGAGTTACAGACCTTATAGATGCTATAAAGCCTTATAGACAAGGATGTACAGCATTACAGTGTACCAGCGTTTGCTGTTTTTTAACGGTAAATTCCTTATAGGTGAACAACTGCTTGGCTTTGGCAATGAATATTTCGTATCAGTGTTCGGTCAACTGATCATATGCCATATGTGCTGCAACACAAGTAATGATGTCTTATTCATGCTTTTGAGCTCATAACTTTGTAATTTTAAATAACATTCAACTAGAATACAGTTCAATATGAGACCAATTATGATGTTCCCAGGAGGCAACAGAAATGTGGCCTTCAACATTTTTAACCCACTTTTAAAATTCAGCATTTGTTTGTTTTTGTTGTTTTTTTTTTTTCATCTCATTTCATTCCCCAATGTTCTAGGCCATGAAAACCTATTTATATTTTCGGACATGAGGTTTAGGTACCAATAGCCCGAATACACGATCCATCAACTAATCCTCATTACCAGCGCCCTTCAAAGCTGAAATCAAATGTTGGATGTACATGTAAGTAATTTCATGGATGAACTGGAACTGCAGAACAACAGCAAGCATAATACATTACTGCACATTCCACCTGTTCCTTAATGAGAAAACCCTGGACCTGAGATTTTGTTTTGATTTTGTTCTGCTGATTGTATCAGCAGTGTGCTTTGGCAAAGTACCGCTACCTTTTTTTTCATAGCTGATAAATGATGCGAGACTTTTTGGAGTAAACAAGGCAGTTTTGGACCATACACTGAATTCAGTTTAAGAGCCTGTGCATGTATCAGGTATCAGCTCCAAACATTTCTAAATGTTATCATAAATGAGATCAAAAGAACCGCACAAGGATTTTCACCCCATGTTTAAACAACTTCATTCGCCATCTCGAATGCGAATGTAAAAAGATCCTGTCATCCTAACAGTTCATTACAAATTATACCAGTGACTTTATCCCTTTATTTAATTTCAACAACTTGTAGCACAGTTGCTCCATTCAATCTCTTTATTTAGCTGTGTTTTCATGTAGAACCTTTTTTTTGCCTGCCTCACTGAACAATTTCAAACACATGGATGTAATCTCTTACCGGCAGTCACCAAAAAACCCAGCATGGACTTCACATGAAAGAAGCCCAGAGCAGAATCTGCCTTTGCCAGGCTGTAAAGGCTTCTTATGGCAGGTGTTGGTCTGAATGGAAGAGCCAAAAATTGTTTTGTCAGAGCCTCCCTCTTAGCACTATTTCACTTTCATGATAGGATCAGGTAACGATTTCGTTTGCATGAAATGGCTATAAAGCAAAGAGAAAAACTAAATATATTAGTTCCATGTGGAAGCCTTATCACTGTTAAAACATAAATATTCAAGATCTTTGAGGTCTGCTCAGCTGTATTGACTGCATGCTCATTGTTGCACATTTCTGCATAATGGAATAAATCAAAGTCAGTCATTTTCCATAGCTGTGTACACAATCACGAAGCATCGCCCTCATCCAACCCTAAAAACCTCAAAATATTATGACTATAAGGTCAATAGTTTGTGGACGTCTGACCGTCATTCCCATATCTATCCTTGAACAAGACTATGGGCATTAATATGGAGTTGGTCCCCTTTGTTGTTAAAATAACCTCAGTTCTTCTGGATAGATTCGGCTATTGGGATTTGTGCTACAAGTGTGCTTTGGAAGGAAGATTCTGATAACATGATGCAGGTTATCCCAAAGGTGTTCAGTGGGGTTGAGTCCGTGTCAGGGCTTTGTTCAGGACACTTCCAATAAAAAACTTCAACCTGGAGCTCACCTTGTGCACAGAGGCATTGTCTTGCTGGAACAGATTTAGGATTTTTATTCTCAATAAAGGGAAATCTTAATGCTGAAGTAAATGCTGTGCTTCCACCTTGGTGGTAATAATTTAGAGAAGCCCCACATATATTCGTGATGGTCAGGTGTTCACAAACTTTTTACACTTTTTTAATGTAGGTGATGGGCAGCAAATTTCTACATCAGATGGAAACAATATAATAAAGCTTGTTGTTATAATAAATATGTTTTTATCCAGAGCAACGAAAATGTTCTAATTATACTTTATGATCTTATTAAACTAGATACAGTTCATCTCAAAAGCACATGACTTTGAGAATACCAGAATCTTTTCTCTAATTTGCTTTACAGTGTTTTGACAACAGATCGTCCTACTGATGATGGAGCTAACCAAAGTGACCAAAGGACTGGCCAGAAATCCACAGGGTGTACTTAGTTTTGATCTAAAACACAAACTTGCTGTGCAATTACACAAATTAGAATCTAAACTAAATTTAAATAAGAAACGTCTGAAATTTCGTAAGATATAAGTCAACAATATGTCAATAGCAGGTGTCTAGGTTGGAGCAAATTAAAGCCGCTCTCCTGCGTTCGGCTGAAATGTCACACAAACCCACTTATGAACGAATAAAAGCATCCCAGGCCTCTGTTGTGTGAATGATGCCATCATGTGGACTCTTTAAACACATCAAGCCAACAACAAATTTCACGTCATGTTTTGTGTATCGTTCCTACGTCACAACATACAGTAATGCGCTTACATTCAGTAGGTTTTGGTAAGTGTGGATCGTCATACGGACTCAATCTGAGACCACTTACACCACAACGTTGTTAAATTTTCAATTCTAATTGGTCCAGAGGTGTTGATTATTAACTTTCTATAACGGCTGATATGAAAGTAGTTCTGTTTGTAAGGCAAATCAAATATTTGTATTGTTGCACTTTCTATTGGATTATCACCCCTATAGACCAACATGTACAGCCGATGCTCGAAATAGACAAATTAAAACCATGTGTAATTATTGACGTGGTGAAGTCTTCTGTCAGGAAACATTTAGTTAAAATCTTTGGAAGGAGCCTACAGTGTCACTGCTTACTAACTTTCAGATCTGTAGCTGTTCCTTTAAATATTCTGGTACGTGAACGACGCTTTGGTTTTCTCAGTAACTGCAGCTGCATCTTTCTTCTTTCATTGGTGTAGACAGTTCATTAGCTGTTATAATCTAAGTTAACAGGAGCACATTTTGTTCACAGATGTTCACATCACAGGCTTATAATTATGGTCATGTGTTCCTGGACCAGAACCAAGAGTTAAGGACTGATATCATAAGATTAATGCAAGTTTTGGTGAGTTAGATAAGTTAGATACAGCCTTCATGCATATAACTCGCATTCTACCAAAATTGTTACAACGGAAGACTTTAGTGTGACCAGAGATAATGTCTTGTACTTATGTACTCAGACTTTTCCACTGTACAATACTATTCTAGAGTGAACTTATGTTCTTAAGGCAGAACGTTAAGGACCAAGCCACTTTACTCTGCAACACAAGAAAAGAAGTTCCTTCAATTACCAGACAGTTTACATAACATTAACCAGCGAAACTGTGACTGCAAGGACCTTATCTTCAATTTACTTTGAGGCTTTAGAGTTTTGGCAACAGCACAAAACTACATGGTCAAAGTTTTGAGAGTTAGACTCATTTGCAGAGATAAAAATAATACCAACCAACCAACCAAAAAAAAAAAAAAAAAACCTTGAATGAAAAGAACATCGAAGCTCGTATTCATTCTTATCCCTAGTTCCTTTCACCCAAGCACCACACATGACATCATGGAAAACTGAGGCGGCTCTTAAAGTGAAGTGGGAAACACTGTATTTCTTTCACCGTTAGGTTGAAAGGCGATAGATCCATCATTCTAAAAATACAGCGTGCATCACTGGATTCCGAGAATACTTTCAGCACCAAAAAACCTTGTGATTTGAGTAGCATTTAGACGGGTGTGATTAAACTCTGAAGTCAAGAAGCTGCACAGACTGAGACGTTAGCAAGGATTACACATCAGTTGGCTCTAATAAAATGTTTTTGTATTTTTATCTGGTTTAGGGAATAACTTGGCAAGAAACATGCTGCATACTCACCTATTTACCTGGTATGTATGCTTATAAAAGTATATGCTTTAAAAAATATTTGTTGAGGAGGATCTTTTAGAACATTCTAGATTCACTTAAGATAACATACATGTCTTCTGTACAGCTTGTAAAGGAAAGCAAGTATTTCCTGTTTTCCCTCTTACTCATGTGTAAATAAAGCTTTAATATCCTTCCAGTGTTCTGAGGTAAACCATTAAACAGCTCTAAGTGATGTTTAGTAGTTCTTGCTAACTCTCACCAGACTTCCACCTTAAGAATCCAATCCCAACCTTCTATTCAAAGCCATTCATCCAAACCCCACTCCAAAAAATGTTCTCTAAATCCCATCCCTGAAGACATGCTCACACACAATGAACTGGTAAGAAAAGATGAAAAACAGCAGCAGCGTGTTTGTTCCATGCTAGTAGTTAGACATGTAATTCCAGATCAAGAAGCTTAGCAATTGTCTACACTGATTGTGGAATTAGTTCAGTGTGCAACTGTTTGGTTGGAAAATTTCTGCAATTATGTGATGAATTTGTAGACTGCATCCAAGTGTCGTTTGGATACATATGTAGCTAGCTTCTTTTAATTTATATCTAACGTAATTACAGTTGCAGCAGAGTATGTAAGTATCACAGCACAACCACAATGTCATTTACACTGAAACATTTAATATAACACTCAGAAATAAAGATATCAAACAATGTTTCTGATATGGTATGATAAAGTCTTCAGCTTTCGTAGCTTTAGTATATATTTTATACATTTGAAAATAATTAAATTTCCATAATTAGATCTTAAGGACTGTTGGTACCTGGTACCTTTAAAGTGTTGATATAAATTGTTAAATAAAGATATCAAATTCACCTTCGCACCAAGTGCATCATATATTACTAAAGGCACCCTTATTTCTTGAGTTGTAGACAATATTCTATCAGTAGAAGCAATCTCAAAGGGCTTTAAAATATCATGTATCTTATTCTTAAATTCTAGTTGGATTCTCTTTCTTTTGGGAGATACTAGCACCTCTACTCACCGTTGTTGTTTTGTGGTTGGCCTGATGCTTTTGACGAGGCCTGTCTGTCGGTGTTGCTCATGTTTCTTGAGCCCTTCTCAGCACTGGTGTTGGGATTCACCCTATACTTTGACCCATGTTCAGCACCAAAGTTCTGGTTTACTGTGTTCCTCGAGCCCCTCTCGGTGTTAGTGTTAAAGTTGCCCATGCACCTGGAGCCCCTTTGAGCATTGCTGTTTGACTTGCCTGTGATCCTCGAACTCTCATTGCTGCTGTTGGAGTTGCGCATGTTCCTGGAACCTTGTTCCACACTGGTATTGCAGTTGGCAATGCTCCTGGAGCTGCTCTCAGTATTGGTACTGGGGTTTCCCATGTTCCTCGAGCTCGGCTCAGTGCTGGTGCGGCTCTGCCCCAGCCTCTGCTTAGTGCTCTCCACTGCATTCATTGCCTCAGTCGCGCGCCTCTTCCCTTCAGATCACCCACAGTTTGTCCTCCTGCCAAAACATACTCGTTAAAATACACCAGCCATGTTTAGCATAGTTGCAATGGCAGCAGTGTGTCATTTTACATTTGCTTGATGACAGAATGACAGTAAACCAAGCATAAAATATTTGCACTGAATAAACATTCATTCGATGTCAGATTAGGGCTCAGCCCAGTTCTTAGACTTTAAACTGTACATTGACCTTCATTTCCAACCACACTCGAGAATATGGCTCAGCTATGGAGGAGCACTCTGTTGATTTTTATTAAAATCCACTTAAGCCGGAAGACATTCAGCAGCAACTAGAATGACTCTGTTTGTTTATGGAGCATAAGCTCACTTAAAGTCCACAAACGTATCTCCCTGTTGGTGCACCAGCCAACTTATTAATTTACAGAATTTACAGAGTACAGACCTTACTAAGGCCTACTCTTCTGGATGGCAAACACACACACACACACACACACACACACACACACACACACACAGAGGATTCAGTAGCTTTGAGAGCCCCCTAAATGTGTCCCAGTGAAAAATGAGGCCTTCGCTCTGTATTCTACAAGCCAATACCTCTGCATGTATAGTACATCATCTACAGAAACAACCGCATGGGGCACCACAAACATACATCTCTGTTTTCTTTAATAAGCTATGTTTTGGAAGTCACTTATATGACTGAAAAACATTCATTCACACCTAAAATGCACAGCTTGTAAAAATAGTCTTCCTACCAAAGGCTCTTTTCAAATTTATGGCACATTTGGGAAGCTACACAACCGTAAAAATGTAGGAGATAAAGTTTATGAATAATGGAATGATGGAAGGCTGTGAATTTAGAAGACACAATTACAAATCGGTAGTTTTTTAATTTCCTGTATGTTTTACAAAAAAGTGCAATAAACGTAAGTACATTTATACTTTGATTTACAACTTTGGCCTTGTGAGTTATGTTCTATCTGTCAATAGTGTGAGTCCTAACAGCAATCAAAGAATATGTTTGTTTTTTCCCAGAGGTAACAAACCTGTTTTGTTGTGTCCAGGTTCATCATTAAATTTCTTTCAACACACCACAGTGATGCTTAATGACTTACATTGAGCTTTATACTTAATGTTAATCTTCACACAAATGTTTTTATCTTCAAAGTAAATGCTGATACCAAACCCATTTCTGCTCTAAAATTTGAAGCTCTTCTAAATTGAAACTAAAATTGAAACTAAAAACTATTAAAATTCTGTATAACGTTATTATCCCAACAGAGGTTAAAACATCTCACAATGAAAGCCGACAGTGTCCTGACTCATTTTATAGTTGTGTATACATTTCAGACTTGTGTTGAGGAATCAATTCCTTTTTATTTATACTGAGTAAATATTCTGATAAGCTAAATGCGGGGGGCGGCGGGGGGTGGGGGGTGGGGGATTTGGGGGTGGGGGTGCATGCACATTCGCCTCACACCTCCAGGGTTGGGGGTTGGATTCCCGCCTCCGCCTTGTGTGTGTGGAGTTTGCATGTTCTCCTCGTGCCTCGGGGGTTTCCTCCGGGTACTCCGGTTTCCTCCCCCAGTCCAAAGACATCCATGGTAGGTCGATTGGCATCTCTGGAAAATTGTCCGTAGTGTGTGAGTGCGTGAGTGAATGAGAGTGTGTGTGCCCTGCGATGGGTTGGCACTCCATCTAGGGTGTATCCTGCCTTGATGCCCGATGACGCCTGAGATAGGCACAGGCTCCCCGTGACCCGAGGTAGTTCGGATAAGTGGTTCGGATAAGCTAAATGCCAGTGTACTAAGAGTTTAAAGTAATACTTTGGGATAAAACAAACAACTCACATTTTTCACACAAAAAGGACAGACAGAACATTATACATATATATACATATATATATTATTAAAATCTTAAAATTTTAACTATTAATAAATTGAAGTTTCTGAGAAACTGATCATTACCTAACATAACGAACCCAGCAATATTATTTAAATCATTATAATTTATAAAACATCCAGAAAAACTCATTTGTCACCACAAATAGCCACTGCTTCTATAAAGACAAAAAAGATTTAGATCGGATGACGAACCTCGTCTTTTTTGTCTCTGGAGCATGACTTTAATGAGGTCTTAACTGATGGGCAGGACTTTAAAAAACCCTTTCTCAAATGGAATCTGGGCAATTTATATTCTAGTGACAAGTTAGTCCTTTGGGTTTGCCGATTAAGCGTCCCAGATGAATGCCAAAGCATCGAATATGTAGGAGCGTCTGCAGCCAAGAGGCGATGCCATTCTGATTACTGCAGCCGGAGAATCATCTTCAAAGTCTGAGATAACATCTTCCAGTATGTGATATGTGCTCATGCTCATAATTTGAGAGTTAAGACGGAACGCTTTAATGGAATTCATGAGTATCGGTTAAGCTTATTACAGTATCCATAATGTCATCACTGTAAATTCTGCATAACGGCGTTTGAGAAAGCGCAGATCTTAACGTCTAACTTGTGGGTTCTTCAAGTCAGTATTATAAAAAAAGGGCAACTGATTTAATCACACTTCAACTTTCCAGGGTGGTCTATTCCACGACGGAATAGTAAAAAGTAATTAGGTTTACAACAAAGCCGCTCCAAACGGCCGCTGTCAGCAGGAGGCCGCTTTCATTGATAAATTATTTTGGGGCAGCCTCATGTGCCGTGTTTTCTTTCCTTCTGTCAGTTTTAATCATCTTCCCTTTCTCTCACTTTGCACGTTTTTTTTTCCGCTTGCTGACCACCAGTTGAGTTTGAGCCATGGCCAAATTTAGGGGAGGTTTTCATTGCTTTCCTTATTTATGTTGGGGTTATTCCAGGACTTCCAGGATGACATTGAACAAGGAATTAACACCGAGAACTTTTCACCAATTATCATTTAACGATCCTGAACAACCATACAGTTTAACATCAACATCTGAAATGGTAATAGTTCTTATGGAAAAAAAAATTGTCATCTACAGATCAACAATTCACTTGTACTTAAAACAAGTTCACTATACATGTAAAGAACAAACATCCCAGGAGACTAAAGGAACAGGTTGAAGTGAGTCTGATGACAGGTGATAATGAAGCGGAATGTAAACGCAAAGTTTTGCTGGGTGACGTCTTTAACAAATGAGGTGCAAATGCACTAATCAGAAGTTTTATGAGCAGCAGAGGTGAAATGTCAAAGCAGGGCTGTGATGGTTTGTGTGATAAGTTCCAAACGTCATGCATCAGAAGTGACTATGTTTTAGCATCTACCTGACAGTAAATAGACCCCCGTAAGACAAAAAGGTGCCGGCACTAAAAAACAGCTCACATCACAGGACAAGCTGTTATTAAAATGACATTTTTTAAAATAGGATTTGGCAAGATTTAAAGCTTTTGCCATTCTATAATAAACAACAGCATGGCTATATTGAAAATATTTACTTAATTCTCTAAAGTGACTTATGGCAACATTGGCTACTAAACAAAATGTCATGAGTGTTATGGCGTCAGGTGCCATAGACTGTATAAATATTCCCTGTACACTTGTTTATAGGAAAACCCCATCTGGTTTTGGCTAGCAGAGGCAGACATACCGGTGACCCCAGGTTTTTCTAATGGAAAATATAACACAAGTGTTTGCTAAGCTGGAGCAAAGCTGAGAGAAGTACAACAGTCAACTGTCAAGTGACAGACAAGACAACGGTGTTAAAGTCTACAGGCTCCAGATTCAAAGGTCAAGGCTTTTTTTCATGGCTAGTAAATAGCATGTTATCATCTGAAATGCAGTCTAGGAAAAAAAAAATACAACTTTTCTCTTAAAGATTAAATTAAATCTAAATTTAAAAAATTAAATCCTTGTTCAACACTGAATCTCAGGCACCAAATTGTCATATTACTGCTAATAGGCTGCATTTTACTCATAAATGAATAACTAGACTGAGTTTTTTTTTTTTTTGGTATAGAATTAGCAAATACACAAAATGAAGCATCTATGGCACAGGATGGCAGATGATTTCCTCTTTTTTCCACTTTTATTTTGTAAATTAATTTCAGTCAGTAATTTCTGTGGACAGTTAGCATCCAACATTAAGAACAAAACAGAATGGACTTCATGTAAACAGGACATTTTGATGCTCATATTTCAGATGATATTAAATAGAGGTGATTGTGTTCAGTGAACAGAGTTGAGTGAATGTTAATTGGAATTGAAAAAAGTTTTTTCATTCATTGAAATTCATTTATTAATTATTAATTTCAATATCTAAAGTGTTGCCATTGTAAGCAAATTCATTACTATGCACATGTAACAAAAGCTACAGTAATAAATAATAATTGCTTATATTATTTTTCATTATTTTTTATATATTTGATAGTTATTTTTTAAAATGAACATTGTTTACATTACTATTATGTCAATAATATCATTATTAATATTTCTTATAATTTTTTATATGACTTAAAAATATGATGACAATGAAGAGGCTATTTATTATTATTATTATTATTATTAATAATAATAATAATAATAATAATAATAATAATAATAATAATAATAATAATACTATTGTGCACATTTTTGAAGGGCACTTTGCCTACTCATGTCTTTTGCCTTTGTTATAAGACCTTTGCTATATGTTATATAATCTAGACAAAAATGACAGCCCAGTCATGGTCTTACTCACATGACTGACAGAGTAAATAGAATTGAATCCTTAATGCAGATGCTCTGTTTTCAGCATTAATAATCCCGCTGCTATTCCAAACCATAGCCTCTGACCAATTTCCAATACTGCTCTGCTCTGCCCTGCCAATCCACACACATCCAGCAGACCTAACCTTAGTGAATGCAGACCTGACATGATTGTGGTTATGTTTAAATAACGCTTTTTGTGCCGTTTAGCTTATTTGTGATTAATATGAAAAGTCTGTGGAGCAGTCATGTATGATGAATGGAGACAGATTAAAGCTGTGACTTGTGGAGGATTAGCTATGTAAACTGATGTCTAATAGTTGGTTGGTTAAACATCCAGACTAATAGAAGAAAAAGGGAAAAAGTTCATGTCCATGAGTTTGTTTAATATTGTTTTATTCAGGACTTACAGCCTTTTGTTTAATCACACTTTCAAAGTTTGAAAAGTTTGACTGAAAAAGCATCAGGCAAGCTTTATTTCATTATATTCTAAACTCTAACCAAACTGAATCAGTTCAGTCAGCAGTGCAAGCACAAATGTATCAAAATGTAGGTGATTACTATATACTGTTCCTTTATCATAACATAATACATAACACTTGCATTGGGAGAAATCTTTATGATTTTCAAACGTATCTTAGTTTTTTAAACCCCTCTGACCAGTACACTGGTGTTCCACTGGTGTCAACTTATGGCACATTTTCAATCAGTTTCAGTATAAACAAATGACTTGTTACTGCTGCAAGTCTGATAAAATTATTCAGGACACTGTTGGCTTTCAGTTTGAGATGTTTTTCACTCTGTTAGATAACATTGCACAGAATTTTAGATGCTTATGGACAAACTTGGAGCATCTCAGATAGCAGAAATGGGTTTGATATCAGCATTTACTTTGAAGATAGAAACATCTGTGTAAAGAAAAACTAACCAACTTGTCTATGAATATATTGTCCCTAGTAGCCTAGATAAAAGTAATAGTTACAAAAAACGACACATTAAGTATTAAGTCGATGAGCTTCTATTTCCATGTAAGTCATTAAGCACCACTGTGGTGTTAACAAATAATCTTTATAAAAAAGTTTTCTTTTTTTGGAGTTACATTATTTTATTGCCCAGTAGTCTAAATAAAAACAGAAATTGTAATGAAAAACAACAAATTCTTAAAGCCCTGTGTCTACTTTTATATAAGCTTCCTATCAACCACCACTGTGGAGTGTGACATGACAAACACATTTAATAATGAACATGGACACAACAAAACAGAAACAAATTCTTTTTATTTGCCCTCAGGGGGAAAAGAGTTCATATTTTGTAAACCCTGTTGTCTGTCCTCTGCTCAGTAACTACACTAAGTCAAACCACCCATATTTCTTTTCAAAGTGAACTAACCCAACAGTCAGTATCATAAATCGCTAAGCCATCGAGTTTCCTTCTGAAATTGACGTCATAGACACAGACATTATAGTATTCTTTAGCCGACACACATTTAAAAACACAGCTGAACTACTTGTTCGGGAGGAAAATATTTAACACTATTAAATAATCAGCACCCACATCCTTTAGAAAGAGTCACTGAACTTGGACACTTCATCACATCTTGGGCAAAAAAAAAAAGAACAAAATTCCAAGTCTCCTTGTGCTAATGTTCAACAAAAAAATAGCTTAAATTCTCAAGAGTAAAAACATGACACTTGTCTAAACAGAGATGCCAAGAAAGATTAGTATATTAGCTGAAAGTGAGTGAGTCAGTTTCTCACAGCTCACCAGATGTAGCCTAAATGTAATGCCAAAGAACAGGAGTATAAAACCCATCAGTCCAAACCAAAAAAACATCAAAAAGACATCAAGTCTGAATGCTCTGTTTTACAGCCAATACAGTACATGGACGTTAGGTTTGTGATGTGATTTGGGCTGGCTTTGGGGAAATGTGCTAGCAGGACTGTTTTTTAAAGATAATATAAGGTTTCATTTTTGGCATCGCACCACCCCAAGCACAACCCACTGTATGTACCATCTACTGCATTTTATCACGATCACTTACTGTAATCCCTGGACTGATATCCTTGAACTGTACGTGCAATAAGTACCTTCCTTATTATGTTCTACTATGCCACTTTATGACAGCACCCATTTCTACATCTTTTTTGGGGGGATGTACTAATGTAGCATATGTATTTATTTGGATGTAATTTAATGTGCATGAGAAAAAACTTGAAACTTGAAACGTTGAACCAGACGGTTGGTCAGAACAATACACAGAAATGTATGAGGTGAGATTGGGGCTGATTTCTCTCTAGCCCAGACTGAAGACTTATGCAGTGAGATACACTTTTCAGAGTGAAATACTCCCTGGATTTGATATTTTTCAGAACACTTATCTGACACATCCTTACAGTGATGGAGGATGTGTTGTGAGGATGAATAAAGGATGAATTTTTGTTTGTTTGATGGAATGAAACGGTTAAAACGGCACAAAGTCTGCATGAAGTCAATTAATAATAATAATAATAATAATAATAATAATAATAATAATAACAATAATAATAATAATAATAATAATAATAATAATAATAATAATAATAATAATTGATTAATTAATTAATTAATCAATTATTATTACTTTTATTTATTGCCATCTTTTTAATCACTCATGGTCACCATATAAATTTAAACAAGTAATAAATAATAAAATAACAGTAAACAACAATAAAACAATATTAACATCTAAAAACATTTACCGAAGCCGAAGATCATGTGGAATAAACACTTCTGAATAAATATGTTTTGAGTTGTGTTCTGAATGTGGTGAGAGTTTGTGTTACGGATGATTTCCGAGAGAGAATTTACAAAAAAAACATAAATACAGCTCCCTGTCTTCCTTTATGTGTGTAATTATTTGCCCCACATCTTTCTTTTTACATCATCAACAAGACCTTAACATTCTGTGTTCCTCAACTCGAACAGTTTCAAACATTACGAACATTACAAACCTTTTCAAAGATATCAGATTTTAGCGCTCATATCTAACGTCAACACCATTCATCACTGGATGCAACGATACGTCAAAGAGGGACACATTAAGCGATAAAGACTTCCAGTTCTACCTATCAAACTATCAGCTGCTTGTATAAATACCTGTGAGGACACCGAGGTCCAGATCTCAGAGGTTTGGGGAATTTTTTGCTACAAATTCTATTTACAGTAAAGATGTAGACAATAGAGATGTTTATATACACACTTTGTTAACGTTTCCTGGAATAAAACACTTGACTTGGATGAGTTTGCTAAACAAAATTCAAACAAAATGTATTAACTATATTTAATAACTGGATATAATAGATGACTAAGGGTAAGATCTTTACTGTGCTGCTCTTTGATATGAAATTGTGTTACTGTACTGTAAATGTTCTGGAAAGTATGCAAGATAAAATAAAGAATTTTAAGCTGGAAGAATTAGGCTTCAATTCCAAGACTGATAATAAGCTGTTATTTTAATAATTTTCAAGATTAAAAGATCCACATTCATTCTATTCGTGTATGTTCTCCTTTAATATGAAATCAGTTCCAGAGAAACATTGTGAACTCTAACATTGTGAACTGGCCTATTTTCTAAAGTCCTCATGTCATTTTGTGGAAACTGAAAGGTTTATGGTAGAATTTAACTAAGAATAAGGATTTTAACCCTGACATTTCTGTGATGCGGGACCTCAACACCCATCTAATTATGATCCTGGGTACAGCTTTGCTTGTGTTGAATTTAATAATATCAGGGTGAAAAATGTCGATGAAATTGTTTTGTAGTATGCAAGCATTCGAAATAAAAGTCCAAACTGTGTATTAGCTAACTGAAGTAAGCCAGGAAGTCTTGCTGGAAGCATCTGGTTTATAAAATAGTTTTGTACACTTAAGCAGTGAAATCAGTTCCACTTCACTGAAATGCATGGCTGAGAGTGCTGCAATTGTGTACATTTGTTCTTTAGCATTTCCAGTTTCCATTTCTGAGGAAATGTCTTCCAGATCTCTACCATGTAATGGGAATAATGCAAGTGCTGAGTGGCAATTAGTCTGAGCGCTCAGTTCAACAAGGTTGTAAAGGCCATGCCAGCAAGCACATCTAACCTGGTATGTTTGTCCTCACTTTGAGCCTGTACAATCTTTTTTTTTTTTAAAATAACACTGGGAGGTGTGTTTTGTTCTTCTCGCTGTGTGGTGAGATCTACATGAGTTAGTCCTTCTGACCATGGCCTTTTCGACCTTCTGCAGCACACCGTGTATTGAAGACGTTCACATTCATCTTTGAAGATTTCAGACTATCGGGACAATAACTCATTTCAAACTTGTCTTCTAAAAGCAGGACAACATTTCCAGCTTCCTTTCTTAATAAAGTACTGTGTAGCGGTAAATACGGTGTGTTTTGATTTGGCCGCTGATCCTTTGCTGCTTTGTACTGTTTTATCCTCAGGTGGCAGAGTCTTTGTCTCAGGCTGCCTCTAAGTGTCCACCAATCATCCTGGTACACTACAGGTCCCCGTCCATAGTTATGAATAATACTGCATGTGTTTAACTTGGAAAATTAAAGAGAAGCTGTGTAATCTAAATACATAAGGTAATATAAATACAAAGAAACTATATAATCTCCAGCGAGGCTGGCAGGCAGCATGTGAGCGAGTGTGCGTATGTGCGTGACATTTTTGCTGAAGCTCCCTGGTTCGGCTCTAGCTCTCTGGGCTGGCACAGGCAGTGTTTAAAAAGCTCCCCGGAAAGTTTATAGTGGGTGTACTTCTCCTCAGGTTTGTGTGACAACCTTTAACGCACCATACCCGTCACAAGCAAAACACAGGGGACCTCCCTGGAATTTTTCGCATGAATTTCCATTCATGCATTTCCACATGTTCGCTAAGCTTCCTGCGAATCCTGCGGGTTTTTGTCGATCGAATTCAGGGCTCAAGTGCAAATCAGTTTAACCGTACACAAGGACATTTTTTTCAGTACCTAATAAAAGAAATAAAAACAAATTCCATGTTTAAAAGATAATTAGCTTCTATTTATTGGTATTATTTGGAGCAGAATAATCAACATGTAGTTACATAGTAAGTGTAAAAGAGCGATATTTGTACAAATGTTCTCTCACGGCTAAGTGTGCTGACTAATCACAGGAAGTGCCTCTAGCTAAGAACTGAGTCTGAGCAGGATTTGACAGAACACACCTGCAGAGGCTTGGACAAATCTAAACACCTGCCTTAAACATTTTGGCCATTCAGGGTTTTTTTTTTTACACGGAAGAGGTGATGGTAAGAGTTTAGACATTGTCTCAGCCAAAAAAAAAGACCACACTTTGCTTGACATAGAGATTATGTGCTCCTTTAGAGATAGGACAAGTTAGTGTTTTCTACTTCATTCAACTGATTTATTCTAGTCAGAATAGAGGTGACTATTTAGCTTATACACGGAATAGTGGGTGCGAAGCAGGAATACACTCTAGGGATTTCACACTACCCTTAACCCTGGATTATCATCATTCTAACGTTTCAAACGTGTGATTTAGAAGCGAGGTTAACATGGTTATGAAACTGAGAGTTAGAACTGCTTCTGTAGTGTTAACCCTGCATGTAGTGTTAGAATGATACAAGATGCTAAACCAAACAGAAATTAAACAGTGTGCGTCTCATTTCTGGTTAAAACCAGGACGTAGCAACATTTAAAAATGACTCTGTAAAGGTAAAACACTGAACATCATAAAAAGTGCATGAGGGAAATCCATTTGTGGAAGTTTGATATGAGTGAACCTGGTGAACTACATATGACAACGACAAATGCCAAAAAAGATTAGAAAGCTGCGAATGATTGCAGAACCTTCTCTGGCACAGAAAGGTAGATCTGTCTAGTATTTTTCACTGTAAAGTGTGAGACAAACCATTATTTAATGCAGTCACATGCTGTATTTATCCAATCACAATTGCTCATGGTGTGGATATGCAAATAAGAAAGTTAACCAAGGATTTAAAAATGTACAGCGTGAAACATTAGATTATGAAGAGCCAGGATTAAGTGTTCACCCAGTGTGAAGTATGAGCAGTGTGAGATGTGAAAGAAGACAACCCAGGATTCTGTTCATTCGTGGTTTATAGTTTTTCAGGTTAACTGTCTAACACAACAGTCCATCGAAAGGCGCCGTGCACATATATAGATTCACAGCCTATCCATAGGGAGGTGGGAGGAAATAGGAGAGCATGAAGTCACAGGAATTGATTGTCAACCAAAAACAAGGGCAAGTTATGTGCTCTTTATCTAACTGAGATAAGGAAATAATGAAGATGGAAATCCAGTAATGTATAATGACTTTAATAGAACTCTATAGCATCATAGTATTTAGAAAGAAATAACTTCTCTTAAGTGCTAACATAGCTGAGAGGTTAAAAAGGGACCGATATCCTCCTGTTTACTTGCCTGTATTAGCTTTGGCTTATTCGCAATAGGAGCTCACAGAGGGAGTTACTCAGTAAATTTGGACAGCCTCATCATGACTGTTAGCCTATTGAACTGACCTTTCTTCAAGATAATATTTTATCCTCTTTGCTAGACAATTATAAATATTACACTACAAAAGCGCTGGAATTGTGTGACTCATGTACGTCCACTGTCTGTGAGTCACCAAGCCCTCCAACTCCATCTCTGACCAGTGAAGTCATCTACCTTCACTTCTAATGTACTTGAATTAGCAGAGAATGGCTTTAGGAAACAGCAGCAGCGTGATTGTAATGACAAGTGGCACAGAGAACATTCCTAGCTTATTCCTGTCTTTAAAGACTCACTTCTTTCTGTGTATCTGTGTCCAACCCTTTCAGCATGACCTCAGCTCTAAACCGATTACTACACTCGGTGTCGTTCTAGTAAAGTGACTGTAACAAGCCCTGAGATTACAAAAATCCCTGCTGTCAATCATTTGACTTAATAGACATGCATGCTTTACATAACAAGGAGAAAGAAAAAGTTCAAATATTTCAAGCTTGAAAGGAAATCACCTCCTTTGTATTAATGAGCTTAATATAATTTTTTTCTAACGGACAAAATAGACAGTAGTGTTGGAGTTAAAGTCTAAGCTTGGTCTTTAGATGAATGCATTGGGAACCTGTGCTTGACAGACATTAAGACATTAAAAGAGTTAATTAAAACTTTATACTAAAGTGTAGTACTTTGCTCTGTGTGCGTATATATGTGTGTGTGTGTATGTCGGTTTGTGTGTGTATGTGTGTGTGTGTGACTGTGTGCGCGTGCCTGTGTGTGATTAAGTTGTATACACAAACACTTTCCATGAGCGAGATAATTAGCCAGATGAAGCATCAGTGAGAAACAGCATGCTGCAGATGACCTTTCACAACCAGTGAAAATGGAAAAGCACAGGCAATGTACTGATGCACAGCAGTGCATTCCAACAGACAAACATTTATATGACACAATACAGAAGTGCATTTCTGGAGACTTTAGCTAGGCCTCTGACGAGGACCATGACTGGAAACATCAGCAAAATTTCACTATCGGCTTCTCCGCATAAATATCAATAGCTGTCGCGAACGATCGTGAACTGAAGAACAAAGACACCGCTGAGCTTTGAAGAGACTTGAATTCTCTTGTTCTTGTCAGTTCTGGAGTCAACTTTTGTCTTGTACAGGTTTAACCCAGAATAGGATTCATTGGAAGTTGTGTATAACACCTGACTCCTACACACTCACACATACACATGTGGCTGGCTGGGAAAAAACCTTCATCTTGTCACTATGGAGAGAGCGAGAGAGCGAGAGAGATAGAGAGAGAGAGAGAGAGAGAGAGAGAGAGAGAGAGAGAGAGAGAGAGAGATCAAGTCAGGAAGAGAGAGAGATAGACAGACAGACAAAAGAGAGAGAACCACTGACTTTCCTGAACTGATGACTTCTATATACAATGAAATGATTATGTTACAGTTATACACTCTTAACAGTGCAAACATGATGTTAGCTATTATGTAGTACAAAAAGTAGTAAACTCTAAACACTGGACACAGACAAAAGACAGTGTGAGATTATTAATTTGTTTAATTGAAGTAAAAAGTATCTGTTTGGTTTATATTTACATTTGAGCCATTTGGCAGACCCTCATATCATGGGCAACTTACAATTATCTTATTCATTCAACTGAGCAGTTAAGGGTTAGAGCCTTGCTCAAAGGCCCAGCAAAGGCAGCTTGGTGGTCCTGAGATTTGAACTCACCACCTTCCAGTCAGTAGACCAGCATTTTACAGACCACCATGTATATCATAGGCAACAACCTCTCTTTCATATATTGAGAGAGCTACACTGAAAAGTATTTTACTTTATTGCTGGTCCTGAAGGTAGGTTATTCCTATTTTTTTTTTTAGATTCTCTCTCTCTCTCTCTCTCTCTCTCTCTCTCTCTCTCTCTCTCTCTCTCTCTCTCTCTCTCTCTCACACACACACACACACACACACACACACACACTTGTCTTATTTTCCTCATGAGGTCTTCATATTAACATCATTACTATAATAGAAGCTTTTTGGCTAGCTCCACATAGTGACCACCAAAAGGTCCCCACAATGATAAACCAGTCAGAAATTCCTCTCATCATGGGTAAATTTGGTTCCCCACCAAAGTATAATTTCGTTTATTCCCCACCACACACACTTTCAACTCTCATTTATTCATTAATCTTCTACCGCTTATCCAAACTACCTCGGGTCACGGGGAGCCTGTGCCTATCTCAGGCGTCCTTGGGCATCAAGGCAGGATACACCCTGGACGGAGTGCCAACCCATCACAGGGCACACACACACACACTCATTCACTCACGCAATCACACACTAGGGACAATTTTCCAGAGATGACAATCAACCTACCATGCATGTCTTTGGACCGGGGAGGAAACCGGAGTACCCAGAGGAAACCCCCAACCCACACAAGGCCGAGGCGGGAATCGAACCCCAATCCTGGAGGTGTGAGGCGAACATGCTAACCACGAAGCCACCGTGCCCCCCACTTTCAACTCTGAAACCTGTATTCCAGTTTGTTTAGAATTCTTTCACACATTATAGATGAAATGAATCGAGCAAATTGGAGAAAGACTCCGTTTGACTCCGTACAATTTCTCAAAGGCCTCTAAGAGGGATTTTTTGGTGTTAGCTATTAAATATTCTTCTTTCATTATATTCCTCAGTTTCCCTGATTGTTGGTGGAATGTTTTGCTTGTGCGCTGATAGACTTCGCTGAACTCTGAAGGGTCATGATAATTCGAGCATGTTGTTTCAAGTGTATCATACTAACAGAACAGAGCAGTCCTTCTATCCAAGGGATTTATAAATGTAAATTTAGAAAAGCCTAAATACCTCAGTACTAATATGGTCAGTTTGTGTTTGTCTAATTGGCAAAAGGTTGTGATTAGTACACAGTAAAAAATGTGCCATTCCACTAAAGAACTGGCAAGTCCCAGGTCAGCATCATCTTATTCTGTTTAACACTGTATTAAAGTGCCTTTAAATCCAGATTATTCTGCAGCTTGATAGCAAGCAGGCTAGCGAAAGTGCACTTCCTTATAAGCATAAAGTCTTACAGATTTCCGTTTTCCTTTACACTTATCCTTTCAGCAAAGTCAAACAAATGCAGAACACAGAGACCGAGAGTGACCCAGGAACACAACTTAGATTGTATTTTGCGGATGTGTGGAGTTACAGAGACACAGACTTAATAATGAATGGCTGTCGCACATGTTTAACCTTCTCTGCATGGAAATAAAAGAACTTTCTGACGTGTGTAGAGTCATCTTATCTGCCCTGGTCTTCTTGCTTGATTTGTGCTCAACCTCCAACACAAGCAAAGCTCTCGCCAGTGGAATTCGGTCAGTCTTGGAGCCTCGGGGGATTTAGCACCCTAGAAACCTTCACAGCTTTGAGAAGCTGGAGTTCTGCATGTCAGCTTGAGGACAAAGTGCTCTGAAAAACAACTAACACAGCGAGCCTTTGGCAAACACAGCGCTCTGACTAGCATGCAATTTACAAGTTTGCCTGGTTTAGCTAAGAACCCAGAAGAACTTATTTCTCTAATTGACATTTTGTGGAGCATTACATACTCTGGTCAGTCAAGTTCACCGGTTTAGTTCCCATTGTACCAATTTTTTTTAAAACTACAAAGGTGCCATAACACATACAGATTTTTTTCATCATGTAATTTATTTGATGATCTTAACAGGGTTGCCAGGTGTGTGGTTTTCCTGCTGCTGTGGGTTTATATGTATAGGATTTACATTTTTTATTTTTTATTTTTTTGCATTCGATTATTATATATTAAAACATGCACATATTTAACCAAAAGCTCACTCCAAAATGATCATAACACACATTTCCCTATAAATTCTCTACACTTATATCACTAAACCTGTTAACTGACCTTGTGTAGAATATGTTTATGGAAACTGTTTACATCTTTTTTAAATACTAGTTTGTTAAAAATGTAATGTATAATGTCATTTTTAAAGCTGTATATAAACACCTGAGTAAATGAGTGGAGAAACATAGATGGTTGGTCTGTATACAGTCTACTGTGCTGTGTGGCATGTAGTACAATGCTGAGCAGGTCCAGCTGACCTCAATGTTGGCTTAATATTGCACAAGATTTTGAAAGAGGGTTCATTATTGGAGCAGGGGCTTCAATCATCTATCCTTTTTCTGAAGCACTTGTTCCACACATTTTCACAGAGAGCCTGTAGTCCATCCAAGGGAACCCACAGGACAAGACAAAGGACACCCTGGACAAGCCCAGTCCATCACTGGGCACAAACACACACATATTCACCTCCATTCATATACTAACATATGATAACATGCTAATCCAAACCCCAGAGTTGTGAGGCAAACTAAGCCAACCTGACTACCAAGCTTCAATCAGAAAAAGATTAACCGGGTGGGTGTTTAAATAGACTGTTCTTCAGATGTCAGTGACAATGTAGGGCTTAAATTGATAGTCAGCCAGAACACAAGTCGTCACAGTGTATAAACCCTTCATCAGTTAATTAAACCTACCGATTAACAGACATATACAAAATCATAAGTTGCTGTTGGGTTTAAAACATATTAAACTGTCTTATTGTCTTAAAACCTGGTGAAGGTTTAAGGATTTGGGATCTTGAAGATGTTTTGGCTCCCTCAGAGAACTAGTTTATGGGGCAATAGTGACTCATGTGGTTAAGGCTCTGGGTTGTTGATCAGAAGGTCGGTTCAAGCCCCAGATCTGCCAAACAGTCATTGTTGAGCCCTTGAACAAAGCCCTTAACCCTCTCTGTTTCAGGGGCTGTATCATGGCTATGGCCCCAACCTTCATAGTTGAGATATGAGAAGAAAGAATTTCTCTGTGATGTAATGTATATGTGACAAATTTTAAGACTTACGATGCCATTTTAAGATGCCATGAGCATACAAAGTTCATCGAGGATACTGTTAAGGATTCTAAAACCTAAATGAATTTTGATTTGTTTGATTTCACATTCAAATAAGTATTTTCTGAATTCAGGTGGGGGGGGGGGGCACGGTGGTTTAGTGGTTAGCATGTTTGCCTCACACCTCCAGGGTTTGGGGTTCAATTCCCACCTCCGCCTTGTGTGTGTGGAGTTTGCATGTTCTCACCGTGCCTCGGGGGTTTCCTCCAGGTACTCCGGTTTCCTCCCCCGGTCCAAAGACATGCATGGTAGGTTGATTGGCATCTCTGGAAAATTGTCCGTAGTGTGTGATTGCGTGAGTGAATGAGAGTGTGTGTGCCCTGCAATGGGTTGGCACTCCGTCCAGGGTTTATCCTGCCTTGATGCCCAATGACGCCTGAGATGATGCCCAATGACGTCGGCACAGGCTCCCTGTGACCCGAGGTAGTTTGGATAAGCGGTAGAAAATGAGTGAGGTAGTGAGTGAATTCAGGTGAGTTTCTTATATCCTACTGTTTTATACAGTAAAGAATATAGGATGGTCTATGCAGTGAATATCAATAATTAAGGGTGGGAGTTTCATTCACACAGATCTCCTCTTCATGCTAGAACAGTGGCATTTTTTCAGTTCCTTCTAACTGGTGTCACAACAACATCCTGGTTTGTGCACATTCCAGCACTTGACAAAAACCCTTTTAACTGCTTTATACAATATCCTGCAATGCTTTTCCAAGTTTGCAGTAGTAGAGAATTCTCACTCACATTACATATGCTGTATTGTCGGTATTAGACATACTGCCTGAGGCATGTTATTATGATAAACAGCCGTGTGTGACCAGAGCTAGAAACATGACATGGCTGTACACACACGTGTACACACACACATGTTTCACACACAAAACAATATTACCCATGACAAATCACAGTGATTTCAGTAAACACCAGCATTTCTGTTGATCCAGATAATAAAAAAGTAAGAGAAAGGCCAACAGGTTTAAATATTCAGCTTGAGCAGTGGTGGCTCAAGTGGTTAAGGCTCTTTGTTGTTGAATGGAAGGTTGGTGTTCAAACACCAGTGCTGCCAAGCTGACACTTTGGGCAATTGAGCAAGATTTTAACCCTCTCTGCACCCAGGGGGCTGTATCATAGCTGCCCCTGCACTCTGACCTCCTCAGTTGGGATATGTAAAGAATTCCACTGTGCTGTAATGTATATGTGGTGATAATAAAGGTTTCTATGCCACATTATCATTCATTCATGATCTGCCCATGGGTTACAGTAATTGTGTTCTAAGCTCGTGTCCCAGTAACGAATTATACACTATGCGCAATGTACTCTACCATCTAGTGTATGAATTTTGGTGAAGGGTCCTATGATGGAACACTTACTATCTGGAGGTAAAAGATGTTTTCTAATTAATGGTAAATTATGTCAAACACACGTTATGTGATTAGATTAATACCCAGAGACAACAAACATAAATAAATGTTTCACAATAAATGAAACATATAGAATAGAGCTTTGTTCCAAATGGCGTACAGTATACTATATACTTACACTAAATACTATGTACTGTAGAGTCTAGTGTATGAATTACAGAATGCAGTGCTTTACTTGCTTTAAAAGTATACAGTGAGGTTTTAAAAGACATACGGGATGATGACATGTCCGCTGGGATATTGTCGGCCATCTTTCCTCATCCAGCACCATCACCTGGTATCTCTACCACTCAAAGCTGTGAGAGTTATGTCCAACATTTCAATGTTGAATAAGTGTATCAGTCCACTTCCTCGTAAACTTTGGAACACCAAATTCAAAAAAGGTTTTCAACAAACCATTTTTAAGAGTATTTGCTATGAAGTATTTAGTAGTAAGTAAATCAGACAGTCTCCAGTTTTGCATACACAAAAAGTGGTCACTTTCCTTTCACCATCAGTCATGTGGCTTGTAACTGTGAAAGTAGGCGGTCTGCATTTCGTGCCTAAAAAACAGCAGACTATTATTCTCTAATGTGGTTTTACAGCTGAGCTTCTCTGCAGTTTGATGGTAAGCAGGCTGTTTTACCATCACTTCTAAAGCAACACTTCCTTATAAGCATAAGGCCTTATAGATTTCTGTATTCTTCTTATCTCAGAGAGAAATTGTGATCTCATTAATAACTCCTCTTCTGAAGAACTCCAGGGACAACACAGTACATCATCACAGCACACAAAAACAGAAGCTGTGCCAATATTATGCACTTCAGTGTTACAACAAAAACTATGGTGAATAAACAAAACACATAAACAAAATTAAAAACACAACAGCAAAATCTGGAAATTCAAAATTTGTATGTTTAATTAAATGTTTGTTGCTGATTGGCTACAGTGAGAAGAAATGTGAAGTCTGAAGAAATATGAACCCGTAGTAAGAACTGGTAGCTGAGTGGTTAAGGTGTTAGTCTACTCATCAAAAAGTCATGTGTTCAAAACCCGGAGCCGCCAAGCTTCCACGTCTGGGCCGCTGAGGAAGGCCTTTAACCATTAATTGCTCAGTTGTATAAATGTAAGTCACTCTGGTTAAGGGTGACTGCCAAATTCTGTAAATGAATTAGAATCTACTCAAGATTTTATTCGTGTTTATTTTAATCCAGGGCACTCATATCACCAATCAGTCATAACATTAAACCAACGTGTCTATTATTGTATATGTCTTTCTTATGCCACCAAAACAGCTCTGCCTTGTCAAGGCATGGACTACATAATACTTCTGAAGGTGCTGTAGCATCTGGCACCAAGATGTTAGCAGCAGATCCTTTAATTCCTGTAAATTGTGAGGTGGGGAATTCATGGATCGGACTTGTTTGTCTAGCACATGGCTTGTTTGTCCAGCACATCCAGCACATAAGATTGAGATCTGGGGAATTTAGAGGCCAAGTTAACACCTTGAACTTTTTGTCATGTTCCTCAAACCATTCCTGAACCATTTTTGCTGTGTGGCACAGAGCATTATCCTATTAAAACAGGGAACTGTCATTAGAGAATACAGCAGCATTGTTTAGGTAGTTGGTAAGTGTCAAAAAAACATTCACATGAATGCCAGAACTTTGCCCAGAACTTCACCATGCTGCTGCCACCAACTTGGTTCCTTACCCCAGTGCATCCTTTTACCATATCTATAACATGGTGGCCCACATGATGTAAAAGATGTAAAAGTCATCTTGCCAGGCCACCTTTTTCCTATATAATCCATGGTCCAGTTCTAATGCTCACATGCCCATTGCCCCATATGCACTAAGCTAATAAGATAACCAGTGCTATTCACTTCACCTGGCAGTGCTTTTGTTATGGCTGACGTGTATGCTGCCAATTTTGCAATGGTGAAAACTCAACATTAAATGGTTTTCACAAGGATAACTAAATAATAGGATGCAAATGTCCAGTTCCTTTTCCTTTCCTCACACGGTGTAACCCAGGGCTATTCAACTAGTTTGTCGTGGGGGCCAGTTGAATCCCAAATAAGGGGCGGATATATATGGCTTGCAATATGAGCGATGACACAACGGCAAAATAGGAGTATTATATGTTGCATTTTTGCACCATAAGACACCCAAGTAAGCTTTTTTCCCTACATTTAAAAATGCTCATGTTGTATTTTGGAACTGCAATACAACAACATGTGTTGTTGTATTGCAACAATGCATTGTGAGATGCCCAAGTTTTTCTTTTTTTCTACATTCAAATGGGTAAATCAGAGAGCCATATCACACTTATTTAGAATTTAACTGAGAATTAAGTGCACAAAAAAAAAAAAACATAAGTTCACAATACATCAGTCATCACCTCTCACAGGAGAGGCTGCTCGTGCCACTCGCCTAATGCCGCGTGACTCCTGCTCTGTGATGTGACTGCAGCTCATGCTAAATGAAACAGATGCGTGTCACGTCATAACTGTAGGGTCCATTGTCCGACTGAACTAAATTTATTATAAAGATGTCTTTTTTCACAAAAGGCTAATTGAAACAAATTACCCGCGGGCCACCAGTTGAATAGCCCGGCTTTATCCAAATAATGACAACACGTTATTTGTCTATTCACTATTTAATTTTGCACAATTTCAAATTTTGTCTTACCCCTTCAAATAAGCACATGTTAAAGAAGCAAGCCAAGCAGAAGCATTTTCACTAGTGGCTGAAGAATTTTTGGACTCCACTGTATGCAATGTTTAATAAGAAAATACCCTTTCTGTCTGGATTTTCTTTTGTCTTCCATATTTATGTTGTTTATCACATTTTTTTGTTATGTTTTTCTTGGTTCTGTTCATTAGTCTGTTAGTCTGTTTTACACATACGGGCAATTTATGAAAAATGAAAGAAGGCAGGATTAAGAATCAATGAAAGTCAGAATTCACATGGTACAACATTCAACAGAAAGTTCAGTATTAACGCAGCACCTAATCCAGCACTGCACAATATCTGTTCAAATCCTCTACACATTGAGCCAATGCTTTTGTGTGGGCTAGCGTAGGTTTACACATGGCACAACATTTAAACAAATGTAAGACACAAGGATCATTATTTTCAGTTGGGTCACTCCTGGCAAACTTGTAAAATAAGATGTGGCGTATTTTACAGGCTTTCTTTAACACAAGCTAAAAGGCCAACTCGAGACCACTCCATGCGTTGATTTATTTCGTTATTCCACATTTAACAAACAGAGGAGGTGACAGCTGACCTACAATGTCCTCCTGAAGCCCCCTATCAAAGTCTGTTTTCATTATAAGTTTCATGTATATACACCATTTTGTGTTACGACTTTCACAGCTGAACTTTGCTGTGTCATCGAGTCACTAACGACTTTTTTTCCATCTCATGAAACAAAACACAGAAATTCTGGACAAGAGGGCTTATATTAGAAAAATTAGTTTTGTCATGCTTTCAATTTAATTTTGAGTAAATCGTGTGAGTACGTTTGATTTGCTGGAAGCTTTAGAAAGCATTCTTTAAATATAAGCCATATTTGTTTTTTCTAAGCTCCTACTCTTTTGTGTTCGCTCTGAATTTATGTCGATTCTCATGCTAGGAGAAGGACGCCATGGCTTAACATACGCCTTTATATTACAGGACTATTTGTGCTGTGATCTAATGAATCCCCCAGGTCTTGTATTATCTGCTGAAAGTCTGTAGGTTGAGGGATATGGGACACTGACTGCAGAACATAGCTATTTTTCCAGGGTAAATTCTTTGTCATTCATTTTCTTAGACTCGGCAGAACTAAACTAACACAATTACTATATTTTTGGCACGAGAGACACGTAAGTCCAAAATAAAGATTAATCACAGTGCTGGCTTGGTTGCAGATGCGATAATGTGGTACATCTGTATTCGATAATGAAAGCGATCTGGAATATTCCAGAAGCTTTTGAACAACAACATCATTACTACAACTGAACAATAACTTTAAAAACTACTTTTTACTTTCAAATTACATTTCTGAAATTGCCTGATAAGGCAATTATGATAAGATCGATGTGATTTTTTTTTGTGTGTTTTTTATGCATACTCTAAAATTATGCTTTTAAGTTTCACTGTAAGAAAATATAAATGTTTCTATTGGATTAACCAACAATTCCACAGCAAATAATAATGCCATTTTAGGCAGTCCTGACAACACGAGCATTCTCTATACAGGTCACAACACACATCAAACATATTTAAATACTTTGTCCGACTTTTCTTATGTCAGCCAATGCTGTAACGTCCCACTAACTTAAATGTTTCTGGATTGCTGTGTTGCCAAACATAAGGACAGTGCACCTTTACTCCCTTTTAAAATCCCACAAATCCCAGGGAAGATAGCAGATGAAGTGAGGTCATGTATCATGATGTCACAGCTTTAAAAAAAAAATGACTCATCCCACTTCTGTATCGCAACAAGAGTGTCCACAACGAATGTGATTTTAACACATGCCTTTGCTCACAGGTTAAAGGAAGATGAGTGATTTTTATTCTGTCACTCACTGGGTAATCACAAGACATTCGGTCTGGGACATCTCTCTGTCTCCTCTGACCAGGTGGTATTCAGGAACCTGAAGTGATATATGGAACCACAATAACTCTGGTACTGATTCCATAAGCCAGGAGAACTTTATTTCCTGAATTCAACAACAGAGTAGTTGGCAGACACGCATTTCATAACTTTGTGGTTAGCACTAAATCCTTATTGGATTCCTTTCTTTCACTGAAAGAGCTCATTCAATTTAGGGATGCCGTGGATCTGGAGCTTATCCGTGAACATTGGGTACAAGAATACAGTACATTCTGGACAGTCTGGGCATCATGTGCACACTCTCACACCTATTTATTTAGTGTAGCCAGTTTACCAATAAGATATGCTACTGATTACTGATTGGAAGGCTGGTGGTTGGAGCCTCAGCACTGCCAAGCTACTACAGTTGAGGCCTTGAGCAAAGCCCTTCTGCTCCAGGGTCACCCTGTCATGGCTAACCATGCACTCTGACCCATCTTCCAAAGCTGGGATACAAAAGAATGAAAGAATTTAATTTCAATTAATTGCTGTAATTTATATGTGACAAATAAAGGCTTCTGCTTTCTTCTTCTTCTTCTTCTTCTTCTTCTTCTTCTTCTTCTTCTTCTTCTTCTTTGTAAAATGGATACATGCAGATACCTGTATAAGCATGAGGGAAAGATACCTCCCCCTTAAAAAGACAATCTAATTATACAATTTATGTTAAACCTGTTTTACTACGTACCGTAGGTTGCTTCATTCTGTTGCTACCTAGACAGCAGCCCGCATGTTCACACTGGATAACCTGGGCCATGTGGCAGTCATATCCACAATATAGGTGATAGATAAAGATAAACTTACATAAAAGATAAAGATACACTTTGAATTGTCATAGCACTCTCTGGAGAGAGAGAGCTGGTTAGCCCTGCTATACAGATTTAAAGACGGTGCACTGCTAGTTTCCCAGCATGTTCAGTTATTGAGTTGGGTATGGAAGGTGGGTCAGAGAGAACATGCCAAATTCCATCAGATCCTTACAAACTTGATCTTAGGACCTTTTTTGATCCAAACCATGAACCTGTTGAATTACCCCACTACTCCTACTGCAAAACTTTTAGACATCAGAGTTCATACACAGTTCATATGTTTTACTCTATTCATAATATATACTGTGTTATACCCTGGTTTACACATACAGCCATTGCAGTGCCAGATCGACCAGAGATCGTTCATTTTTAATGGGATCTACCAACTTCTGGTGACATGATTGACAGCAACCGTTGGTGACTAGATGGGGCCACGAAAATTAGAGAAAAGTTGAACTTTATGCAAATATGGAGTGACTCACCAGCAGGGCAAATATAATACACAACAAATTGCTTTTCCTTCATTTCGTATGATATGATGCAGATATAGACTGATGAATTTCATAACAAATAATCTCCCTCCAGAATGTTTCATTTTAGCGGCAAGAACTGATTTGTTGTGGAATGCTAGTTGCACCACCCAATGAGAAACGTTGTTACTATGGCAACCAGTAGTAGGAATGCCTATTTGTGACTTGACATATATTAATATGCTAAGAATTTGTGTGTATTAATTCCTATTCATGAAAGCAGTAGTTAAGCATTTTTCCTGAGGTAGGTGTATTATAAGGATGACAGCATGGAAAACAAGCTTATCAGAACTAATTAATGTTTGTCACAGCCCTCTTATGCAAAGCATGACATTTGTCTATTGATGACTCCAGTGAGGCTGCTGCCTCATAATCTCTAGCTTCCTTCACCAAAAAGCTGCTGCTTTTCTGAGGCCTTGACTAATAGCTTTCTTTTCAAATGACTGCTTTGCTACACAACTTCAGAGAGGAGGCCCAAGCATGAAATTCAATTATGCAGCACACGCTGGGCCAGAAGCTGCCTGTGTTAATCCTCTCCATGCCTGCAGGATTTCCAACACACACCTCAACCCCTTTTATCACCACCCACACCAGAGGCCCAGGGCAAGAGATGGGTAATCTGTTTACCCCCAAAGGGAGCGAACGAGATGTATGTGATAGAAGAGCAGAGCACACTACCTTAAAAAAAAACACAACGATAACTCTGTAAAGGTGAAAAGGACTTTACGACCTCCCAGGGGTTGAAGCTATGCTGATATATGATACATTGATATGTTTGTAGCCTTTAAAAACAATATACTCAAAGCAAAGAGTATACTCTTTATGTTTGTTGGTCAGTAAGAATTTGGATTGACCTCAAAACACTCAGTAAACATGACAGATTGAACGTTTCACCACATGAGTGAATGATACACCAGTTTATTTTGTGAAATACTGGTTACTACATCAACAATAATTAATTAAAACAAGTGCATTGTGCAGAGATATCATGCAGCTGGCATTACACACAGCTGCTTTCATAGATAAATATGTAACACCTTCTGACCAGATTGGAGAATTCAACAGAGAAACATTTCAATGTACATAATGAATAATTTCAGCTCTAGCATTTAACTTTTGTAACTTATTCAAAAGGTTCGTTTGCCTCTTCACACCACCCACCGTATGTTTCAACAACCAATCAAATCTACACAATGTTTACAAGAAAAAAAAATACAGCCTTAAACTACAAAATTAAAGACAAAACATCTCACAGATTTCTGTAGACTCTCCTTCCACAGCTTGAAAGTTAGCAAAATTAACTTTGTTAGCTTTAACTTACCTAACTAGAAAGCTTACAAACACAAGTAGCTTGCTTATTTAGCTTAACAGAGTTTGAGTGCAGTTGGTTAGCAAAAAATTGATAATGACAAAATAATTAGCCAGCTTATAAACACTGCTAGCTGAAATGATCTAGCAGTGCATCTCAACTATCTCATTAGCTAGCTAAATGTTTAAAAAGCTTATCAACTGACTTTTAAACTAATAATCCAATGATCCAAACAGTTTACCATTTCATTTGTTACAGCTTAGATTATCTGCCCCTGTCTGTGCCCAACAGGGATTTTTTCCATTTTGTGTTAAAGCTTTGGTTCACATTGGGCACTACTGCATTCCACCATGTTTGTTTTTCTAAGCACTAAATATGTGGACCCTAAAGGGAAGGGGCCTTGGCTGAGCATTTATAACAAGGCTGACAAGGAGGGACTCTAATACCAAACAAGAAGTCCACCGACTTTCCTCTTTCCATTTTTTTTTTCAGGTATATGAAACACTTCTTTCAACAGTCACATCACATTACATACTTAATTACTTTAACATTTTAGTGTGTTCTTTATATACTTTCATATTGCTTTTAATAGTTATTCAATAAAATATTACTACAGCTTTAAAGAGTAACAGATCATGGAATCCAGATGGTATCATTTTTAGCAGACAGATGCTAGCTAGATAGAAACTTTCGTTTTCATTTCATGAAAAAGCAAATGTACAAAGGTAGATGAAGTAATGTACCTACAAACAAGGTAGTAGCTAATAATATTTCTATTAACACTTTGTTAACTTTTAAAACAAAATTAAGGCACAACTTGGATGTACATGAAAAATTATATAGATTTACTCATGTGTGAACATAAAAACGATATTGCAGTTAATGTTAGTTAACTAGCCATGTTTGCATTGTTTGCTAGCTGAAGTGTTGTTTATGTGAAGAACATTTATGTAAAGAAACTTAAGCTAGAATAATTTAATTTGTTTGGTCAGGTTGGTCAAAATTCTTTTTGTAAGTGTGGTTAATGATCAGAAATCCTATTACTCCAAATTCCTATTGAAGTATTACCAAGAGTCAAAAATTCAATTCAATTCTATTTAATTTCTTTATAACTTTTATCAATAGACATTGTCTAAAATAAAAAGCATGAATGAAGAATTCTAAGGACTAAAAAATAACACTGGAAACAAAAACAAACTAGCAAAATTAGTTAACTTTTTCATGATGGATCTTATAATATCTATAAAAAAAGACTACATGTTAATCTGTACTGCTTCGATGTCTTGTTTTATTTAACTAGCTTATATATTATCATTGAAATGTTAACTGCATTGATTCTTACATTTGTTAACCACCAGAGCCTGCTTTTCTCTGTGGAAATATGAATCCACTTTATGTGAAATCCCAGCCTCTTGATTATCAGTGCGTAGAAACCTTTTATATGGTTGAACACTGGCTACATTCCCTTTGTGCTAGTAATTGGCCCACAGCGATTGCTGTTTTAGACAAACAGAGTGAAACCAGCATCCAGGTCAGTCCCTGCTGTCAGAGTTTGGCCATTTCTGCTGAACCCCTGGGGTCAAAGCGAGACACGGGGCTGTGTGGACCGCCAAGAAATGCAGGGGAGGCTTCCTTCCCCTGATCCTGAGTGGGAACATGCTCTGTTGCTTTCTTCCACAAGGCTCAGAGACAAACAAGGCCGCGTTCTGTACCCACATGCTTGTATCTGAGGCCAAGCGGAATTTCGTGGTCAGATCCTGGGAGTCTGGCTTGTTGTTCAGCGCCGTGATTGTTATGACTTGATGAGCTATTGGTGGAGATTTATGTCACTGTCTTCGTCAGTAACAACATGTTTCAGAGTGGCTTGTAGCCGTTCCCAGCTTTTCTGGGTGCAGAAACAACTTCTGGAACTGTATTTATGGCTATAGACTATCAGCCATCTGGGGTGAAATCTATGTTTGAGTAAGGCAAATAATCCTTAAAAAACATTATTTTTCAGTTGGACATACAGATGCATCCATCATCGGAAGACATATTCGGGGACAGTGGACACAATTTTGAAATACAGAAATACTCCAGGAGGTCTTAATAGCTTCCAAGAGGACTTTTTGAATGTATGGGAATTCCCATCGTTATTCTCAATGGGAAGGAGAATCGCTAGACAAGGGTTTGACAAAGCACTGCTTATATATCAGTTGTAAATAAATTCAATATCAACTCCGGTGACTTTCATTTATAATTCTATTACACTCTGTGACAACTTTTATTTTTGAATCGAAGCTTGGCTGAAAAAAGAGCCAATGGACACTAGCCATGATAACCCTTTGGGGATTGAAGCAAGGGGAAACCCCTTTAGGATGCAAAAACATTGGGTGGTAAAGGGCGGTAGACAGCAAAGAACCTCCCCAGCGTGTGTGAATAAAATGGCAGCTGGGAAACAAGCAGGGTCACTGTTCACTGGTGCTCCTATGGGAGTTTAGACCCAGATGGACCTCTTCAGAACAGAGTGTATCAGAATGCCAGGGTTGATGCATCAGATCTGCCCTGAGAGACTACAGGAGATGGGACTGGCCAGCAGCACTTTACTACTTTATCATTTCATCAGATGTAGTCAGTGTTAGAGGAACCCAGAATTAGAGTGATATTTACAGTCTCGCGGGAAAGATAAATTCAGCTTCACACATCCACATTCTCAGGGAAATGGCAAACCAACTTTCCAGTTTAGTGTGTACAAGTGTGATCTTTGGAAATTCATCGGAAATCATGTGTGGGTTTGGGATTGAAATTGAACAAGCACCATCTAAAAGAAAGCATTTCAGATTTTTCTGAGAACATCATTGACACAGTACACATTTATGCTTTTGTTGTTCATATCTTTGTCATATCTTCGTCAACATCCTGAATAAGGCGTTTTAGACCTCTATATAGTTTACTGGGAAATGTTTAAATAACCTTCCTCTCTATTGCCATGAGTAAATGATTGTTTTATAAGAAAAATATGCTGTAGATAAGTATTCATTTAAAAGCAAAAACCCACTCATTTAAGTGAGGCAAGAAAGATGAAGCCCACGTCATGATGGTTTGTGTGGGAAAAACAAAAAGGGGCAGGGATTGTCACATGGGTCGCCCAGCTCCCAGAGGCTCTATCACCCAATCCATCTCTCCCTCTCTCTCTTTCTCTATGTCTGGGGTATCATAACCTAATATGTAATAATATTACATACGTTGGAGGTTAAATACCCACAATTACATAGAAGCATGCTTTGTAATAGTTTATTTCCTGTGAGTGTGATTTAGCTTAACATGGCTAGCTTTTGCAAGGACACTCAAATGTGTTATTATACTGAAGATGGGTGCGATGACCATGATGATCACGAGGAATTTATTTTCAAGAGTCTTTACAAAATTCTTAATCATTTTGCCCAAACCGTAGACAAAACGTAGTCAACTTACTGATGATACCGGTAGCACTCTGTTTACATTTGTGGCCCAACAAGTAACATTTAAATAAATAAAAAAAGAAATCAAAGAAAATGTATTTTTAGCACCCCTTTAACCTCAATGTCCCTTTGTGGGAAATCTATTTTGATGCATTTTTATTCATTAAGCTATTCTTAGTTCATTGTGCCTTTGCACCTGCTAATAAACAACTGGCAGTATTTTCAGTGTCAGAGGAACAAGTCCAAAAATAGCTTTCCCATGAGTTTAGTGTTTAAAATAAATGACTGGCAGGACACGCCCAGACTGCTGGAATGGCTCCGTCATGGGAACCTTTTCAAACTGTCAGTATGACTTGAACTTTAGGAAAAAAAATCAGGCATGTGTAAATCTATTTTGTCTGTGTTTGTAATAGCAACAGTTCCCTTGTGGGAATAAAATATTTTATGGCCTAAAATGAAATATGCCTTAGGTATCCAAACTTCAAAGGTTCAAAACATAAGCGATACAGAAAGCAATATATATATTTTTCCATGAATAAACTTCTATAAGGACTGTATAGGTATTGTACAGAAAATATAAACCAATGCATGATGTGATAAGGAAAACATGATCCTGATAAACAAGCTACACAAACTCCAAGAAGGAAAATATGAATTTGGTATTTGTTTTAGAGAAAATTTTTACATTAATATCAGAGAGATATGGCATCAGACACTGAAATCTGATAAACTTAATGCATCCGCTCACCTTCTTGTTCATTTGGAAGTGAGGCTGTCCAGTGGGAATGGGGCTGTATCAGTTGGCCACAAGCGTCTTTTTCCACTGCAGAGTTAGTTATTCTTAATCGCCCAATAATTCATTGTTGTGCCTTGCATGCAGAGCCCACATTTGTGAGGTTAAGACGTGAACGTTCTAAGCATCTGGGGTAATAATAAGTTTCCATGCTCCCTTAGAAAGGGAGTGTATTTACTTTAAGGTCGCGTGAGATATGTGGATATGTCTGATATGTGGTGAGACAAGAGTCCCAGGTTGTCACTGCTTGCACGGCAACTTGGGTGGGCAGGTCTTGCCCATATCCATCGAGGCTTACTAGAAACAGGTCTGATAAGATTGAAACATTTTGACAGAATTTATGCCAGATCTTCTCTTTAATGGCCAGGCATGCTTTTAGCCCTGTTGGGTTATGCGTTTATGTATTTTTATGGAAGGTCAGAATTAAAACATGGAGATATGATAAAACATTAATACAAATCCCAACAAAAAAGCTTCACTGTACAAACAGTTTCAAACAAATACTTTAAAGAAGGGCTATGATGTGCATTGAGGAGGCGCTGAACTAAAGCAGCACTCGTTGGAAAGCATGTTGAGAAATACTCCATTTTTCTTCCTCTGTCTTTTGTTCTGTTTTACTTGAATGCTTTTCGCAGGTAGCAGGATTTGTATTTTTATCTTTAGCTCAAACATCCAGCTTTTGTTTAATGCTACAATAGAGTACAAGGTGTTCCTCCTTCCTTCTTGTCAGCATTTTTCCCATGGACCTGAGCTACAGTTGTAACCTCATCCACCACCTGAAGCACATTACTCTTCTCTAGCACTTAGCACTGAACACCTGAACTTTGCTTTTGAAGGTGTTCCACGATACAGCTGATATCGGACCGAGCCCCGCATTAAAACGTTCAGACTTGGTTCGTCTCCATTGCCTCTATATCTTGGACCTGTCATAATGTTACTGTACTATAGGACTGCTCTGATTTGACGTTCACTGACTTAACAAGACATACAGAGATACAGACTGGAATCTACACTTTCAGCTGTGAATCTTCCAAAAAGCACGATGTGCATCAAAGAACCACAAAAGCTACAAATCATGCTGCTGTTAAATCCAGTGCAGACATTACCTGACACATCCAAAGACACTCTCCGTCTTCGGTTAAGCAGAGAGGAATGTTCCACCAGCTTACTCTGTTTCTCTTACTATAAACCACTGTAGAGGAATGGTTTTCTTCTCTGGACAACAAAGCTGAATATTGTACACTGTGTATGTGTGTTTAGATTACTGTCAGGCTCTTTATGATTACTGGAAAAGTTTGAGGAATCTAAACTTGTTTTCTCTCTCTCTCTCTCTCTCTCTCTCTCTCTCTCTCTCTCTCTCTCTCTCTGATGCTATCTCATCTTTATACACTGTCTGCTTTTCTAATAAATAATAAGTGAGAAATGTGTAACCAATTTAATGTAGATTCATTCTGTGATATACTGTAGCATAGAAATTGCACCTTTTTAAAAGTGGGGCATAAAGAGTTGCCGCTGCATTTGCACTTTTAAGTCCTTAAGATAATCAGAAACAAAATTTAAACAAGGAAAGATTAAAGGTTTAGGAATGATTTATAACTCTTGGGTAAATAAACCGTGGCAGCGGCCCTCCTGCAGACATGCACAACCGCTAAACTCAAAAGGTTAAAATGAAATATTCTTATTGCTTTGTTTTTTTATGTCACACATTAATTTTAACCCTTAAACCCCCAGACTTGCATACTTCACTCTTATATCTACATACCTTCACGTTAAGATAATATCAAATATCTGAATAATAGCCTAGGACTAATTATGTAAGAAATCAAACACTTTGATTATTGTGGGATGTTCTGTAATAGGAAAATGATCAGTGAGATGTCTTTAACAATCTGAAGTTTTTTTTTCCAGCAATATCACATTCTGCCTGGTCAGATTTAAAGATTCAGTAGCTCTGCATTTAGTTGATTATTTTCCACTAACAGCACATCCCAATATACCACAGCAATTTGATAATGCTAACAGATTTTTTTTTATTTTATCTTTTTTTTAAAAGCGTTATTGTCAGAGCTGTGCTGTTATAAAAATGAATCGGTATCTTCTGACACAATCAAATTTCAGAATTACCTCAGAGTCGTGGTATAAAATACGTAATATTGCTAATGCATAAAGTAGATACTGTATGTCCACAGTAAAAATCATGATAGAGTTCTGTGCATACTAGTTACTTAGCTATTTTTGAAAAAGCGCAAACACACACACACACACACACACAAACACACACAAATTAGAAAATTTCTGATAAGTGTGTGAATTTTGAAAATCATAAAAAATAACATAAAAGGGATCAAAAATATGGCAAGACTTGCACAAGATATTGATATGTATCCATTATGAGCACCACAGAGGGTTACTGTGTACTGTATATTGTGCTAAATATAAAGTTTGTGCTGTGTTCTGTGTGCTTATAGTTTATAGTATTGATATTTAGGTTCAACGTGACACCAAGGAACCCATGATTGTGAGAACAAGCAGAAAACCTGACTTTATTCAGTAAAGACTGACTTTTTTCCCCTGTTTAAAAGTCATGTAGAATATATTAAAGTTATGTGTCTGAAATGTTCCTCTCTGGTTTGGACTTGACACCAGTCATTTACTTCTTTTGGAGAACATTTCTTGCGGTATAACAATGCAATAATCTGTCTTTAAACCAAATGTTAGTTTCAGTGCCAGCAATCGAAAAAGTGCAAAACCAAAAGAGACATGAAGCAAACACAGAGCTTAGATCAGTGATATGGGGCTACTGATGCTGAGGAGTTTAAAACTTTTAGAGCTTATATATTGCAAAAGCCACCTCTCCCCTGACAAGGAGTTGAGAGATGAGCATAAGAGCTGAGAAATCTGACTAAAAGGCTGGAATGCAAAATGTCATTTTTCATATCTCCTGTTTTGACACGAAAAGCTTAAACATGGAACCACAATTTAAAAAGATCATGAAAAACTAAATATTAATTTAACTTGAACGTGCGAGACACAGATTATGGGCTGCTGAGTGTGTTCTGCTTTGTTTGTCTGAATCCGGTTGCCATGTACGTAAGAATATACAATTTGTGTGTAAGGTTTATGGAACAACAAACAAGTAAGGATTAAAAAGCGGCATGCGTGATGTTGAATGAAAAATAATCCATGAAGGGTTGGTGTGATGCAGCTCTTTTTTATATCTCAAAAACTACAAGGTGTATTTGAATAATTCTTAATTTAACATAATTATATGTTATCATTATATTGGTGGTTAATAAAAAGTGTTTTGTTGCTTCTGTTTCTGTGAGCTTTGGTCATAGAGTGCTATGAGTTGGAATCTGCAGAATCTGGTTGTGTTTGTAACATTTATTGGCTGATTGCTTGTGTCAGGTTTGTTGCAATGTTTACACATTTTTTTCTGTCTGTACATTTAGCCGCTTGGTGTTGGAAATGGTCTTTGTTGTCTTATAGCTGAGTTTCTTCGCATACTTTTGCAATGCTGTAGATACATTCAAGCTTTGTATGCTTAAGAAAGGATTCATAATTTTTGTCCTGGCTCGAGGGGTTTAGGGTTAGTTCTGTTTATCACTTACTTGGTAACTCAGTGATTGCGATGTTGATCAGAAGGTTCAGAAGCTGAAACTGTTGAGCAAGAACCTTGACCCTACCAGGTCCAGAGGTGCTGTATCATGGCTGACCCTGCTGAAACCCCTAGGCAGTTGTGTCTCAGCACTTAAAACTGTGGATTACCGATCAGAAGGACAGAGTCTTGTGCCCCAGACCCAGCACCACTAAGCTGTCACTGTTGGGTTCCTCACAGTCTATGCTCTTGGGTTCCTGCATAATGACTGACCCTATTTTCTGACCCCAAATCCCTAACAAGCTGGGATATACAAAACAAAAGGATTTCCCTATTCTGTAATGTAATATGTGACAAACAATTAAACAGTCATCCACTCACTAGCATCTGCTAAGCACCACTTATAAAACTCTTCTCTCCTGAAGAGTTTCTCATGGGGGAAAACTTACTCTGACACTGAAGACTCATTCCATGCTTATAAAAAACAGGAAATGTCATTGTTTCAATGTTTATATCAATGTATTCATTGTTACTGTATATGTAGATCTATATGTTGATCCACAAAATGTAACTTTTTTGTTTGACCTAGTGAACCAGCATCGATGTATTCAATTATAGAGAATTCAAATCTCTTCTGTAAGTGGCTCTTGAAAAGGCCTTCTGCTAAACACCATAAATTTAAATATAAATGTAATTATGTAAGACCCTGTGATTGAGTAGTAACACAATAAAGTATTAGACTGTATTAGAGTGCATTGATATAAACCTGTTATTCAAATTACAGCTGAAACTACAGTACTTACGGAGTTACTGCTAATTGAAATTAATCAGCGTTATCTGACCAATCAAAATCCAACAAATTCAACACTGCTTTGGAAAAATTAAAAAAAATAAAAAATATTGTAGTTGAGATAATGCAGCATGATTACAATGTTCACACAACTCATTTTAGATCAACGGGCCAACACAAACATTCAAGCCAGAGAAACCGTCATGGCCCTGCACTTGTTTCGCTGTTTTGCTAGAAAATGATGTGACACGACATCTTATTTTGACTTGATGAAAGAGAAACATTCGAAAAGTGAGTGGAAAAAATCATGCACAGCTTCAAACGGAGTACTTTCTACAATCATCCGAATTCAGTACATGTTTTTTAGAGTTTGTGTATTTAACACTTGAACTAATGGTGCAGTTCCATGCATCATGTTTCCAAGCTTTTATTATGATTAGAGGCTGATATAAAATTCTGTCATTAGCCATTTTGTTTTATTAATCTCCTGAGTGTAAAGTGATAACAGGAAAGAAAGAAAGAAAGAAAGAAAGAAAGAAAGAAAGAAAGGAAGAAAGAAAGGAAGAAAGAAAGAAAGAATTCCTTCATGAGTCCAAAACGAATGAAAATGTAGTTTCATCTTATTATTTGATTGCCGCTGAAATCCACATGAGTATCACATTGACGAGTTTGTCTGTAGCATGGAAGTGACGGTGCTGCCTTTTTAGGCTGATGTCACCAGATAAGCATAAGCTTGTTCCCATGTGATAAGAGCCACTTAAAACGGTTCAGGGGAAATTACTGCAAAGAAACACTGTTTGGTTACACTTTTCTCTGATTACAGCATTTGTTTACTAAAGCGGCAGAATGTAACAGTGGGAGTAATGCAATGATAAATTTACTTCACACAGCTTTTATACTGGGCATTGACAACAGTATGATCAAGACCTTGAACCCTGCATATAACCCATAACCCTAAACATAATCTGTGTTGCTTTTCATATGGTATCAATCTTTTCACATGAATCCTTGTAGAATTAAGCATAACCATATAAAGCAATGCTGCATTCGACTAAAACTTGTAACTTGGACAAACAAACAAAATTCCCCTTTTACTCCGAATTCCTACTCAGAAATGTGTTTTTCTCAACCACGAGTTCAATAAGTGACATCAATTGGCTGCACAAAGTAAATGAAGTTATGCATCATTTAGTTAATCAACATACAGAAATGAGGTTGATTGGCATCTCTGGAAAAATTGTCCCTAGTGTGTGAGTGAATGAGTGTGTGTGTGCCCTGCGATGGGTTGGCACTCCGTCCAGGGTGTATCCTGCCTTGATGCCCAATGACGCCTGAGATAGGCACAGGCTCCCCGTGACCCGAGGTAGTTCGGATAAGCGGTAGAAGATGAATGAATGAATGAATGAATGAATGAATGAACATACAGAAATGCTAGCTTGTAAAGTCTAACATAGTACAGTATACAGACTATACTGGAAACTATACATCAGCTATTTGGTTAGCTTTTTTCTAACAAAGGATGGACATAAAGGAATCGTTGTTTTTGTTTTTTCCCAATTTGCTACATGAATTCACATACTGTATGTTTGAAAATGACATCATTTAAAATGTTGGTATATCACTTTGTTCTTATTAATGTTAGCTGTGAATTTTTCATAGTTAGCAAATGATGCTAATTTTTTATGTGATCACTGACGAGCCACAAAACTAACAGACACAGGAAAACACTAGAAGGGAAACAAAAAACATGAAACAAAGAACAGCAGATAACAAATGACAAGGAGTCAGGGACAATAGGGATAGTAATTAGCAAGACATAAGGAACATGTGTACAGAGGCAGGACCGGGGATAAGGATCGGACATGCAAACACACTTGAAAACATAAAAACGTTAACAAAAGCATATGGTACAACACAGAAATCATACCCCCTGCTGAAATGCCCACTGGAGTTCTGGACAAGTTCTGGAATTGTCCAAGACATTATGACAGCCATAAACATTCGGCTAAGTAACGCAGCCTGTATCTAGCATGTTTATAATGGAGGTTGAATTGACTTCAGTACAGATCACTGGGGTTAGAGAATAATGAATAAAATAAAATAATTAAAAAAAATAAAATGCTTTTCTCTGATATGATATTTATATTTGATATAAGCAGCTAAATATATTATTGATGTGTTAGCCAAGTGGTTAAGGCATTGGACTACCAATCGGAAGTTTACAAGTTCAAATCGCAGGTCCTTCAAGCTGCCACTGCTAGGCCCCTGTGCAAGGCCCGTAATCCTAAATAGCTCAGTTGTATGACATAAGATAAATGTAAGTCTGCTGTAAATAAAAGCTAAAAGTAGAAATGAGTGTAAAAAACTGATTAGCATTGTTGTTTGTTTGTTTTTTTTTTTACCAGATTGCTTATGTAATTTTACCTGAATCTTTTTATTTATCCCAATTTATTTTTACTCATGTGAATTATTAATACGGTAGCAGTACTTTTACTTAATCCTGTGTGCTTTGTATTTTTTTTACACCACTGTAAAAGAAATGAGCATACAGTTGCTGGTTATCTTCAGGCTGCTCCGCTTAAGCCCGTAACACAGAGAGTGAAAACGATTGCATGTTTTACTGACATATTTGCTTTCAAAATTATCTTCATTAAATAAAATACAGCTCCAAAGAGGTCAGGTCAGGTGATTGTTTTTTTTTAGTATTAAAAAATCATGACCATTTGCAAGTTCTGTTTGCAAAATGATACAAGCACGCACGCTGGCCAAGAAAGAACTGAGCGCTTGTTCTGTCCAATTCTGTTCTGTCTCCTGAAATGACAGACCTGTGCATATAAATAGCTTTATTTCATATGCGGTTTATTTAACAGAGATGAAAATACACTTGAATCAAAGCTGACTTTCTATGTCACAACATCATATTGGATCCATCATGGTCTCATGTCAGATTCAGTGTGTACAGATTTCTAGTGCTGTGTCTGAGTGCTTTTCTGCTTGAAAACCAGATGGGCTGTTCCCTTTTTTATCCCCCAGATTAAAAAAAAAATTTGGAAAACACACAGAGCAGGTGCAGGTACTGGTGTCTGACCCGCTTTAAAGCAGACATACTGTGTGTCAGGGTATTGTACAAAAATTGGTGCTTCATATATATATATATATATATATATATATATATATATATATATATATATATATATATATATATATATATATATATATACATGATCACTGACTAGCCATACAAAAACCCAAACACTTGTAATACTACTTAACATCATACTCAATGAAAGACATGCAGGATTATATTTCAGGTACATAAAACAATTGTAACTTTCATTTTTAATAGGTATTTACATAGAAATGTATCAAAGTGTTTATGTAATTGGCTTTAATGTGCTATGCATAAGCTATGCTAGTCTTACTAACGTTTCTGTGAAACACAGTCATGGTAGAATTGTCTGTCTGATTAAGGGGGGGTGTCTTTGTGTGCACTATTTCTGCACTTTACATAATAGAAACATAGAGAGAAATAGTGCACTTTTAGTGTCATCGTGTGCACTATTTCTCTCTGTAGGGAATCAAGATTGTACCAACCCTCTGTCTGTAGCAGTTTTATTCTAAGGTATGTGAAGTTATGAATGGCAGCAGTGTGCCAAGGCATCTTTCTGATTTGTAAAAGAAGGAGAAAGGAGAAAACAAAGGAAGAGACACACCAAACAGTAAAAAGGTTTGTGGGCTAAAAGCAGCTGTTAGACAGACATTTTTAGCATGTTAGCTTGTGACGAAGCATCAAGACAAGACAAGACAATGTTCTGTGCTAATTATTAAATTCAAACTTTATTAGTCACACAGTAAGATGTGCAGTAAAATGCTTTTTATTACAAAAACAAAAGACATAATAGTTCACTTGCATAGAAGTAAATAAAGAAAAATAGAAGCAAAAATGATATAATGGCTGTAACAGAAGTCTTTAGCTGAGCTACTGCAGTGAAATAGAATATAAACACACAGTATCATAATACTGCAATATTAACAAGAATCCACTTTTTTTCACAATTAATTATTTCCAAATCAATTATGCTGCAGGCTTTACGCTAGCATTCTTATATAAAGAACATCCTTGACCCATGATGTAGCCAGTGACCAGTATCATGAATCTGCTCTTCACTTATCACACTGAATTACTTCACCACAATTTGCGCTTCAGAGAAACCAAGTAGCATTTAACAGGAAATAAAGGCAATGAACCATGAGGTCATTTGTTGCCGCAACAGTCATTAATCCGAGCGACCACTGAATGGACGTTGCACTTAAGCAGAACAATGAAAATAAATTCAGAGTCAGAGGGGAACAATTAAAGCAGAATTTTACAAAAAGCTTCTTAAGTATTTTTTCTTTTTAATGCAGTATCTGACACAAGAAAGACTGTGATGACTAATAGGTGACTCACCACATGAACCGATAATGATGATTAATACTACTAAATCTCTTATCTCTTTGTACGACTCATGATTGTTTGTATCTAATACCGAATGTTTCTACATGCAGATGTCAAATGCAGCTTTCGTTGTAAGCCAGAATTGAAGAGGACAAATGAACTGTTTAACTGCACCAGATGACAGTACAAACTGTTTTTTTTTTTTTTTTGCTAAATACTTATATCTAACTGGGTTATATTAGCCTTGTCTCAAGCAAGACTGGACAATGATTCCATAAAGTATTGTGTCTTTAAATGTTTCCTTGCCTCATTTAAGTACTGTATAATGAGTACATCTAAATTAATACGTGTTGAGTTTTCCTTTTGGTCTAGTCAGGTCATCCATCCATCCTTTCTCTACACCGTTTATCCTTCTGGGTTACAGAGAACCTGGAGTCTATCCCAGGATACTTGGGGCAATAAATAGGGTACAGCTAGGATAGGATACCAGTATGTTGCATGGCACAGTTACACACACTATAGGCAATTCAGAGAGGCCAGTCAGCCTACAATGCATGTCTTTACTGGGGAGGAAACCGGAGAACCCGGAGGAAACCCACTTATGCAAACTCCTCACACACACATGCACACACACTCCCGGTGGAAATTGAACCTCCAACCATGGAGTGTGATGCAAATGTTCTAACCACCAAGCCACCATGCCCCCCTCAAGTCAGGTCATTTTCATTTAAATAGCATATTTAAAGATAGGACATAGTGAATAAATTGCTGCACAGTAATATATATACATTTATATATAGTATTTGAGTGTATAGTTGTGTTCAAAAGTTTGCATACCTTTAGCTATTATTGCCCCCTTTAGCATCAATGATGGCATGCAGTCTTTTGTAATAATTGTGCATGAGGTCCTTACCTCTCTCAGGTGGTATACCTGCCCATTCTTTTTGGCAAAATGCCTCTAGTTCCTGTTAATTTTTTGGTTGTCTTGCATAAACTGCAAGTTTGAGATCTTCCTAAAGTGGCTCAATGATATTGAGGTCAGGAGACTGTAAAGGCCTCAGGAACCTTCACATTTTTCTGCTGTAGCCATTGGAGGGTCAACCTTGCCTTGTGCTTTGGATCATTGTCATGTTTGAACATCCGAGAGCTTTCATGCTGTAGAATGCAAATTGTCTGCCAGCATTTTCTGATAACATGCTGCATTCATCTTGCCATCCAATTTTTTTTTCAAACTTCCCTGTGCCAATGGAGCTCACACAGCCCCAAAACATAAGAGATCCACCACCATTCTTTACAGTTGGGATGGTGTACTTTTCACCGTAAGCCTTGTTGACCACTCTCCAAACATAGCGTTTATGGTTGTGACTATAAAGTGACTATAAATTTCGATCTCATCAATCCAACTGACTCTGCTCCAGAAGCTGTGAGGCTTTTCTAGGTGCTGTCTGGCCTACTGAAGCACAGGATTCTTCTTTTAAACTCCTACTAGTGAAGGCACATATGTAATATGTAATTATTTTCTATGATAGCTGTACTCATGTTTCACGCATTTGAATCCAAGAGGCTGAATGCGTGTTGAGATGATTTCAAACAACGTTTCTTAGGCAGAATCTGCTAAATGTCTAAGGTAATTTTAAGAAATTGCAAGCCCCTCAGAATATTGTGGAATTTCCTTGATTTTGCATTCATTTTTGCATGGCAAAAACTACAAAACCCTGGAGGGAATTATCACCCAGGCACCATTAACATTATTTACCAGTACACTGACCTTCTATTCCACCAGTGGAAGGGAAATCGTCTTATCAGACATTTTCCATCAGTATAAAGAAATGAATTATTTTATTGGTGTAAATCTGATATAAAATGAATCAAGACTTCGTTGTCTTTCAGAGTGAGACATTTGTTTTTCCTTCTGTTGGGATAACTTTACACAGAATTTTAATGGTTGAAGATAACAGCTTTGAATTTTAGATACTTGGTTACAAGCACTTCAGAGAGCAGAAACATTTGTGTGGAAAAATGAAATGTTTTGGAGTTTTTTAGTCATTTTTCCCCATAAATATATTGCTTGGAGTACACTAGGTGGAAAACAGAAATACTTCTAAAAACTACAAATTCATAAAGCCCTGATTGTCTGCTTTCTGTGATCATCTATGAGCCATTATTAGAAATTAAATGCTGATCATGGACACAACAAAAATGGAGGAAATTCCATTTTTTGGCCTTTTTTAAAGCCCCCAACTATACAAGCGCGTATAATTTTAATTTTTTTTGTGTGTGTGCCTGACATATGCACATCTTAACATGTTAGCATGACTGAAACTAATTAATAACATAGAGAAGCTCTACTTATGAGAAAATGTCTGTAATGTCTCAAAAAGAAGTCTTTATTTTGTTAATCTACATTACAGCACATGGAAATTCTTTCTTCATTGGGAACAGAGCACATGGTCAGCCATGATACAGCACCCCTGTAGTGGAGAGGATTAAGGGCCTTCCTCAGGGGCCCAACAGTGGCAGCTTGGCAGTGCTGGGGCTTAAACTCCGATCCTCCAATCAACAACCCAGAGCCTTAACTGCATAAGCCTCCACTGCCCCCTCTTACCATGAAAACCATTGCCATTGACATTGACAATATAGGTGAAATGAACTTGTATGCACATTTCTATATTTCTGACCATTGTAGTTTGACCAGATGATTTTATTCTGCATGTCAGTAAAGTAATAACTTTCTGACTGTGAGTCAAATATAAAGCAGTGACTAGCTTGATAAGATTTTAGAGTCAATATTGCTATTGACCAACTAAAGTCTGTGTAGTTTCAGTAATGGAGGCGCAGTGCTATATTATGTTTCGACCGTGTTAGTTCTCATCAGTGTTTAAGATTTTTGATAAAACTTAATTACCGTCGCTATCGTATCATCGGAACGTTACATGATTGCATGTGTGTTTTCATCTCGGCAACGCCGGCGGCTAATTTTGTAAATATGTGAGGAGGCGAGCCAACACCAATGCATATGTTTCTACTCCACATGTTTGGCCATTGAATTTAAACTCTATATGAAGACTGTAGAAGCATGTGTTTTAAATAAAAAAAAAAATTATATATATATATATATATATATATATATATATATATATATATATATATAAATTTATATATGAAAGGGTTATGCAAATGCAATTAGCACACTGATGTCTCTCACGGCAATTGCACAAGATAGAAACCATCTGCTTATGCAAATCAAATGAAGAATGCTTTGTTGGAGAAAGTCTAACTAAATTTCAGTGACTGAAAAGTACATCATATACTTTCTGCTTTTTACTCGTATGTGAAGAAACATCATGTAATAAACATTACTGCTTTCATGTCTTAATGTTTCTCAAAAAAAAAAATCCTTCTGCATGAAAAGTTGCATCTCTTCGCATACTTTGTGGTTTTTTTCCAAAATATTTACCTCATGTTTAGAGACAGCTAAATTGTTGGACCACAAGCAGATGTTTAATGAGTGAGGTGCATACCTGCGCAAAGGATTTAAAACCGCAAAGAATAACTACTTACTTGTCACATTACCAACAATGTCAAGTGCTACAGACTTCAGGAATCGCACATGCAGCAACAGATGTATCACTTACTGTAAACTAGACGCCATTGCTTGATAACTTTTTTTTTCTGACTCTGAAGAAAATTAACTGTTGTGAGATCACTTGGCCTTTTGTGAGATCACTTGTTCCATTCTTAAAAAATCAATCCTTAAACCAACTTCAATAAAGCAAATACTGAAAAATTGTTAGAATAATCTTATTGCTTGGTTTCATCTGATTCATTTAACTATTGTTCATGTTTGGTTAATGACTTGTATGAAATTAGACAGTCAGGGTTTTAAAACGTTGTAGTATTTCATGAGTATTAATATTTTTATCTAGCCTACTAGGGGCAATATATTTATATAAAAGTTCTCATTTTTCACACAAATATTTCTATCTTTAAAATAAATATTTATATCAAACCCAGTTCCTCTATCTGAGATGCCCCAAGTGCTTAATCCTGATCTTTTCTACACGACAAAGAAATTCAAGGCTAAACATGGACACTACAAAACAGGCACAAATTCCATTTTTAGACCTCTGGGAAAAAGAGTTAAATGAATCAGATAAGGCCAAGCAATAAGAACATAATACTTTAGGGTTAATTCAGGGTTAAATGGCCATCACAGCTTTCTGTTTAACAGCGAGCCAACTGGTGTTCGATCTATCGCATGACACCTCAGAACACGTGAGTTGTTTAATCGCAGAAGTTCTTTGAAGTAGCAGTAGAAACAGATGAAATGAAATTACGTAGATGTCCTACCTGGGAAATTTCAGCAAGACACTACGGAGCATTGCTTTGGGATCAGGCGCTCACGTGGCCGCTCTGCATTTGCTGCTCTTCGGCTTAGGGTGACAGTACAGTCTAGATGTGCAGTTGATGTATTTATGCTTTTCTTCCCCTGCTTGACTTTTAGTGTTCTTAAGATTTCCAGGTCTCTGACACTCTGACACACCAAACTGCTTCAACAACTCTTTTAGCACTACAGCCATGTCCTCACGAATCCTTCATCATCGCTTAGATTGGATAAGAACATTGAACATTTCTGTAGAGATAGCAAAAAAAAAAATTCCAAGTGCATGCTGATTGGTTACAGCACTAGTGTGCACTTTGCATAAGGTGAAATCATAATAAAAATCAATTATTTCCTTTCAGATTAAAGGGAATGCAGATGTTTTGCCAGTGAGTCTGCATCTGCATGAGCAAAACATCATTTCATTAGAATGTTAAAGTCATTTAACATTAGAATGTCATTTCATTAGAATTTGTCATGATGAGTGCAAGAGAATATTATTATTAACAATTAACAATTACCACAGACTGGGGCATTTCAAATATAATTTAAAAAAAAAAGCACTCTAAATGGATTAATAAAACATAGCCAGCAACTTACATGTGAAGTTTAGCAGACAAGAATGGTCCACTGTGTACTTCCTTATCTCAGCTGCCCTACTGGTATATGAGAGCACATGCATGTAATGTGTGTGAGTGTTTGTGTGTGTGTTGCATTTGGTGTGTATGATAAAGAGGAAATGTTTGACACTATGCAAAGGGAAGTGGTAAAGTGCCATTCATTTCACTGGTGTCAAAGCTCTCAGCAGGCATCTTTAGCTGAAGACGCGACACACAATGTACATGACATTACGCTTATATTCACTGCACATTAGTGTTTATTCTTCATCTTTCTTTAGATGATGCAGAATCCAGTTTAAGCTTGTCATGCAGTTCTACAGCCTGTAGAAACTTTGTTGACTCCATGTCTTTATTCTCTTTTTTATTATTATTATTATTTTGATTCATTTAATAATTTTTTTTTAGTTCTACTGCAGTTTTCTACTTTTACCTCTCTGAGAAAAAAAATCATAGTCATGTCAAGAAACTGAATTTCTGTAAAAAAAAAAGAGAACATTTAGAGAACATTTCAAAAAAATACAAAAGTTCCCATCATAACAGCTAAAAACAGTCATTTCTTCACCACCCTGTCTTCACCCTGTCCTGACACTGGAGACCAAAAATCTCCCTCAAAACTTTCCCCATGTCATAAATGGTACATTGTTTACGTGAAGCCTCTGCTGTACAAACTCCAGTGTTAGCGAATAGATTAATAGTATTGGTGAATATTAATACAAAACAACTTCTGACCAATCAGAACGGAGAATTCAACATCTAGTATAAGCTGTAGCCTTATTATTAAATTAGCTTTATAAACTTTTATCTAACAATTCTGTGATTTTATGAACTCATCTAAAGATGTCCTTATTATGAGCAAAACACTTAAAAAAATAAAACTAAATACAAAAAAAATTAAATAAAATACAAAAAAATATTAAAATAAATACTTTAATAACAAAGAAAGAATGACAGAAAGAAAAATCCAATGCTTTGGTGTAAAATGTTTTGCATATTTAATAATTTATAACATTTACTCTTTAAAAATCAGAATAATAATTTACAAGCACTTAATTTTAATATAACATAATGGTGGGTTTTTTTTGTGTATAAAATAAACCTGCTTTGCAATTAGTGTGACGCATAAAACACAATTATAAAAAGCTGATTGTTCCAAGTGTAAAGGCTGCAACAGAATATTAGTATGATGTGTATGTGCACAGGTATGTGTGTGTTTATGATATTTCATCAACTTTGCCTTAACATTCATCTTTATAGATTTATAGATGACTTGTGCAAGTCAAAATTTGCAAAATTCCACCTCTCAGTTGAAATAAAAGAGAGCTGACGTCACCAGAGCTTTGTAACTAAACCACTTCTTGCTCATAAAGATCCTTTCCATCACAGTTTGTTTCATTTCGTTTTGTCTGAGCAACCAAGCAGGTCATTTAAGTTAAAAAGTTTAGATGGGTCCTTTTGGGTTCTCCAAAATAACTCCTTCTCCTCCTAATGCCTGTACATTTCCAGTGATATTAACCCAGGACTAATCCTTTCACAGCATTATTCTGTTTTTTACTGAAATCAGACACAAAACAATATTGTTACATCAACTCACAAGAATTTATGAGCAATAACTCAGAGACACAAAGCCCCTGGAGGATCTGCGAGGCCACTGGAGACTCTGTGAAAGAGCAAGAAACAAGCTTGCGCATGCTGCGTGCAATCACACATATCCTGCCCTTTTGCTCTTGTAGCCAGCACTGAAGTGACACTCACACATACACACAAACACACACACCACTCAAACAGCTATGCATTTATATTTACCTCTGGAATGAGTCTGATTTTAAAACATGAATCATTTCGTAGCTCGCTATTTCTCCCAAGAATTATGCCTTTAACTTTGGTTTTGTAGGTAGCATCCTTGTTCCGTTCTCATCAAACTTTCAAGACTTTGTTTACCATCAGACAGCAGCCAGCAATTATCTGCCTATTACCATCAGCCATCAGCCAATAACCATCAGCACTCAGCAATCAGCAAACATCAACCAACAGCCATCAACAGTCAACCATCAGCCAGCAACCATCAGCCATCGACCACCAACCATTAGCCAATAACCATCAGTAAGCAGCCAACAGCTAATAGCCAAGAGCCAGCAACCATCAGCCAGCAACCATCAAACATCAACCATTAGCAAACAGCCATAAACCAGCAAACATTAACCATTAGCAAACAGCCATAAACCAGCAAACATCAACCATCAGCCAGCAACCAACAAACATCAACCTTTAACTATCAACCATCAGCCAGCAACCATCAGCCAATAACCATCAGCCATCAACCACCAGCAAACATCAACCATCATCCAGCAGCCATTAACCATCACCCAGCAATCCACAAACATCAGCTGATATTTCATCTAAACAGAGACAAACACTGATATGAAGAGGAGGAGGAGAACTTAGAAGAGGAGAGTCTTGACACTTTCTTTCTTTCTTTCTTTCTTTCTTTCTTTCTTTCTTTCTTTCTTTCTTTCCGAACCAAGTTTATGAGAAAAAAATGCTAAAGAAAACAGTTTCATCTCTCATGTATCATAGCTGAGGTTGAGGAGCTGTCAGAGCCAGAATTCACACACCTATGTCTTACTTCTGTGATTTGCAAACATTTTCCAGTGTTTCTTGCGCAGCGTGGTGAGTTTATATTCAATAAAGCCTGTGAGGTTTAGGCCATGCCCACTTCAGGTTTCAGTCTGAATACAGATACACATAAACTAGCAGATGTTAATGGTCAGATCTTTACTGACAACGTTATGTAAAAAAAAAACCTGTTAATTCATTAGTCATTTCTTTCAATTGATTTTTTTTATTAAAATAGAAATATTTATCCAGGTGATCCAGGACAGGAATTTATCACCGTGAACATAAATCCTCCATTCCTAATCACGAAATAATCAAATCATCATTGTAAAATGTCTTACGACATGCTTCATGCTGCAGGTTGTGTTGACATTACGTTAAATAATGATGTTTATTAATAGAAGAAAAGCATTTGTCAGGACTTGACTGAATCCAAACGTCTTGAAAGAGCTTGTTTATGTAGTTAAACGTACTATTAGCAGTGTAGCAAATGCAAATCACTCAGCGTATGTAAATAAACAATGAAGTAACAGAGGTTTGGTGCATACCAGCATTAACTGTGCTTTGTTCAACAAATTAGGAAAAGTATAGATTCTGACATTCGCTTAGGATTTGTGGATGAAGCTGTAACACAAATCCAATAACAGGCAATGAAGTAAAGCTCACAAGACCATACAAAATAGGATTGAGTCTGTGACTGAGATCGGAGTCTCACACACACACACACACACACACACACACACAAACACATACACACATACACTTATGTTGTAAACATCCAGCTGCTTTGCATTAACCCATGTTGAACACACACATATGAATACTGAAAACTTTTCTCCATATAAATGTTTCCATATGGATTTCAGATACATGATCAGATATCATATGTGAAGCTTCTTAAATGTCATTCTTATTTTATTCATGTCATTTGGATAATTGGATGAAAGTACAGATTACATTTAGACTCCAACACACACTGCACTTTTGGTTAAGCTGCTAAAAGACAATCACATTGTGAAGTTTTGCGTTCTAGCCAAATTTTCTTTTAAACAAACAAACAAAAAAATTGTCTTGAAATAGCTAAAATAACTTTCTTTAGTTTGTTCTAATGGGGGAAATCTGTAGCTCTTTTTACCAGTTTCACATTATTTAAAGTTTTCAATCAGTATAAATGAATTGTTTTATCGCTGCAAGTCTGATATAAAACGACTTTGTTGGTTTTCAATGTGCAATGTTTGTTTTTAACTCTTTTGGGATAACTCCACTCAGAATTGTTGTGGTTGTAGATAACAGGTCACCATTTACATGCTTATGAAAAAAGAAAACTTTTCATAAAAAGTTAGAAAGCTAGAGAGCAGAAATTAGTAAAAAAAAAAAAAAAGTGTAAAAAGAATTTTCCTGTCCTGTAAATACATTGCCCTTTGTAACCTAGGTAAAAACAAAACTTAACAAAAAAAGAATCTACCTGTAAAACTTCAAATAATAGCCCGGGCTTCTATTTACCCAAATCGCCGAACTGCACCGGCTTGTATTTGAAACAGGCGTCTATAAGAGACAGGCCTTTAATTTAGTGTTGAGATGTTCAAGCATGACAGTAGGAGGTTACCACATTATATTAATAATATATTTTTATTTTAGTTTTTTTTATAATTAATTCGAATGTGTTTAACAAATCATTTAATGTAAGAAATGTCTTAGATTTTTGGCAGCACAAAAAAAGAAACGATGTGACAGCAATGGGCAGAACAAAAGTTACCGGTTATAAAATCCAAAATCCGAAACGCATCAACAAGAAAGGATGACGGCTACCCTGTAAAACAACTGCAATCATGTGATAGAAAATTACTCTATTCATCACTATCATCATCCCCGCGATCCTCAATTCCAAGTTCATTGGCAAATTCCTCCTCCTCGTCGCTCTCCTCCACTTCTCCCCCTCCGGCCTCCGCTAACTCTGCCTGCCTTGCTTGCACTAACAGCTCCCACACAGATGCGCACGGCTCTCCCTCTATGAAACAATGGATAAGGTGATCCTCGCTTCCATCAGAAGCTACTGTCAGGCCACATACCTAAGGATAACATCCCGAAGTTAATAAAATATATTATCTCCTCTTTCTCCCTCGCACACACAAACACACGCGCGGGTGTGCGCGCAAGCATACCTTAAAGGAATTTTTTTTTTATGTTGCCATAGTGATGAGTCGTTCATGAACGGTTGCGTCTGTCACGTGAAATCTAATCAAAACATAGAACAGACGATCTGACGGGTTTTACAAGATCAAATACAACCCGATACTAAAAAACAGACCAGGCCTCTATTTGAGACCGGCCTCTATTTACCCAAACCTGTCGTCACACCAGGCGTTTAAAAGAGACTTCGTTTTTTTGTTCTGCATTGTGTGTAAAGTGTTTGATCCATGAGAGACAGCTTTCTTTGAGAGTATTGCTACTCAACATGTGGACTAAAACTGTCCAAACTTTCCAACAACCTATTAGTGGTTGTAAAACCAGGCTGAGGTGAACAGACCTTCTAGAAGACGCACAGAATCTTTATCTTTCAGAGGACTTATTCGTCCACTCATTTTAGAGTATACTGCGGTGATTATATATTTCATGTTTCTTTGGTCACTTTTCTATCCAGTAAGCAGTGACTCTAAGCTATTAGCTGTGTAATGACTTCTATGTTGACTGGCATATGTTGTTTTGAGCATTAATAGTAATAAATGAGGAATGGAGGCACGGTGGCTTAGACTCACACCTCTGGGGTTGCGGGGGTTTTTTTCTGCCTCCACCCTGTGTGTGTATGTTCTCCCTGTGCTTTGAGGGTTTCCTCTGGGTACTCAGAGACATGCCGTGCATTTGGAAGGACTGGCACTCTGTCCAGGATGTTCACTACCTCGTGCTCTGAGTTCTCGGGGATAGACGCAAGATTCCCTGTGACCCAGTTTAGGATAAGTGCTACAGAAAATGGATGCATGGAAGGTCCATTTGAGGATGGATCATGAACTCATATGCTATCCAGGGTATATTATATTCCCACTTTATTATCGGCGTTCAACGATAAAAATATACATGGAGGTTCCGTAAAACCAATCAATTCAACAACATAAAGACATAAAATACTTCAAATGCCTCACCCTTAAATGAATCTTATCTAGATCATATACCAAACAGCCAAACATCCTCTATGATTTAGTAAAGAGATCATTATCTCTGCATTCGGACCATGTGGAGGATCTCAAAGACAAATCTAGTACTCTTTATTACATATTAAAAGTCTAGTATAAGTACATTAAGTACACACTCACCGGACACATTAATAAGAACAACTTTAAATCTGGACATTCATGCAATTATTCAATCAACCAATCAGATAGCAGCAGTGTGACCTGAGCTTCAAATAATGTACATATCTAACACCAGAATGCTAACAGTGGGACTGTTTTGGAATATTTCAGAGCCTGCTGATCTATTGGAATTTTTTTCTCATACAATTTCTACACAGAAATGTGTGAAAAGCCAAAAAATATTTTTATGTCAAAAACGTCTTATTTTTGAGAGAGGATGAGAATGGTAGAACCGGTTCGAGCTGACAGGAAGTTTACCTTCTTACAGTCCTAGCTGTAGAACCTGAGTGACTCTGCTAACTCTTATTCTTAGAAGTTTAAAAAGAGGTGTAGAACTACTTGCCATTATACTTACTACTACACTAGATAAGTGTATGAGTCTATTGCTCATGATCAGTAAAAAAAGGGTCACGTGAGCAGGAAAGTAGTCATTGTCAAAGATGTCCAATTCTTTCCTCGCCTAAATCTTGCCTCTTGAACAGAAGAAAAGAACAAAAGAAACAGTCTGTTAAGAAAAATCAGCACTAAAAACCAAATTTTTTAATATTTAATCGACTAAAAATATTTTATATCCATACTATAAGTAGTACTAGTATATTTACTAGTACATACATACTAGTATATTTAATGTTTAACAGAAGTGTACTTACAGTAACACTTAGTGTACTTCTTTTCAGGTGTCCGTATACATATTTTTATATTTCAGGTAGTGAGCAGAAGTGAACTTAACACTTAGTGTACTTTTGTTCACGTGTAGTATATTTAATGTTTACTAGAAGTGTATGTAACACTTAGTCTACCTCTTTTTTATACTACCATGCCAGTATATTCAATGTTTGCTGTAAGCATACTTAACATTTACTGCACTTCTCTTTAAGCACACTTATGTATATATTTTAATATATTTAATGCAGTGAACGTAAGTGAGTTAAGTGTACTTAACCCTTCTTAACTTTAAAGTTAAGTGTACTTAACTTCTTTTCAATGCTTATACATTTAATGCCTATACATGCTAATATATATAATGTTTAACATAAGTGACCTTAAAACTTGTGTACTTCTCTTCAAGTGTACTTATAAATACTAGGATATTTAATGTTTAACATGGTAGTATATTAAATGTAAGCTACTTCCCTCTGATACATACACCAGTATTGCTTTGTTAAATTCATTGGAGCAGGCTCTGTGTTGTTGATGGGTGGATCGGGGTTTAAGCCCCAGTACAGCCAAGCTGCCACTGTTGGGCCCTTGTGGGCCCTTATCATGGCTGACCCTGTTCTCTGACCCCAACCTCCAAAGCTTGTATAGGCAAAGAAAAAAATTCACTGTGCTGTAATGTAGATGTGACAAAATAAAGGCTTCTTTTAATACAGTGAGGGGGAAATGCAGAGAAAATGAATCTTAGTGGTCCCAGCCAGTGTACAAAGGTTTCAAAGGTTAAGTTTGTATTTCCTCTGTTAAACAACTTTGTGGACATTCTTTCATTTTATTTTTAAAATTCTTACTTTTTCCTTGATGCAAAGAAAACTTTGACAGATAGCGACATGGCTGTGAAGTTCCCTCACGACCTGACAATATTCGTTATATAAATGTAAATCATGTAAACTGATTGCAAAGAACAAAATGTCAGGTCCTGTCCTGAACAGAACAGAACACCAACACAAGTAACGTCATCACATACTTCCGATGAATCATAAACTGGAGAGAAAGCACATGGAGTGACCTGATCACTTTGCAATTCTATGCCACTTTTTTCTAAAAATAAGACCCAAGGCTGACCAAAATAGAGCAAAACCTATTTCTGTGGGTTGTTTCTATTGGACGAATATTTTGTACCCTATGATGTGTGCATGTGAGAAAGGAATGTGTTTTGTTTTTTTTGCTCTTTGGGGAGAAAAGCAGCTCGTTCTCCACTCAATCAGTTATGACTCATCACCTCAGTATAGGACTGACAGACTTCTACATAGTGCAGTCGTGTTTTTATTTTCCAGAATAGCAGGTTGTGTATGCACGTGCTAAATTTAGCTTAAACAGACATCCTCACTAAAAAGATGAATAAACACATGAAAGAGTATATTTTAGCATGTTTTGCAAAACAGACATTATAAGCAAATAATGCGATGCAAATATGTGCTAGAAAAAAAAATATATCATTGTTTCTAAATACAAAGAAGATTCATTCAATGCCAATTGGGACATTTTACTACTCCTATCAAGGGTCTAAGGTTTTATATTTAGAAGAATGTAGCTCTGATATGAATCCTTAAGATCACAGATCACTACAGGGGCAAATGTATAAAGAAAAAAATAAAGAGAGAACATCATAAGACCAGTCACTCACTTATAGCTCTGATAAATCTGGATCTCATGACAATGGGTCATAGTCTTATGATCTCAGACTAATATAAGACTAACTGAATATAATTTCATTAAATGCCTGCAAGTATCTGAGACACATGTTAAGATTTGATGATTGACAGATGATGTACAATATATATGTATGAGCAGATAACTGAAATAATTTACTTACACTTTGTTTTGAGAGGATATTATTCATATTATATATATTATTATATTACTGTATACAATATACCACTGGTGTAGAGGCTACAACCAAAATAGGCATTCTAGCATAAAACTCCCATTCGCACATACAGTATACGTGTAATATTTGCTGAGTGTATCCTAATGAAGAATTGTCATAATGTTTTCCTAGTCATTAAGGTGATAGACTACATAATCAGAAGGTTTTGAGTTTGAATCCCAACAAGCTGCCACTCCTGGGCCCCTGAGCAAGGCCCTTAAACCACAGTATAACTCTGGATTAGGGCATCTGGCAAATGCTGGAAATATAAATATGTATGAACACAGAGCTAGAAGTCTCTAAAGCCTTTACTGAGAAGTCGAATGAATGAAGAATTCTAACCAATTTTCTTTGGACAGGATATTATACAGCTACCCAAAGTACACACACTGTATATAGCTCTGTAATTCTTGTTATATATATATATATATATATATATATATATATATATATATATATATATATATATATATATATATATATATGTATATATATTACAATATATCTGTTAGATTTGTTAGAAGCAACAACTTTCAGGATGTCTCCTGCTACTGCAGTGGGATTTAAAACAGATGGTCCTGATAAATAGTGGAGCAGTCTGATGACATGAGATCTCCAACCTGTTGCATGTATATGGGGCGGCTAATGTATGGGGAAAATGCCTAGACTTGTTTTACCTGATTTATTAATGTTGAAATTAGTCCTATAAATCATTGTATCGTTTTATTCACATGTAAAATATCATATGAAGATCATACTGTATATATAAATTGGAAGGGTTTTTGTGATGGAAAAACAGAAGAAAACCAAGATCAATCATGTCAGATGTTTTTCCACAGGGCAAAGTGAAAAACAGCCAGAAAAGAAGGGGGGAAAAAACGTAAAATAATGTAATTGCATAAATGTGCACACAACGAAAAGTACTTGGTTGAAGTAATCTATTAGTGAGGCACATCTTGACCTGGCATTATTTTTCTAGATCCAACATCCCCTGTGAGTAGGCTGCTTCAGTTCACATCACAGATTTGGAGTTGGATTCAGGTCTGAGTTCTGGCTAGGACATTCAAAAAAATTCATCTTCTTTGGAGTAATTCTGGATTCCCTCCATCTTGATTAAAAACCCAGGTCTGCCTGAAAAAAAATTCCTAAAGCATGATGCTGCCACCACCATGCTTCAGCGTGGGATATGATTTTTGTGATTTTTTTTTTTTTTTTTTTTTAACCAGACATATGATTTGGAATGGTGGAATTATTACACCTTGTAAAATTTGGTCTCATTAAAACATAACACATTTTGCCACATGGTTTTGGGTAAGTTAGTTGAGTTAGTTGGAGAAAACACTTCCATGTAGCCACCCTTCACCAGACTTGTGTAGAATATGAGAGATTGTTGTTACTTGCAGAGAATAATCAGTCCTTGCCAAATATTCATGCTTCTTTTTTAATGTTGCCGTAGGTCTTTTGGCAGCCTCATTGGTAAACTTTGTTTTTTGTCCTTTTATATATTTTTGGAGGGGGACGCACTGTTCTTGGTGATGTTACTGTGGCGCAAGGTTTTTATATTTGTTGATGAATCCGACAGAAGCTGATCTTTATTTGGGGTTATGATGACGTCTGGATGATTGAACTGATGAACTGCTTTTGAACATGAGATTGAATGTGATTGGTTCATTCTGAACACAGTCGTGCTCCCAAATATAAAAGGGTGTGCATACTTATGCAACCTTTTGTATATATATATATATATATATATATATATATATATATATATATATATATATATATATATATATACTGGAATTTAACAACGAGGCTAAAAAAAACTTCTGATATGATTTATTTTTGTTAATATTTCTGCACCAAAAAAAATTGCCATTTGGGTGTGTAGATCTTTTTACATGTATGTGAGCAAATTTCTTCACAGAGACGGGTCACCTACTGTAGTCACAAGTTTAGGGAAGGAGTCTCCAGTTTCAGTGTGAAACACTGAGCGTGTGCAGTGTAGAACACTTTAGCGTGTGCTGTTATTGAAAAATGATGACAGTTCATCATATTAACACATTACTGATTGTTTTTCTGGTATATGTTTTACTTGAGAGAGAAAGATAGAGAAAGAGAGAGAGGCTAGGTCAGCGAGAGTTCAGTAAAGTCCCCATTAATTTGTATATTTCCAAGGTCTTGGCTGTATGAGTGAATCAGTAAGAATGAGTAAATTGTGTTGAAGGAGAATGTATATTTTGCTTAGCACCAGAACTCTATGTCTCAGTTTAACACCCGAGTGTCTAACCTTGGCTGCTTGCCCATAAGGGACCTCATCTGCAGGCACGGTGACAGCAGAGCTTACACACTCTCCGTGGTGAATTAGAACCCGTGTATCTGTAGAGCGGAGGGGACGGATGACATAGTGCCTCTGCGGTGCGGTATGTGTACGCCGGCTGACGTGTAACACCTGTGACAAATGGTGTTCTTCCACGACACAAGGGTCATATAGACAAGAGTGACATCTCCATGCATGATTTTTAAACCATACCATTCAACCATCGGCTGGTTAACCAAAATGAAAAGACAGATATTTCTAGGACTTAATATTTCATCGAGGATACTTGATAAATCTAAACGTTTATGAAGAAATTATTGACGTAGGAATAAAAGACTGCCCTTTAATAAACCTGCCTTTAAAAAGATCTCTGCAGATTTCCGTGTGCTACTCGTATCCATTTCCTCTCTGTGTGTGCACTGATAACTGATGATTAATTAAGTGTGTATTTTGTCTGTAGTGCTTAAGCAGCTGCATAGTCTTTCCTTTTGTGTAAGGCAATTATTTAGGCAGAAACATTAGCTGATTTCACCTGCTGTACCTTGGTAATAAAATATTGCAGTAATGAAGTTTTCTCTGGACTATTTAGTCTAACACATATGAGAAATATTGACTGAAGGTCTCATAGAGCAAGCCAAGAATATCACTGAAGATACAGCTAAAAAATAACTTTTGAAATTTATCTCTGTCAGTCAAGTAGATTAAAAAATGACGGATTTTCTCTGTACAGCGTGTATTGATCACGGAATAAGAAGAATCGCTATAAAAATCGCTTTTTAAAAATTAAGGACAAATTAGGTTCATTTGAAATGCCACATTTCTTCTGTGTTAACAATATAAACAATACTGTGTGACATATGGTTTTATAGAGTTTTATCACATGCTCATGAATTTCAGCCCAGTCTACTAGACGGAAGGAGAAGAGGGAGCAGAAAGACCCCCTGATGTGGCTTCTACTTCATCACGGCATTTCCTGATAATGTAATGTTTCTCGAAAGCAACAGGGACAAAGCACCAATCATTTTGTGAGAGTGTGTTCAAAAACAGACGTTTTTTTAACTTTTGCTCAGTGAGGCCTTAAATTCAGGGCAACTCATCAGTGTCCACACACACACACACACACATATTTACCTACACACACATACATATGCACTGAAAGGGACACACCACTGTCTACAGCTGATAAAAAAGGCAAGCAATTTGCCAAGCTTCATATAGAGATGTTGGTCTGCACTGTAGTGATTTTTATCCATTCGGTTTTAATTGGGCCTGGCTCCTGGGATCAGCCCTGAAGATATGTTCCTTCTGAACATTTCAACTTCTATAAACAACCAATCTTCTCGTTTCCAAGCTGACGGCTTTCAGGCACCGACGTGCTTGCCTCTGCCAAGAGGTCTGCACGTTCCCCTTATGTTCTGCTTTTGACTAATAATCTCATTTCCAATATTCATTTACATCACCCAGCAAAAATCCCCCAAGGCCACATCGTGCCAAGAGACATCTAAACACGATGTGTCACTGTAAGAGCATAGCCCCAGACTAGAAGATCATTTAATCACCATTTTGGAGCAGAGTGTGTGAAAACATTTTCATCAATATGATCTCAGCATGATTTACTTAGATCCTTTGCTGATAATGGTTGTGTCCGTTATTAGTCAATTGCCTTCCTCCTTCCCCGTGTGAACTGACCACATTTTAACCCCGTGCTTATTAGTAAAACGTCCAAAGGATGTCGATAATCGAAAAATATTCGTGCAAATTCCACCTGAATGCACGAAAAATCTTCTCAAAAGCATTCTTTGCTCTTTCAACATGACCATAAATAAAAGGAATAAAATGCTTTGCTTCTTTCAGAGATTTGTCAGTAAAACATCCTTCTTTGTGTATATGCCTTTGCTATCAATCCATCATGCCTGTTGCACAAACTGACCTGGAAAAAGTTCAAGGACGTATCACAGGAAGGCCTCGTAATTTAGTAGCCGACAAACGGTAAAATAAATGTTGTTCCGTGTCCAACGTGAACGGAGTCTTAAATGCAAAGCGTCATATTTTTGCTGCTTTTTTTTTCTCCTGATAGAAGCATAACAGGCCAGGCTGTAAGAGTGGTAAGGTATGAAGGATAAGTATGGAGGTTGAGTACTCACTGCACGTGTGTCAGAGAGGAGGTGAAGAGGAGGCTCGCCCTGGTCAGACCCCGTTTCCTGCAGCACGCACTCACCGAGGAGTGAAAGAGCACAGACTTCTCTCCTCCCCACTCTCCGAGCTGCAACTACTCTTTACTGCCATCACTTCATTAAGCAGGGGAATACGTTGAAGGGAGACTATTACCTCAGCTTCGCAGGGAGGCCTCTGATTACTAATGTCATCTCTGTTACAAGTACACCCATCATATATTTACCTTCTGAACGATTTCCATCCATTATATCAATTTACTTGTTTCAAAGTCAATCTAAATCAAAAAGAAAGCATTCCACATTAGGTACACACAATTAGTGCTTCTTTGAAAAGTGTGAGATGTTCCCGCTGATATTTCACATTGATTTATTACGGCTTCGTTTCAGAGCACACGTTATCCAAGAAGCGTACCTTATTTACATATTAAAACACATAATCAAAAACAGTCTGTAATTTTTTTTTTCTTTCTTTCTTTCTTTCTTTCTTTCTTTCTTTCGTTCTTTAGAAGACATTCCTGTTTTTTCCTTTTGAAAGGTTTCACAAAAGTTTTCCCGCGAGGACAACAGACACATAGACACTCACTGATGTATACATGTATTATGATTTAATGTGAACGTATAGGTTTACACGTCTACATGAACGAACCCGAATTGGCTCCGGCAAAGGAATTCAAAGGCAACCCATTACAGCTGTTTTAATTTAGAATGATGGATTTCTACTTCTACCTTGTGTTGAAAGGTCATTCGTAGACATCAAATAGAAAGGTTTTGACAGATAGTTTGGCGTAACTAGTCCTAAAAGTATCAAACACACCCAAGGATATTTTAATGCATGTTTTTTTTTTCTTCATGGTTTTTCTTCTACTACTTCTCACAGAAGTTTTTTTATATACCAGTCTGGTATTCACAGGCTGTTGTAACTGTTTTCCTGTTTCAAGTAACATTTTCACTTGCATCTAGTGATGAATGTATTCTAATTAAATGCTAGTTAATATTTTAAATATCATCCTATTTTGTGCTCACAATAAAACCCACTCTCAGTCACTGAACATTTTTGGGAAGTTACTTTACTCAAACGCTCCCCTGTAATCCATTTATAAAAAAGAAAAACCGTAGTGAATTGTATAACACAATAATGATGACATCACAAGCTAAACTTAGCTCGAACTTTATGCTTTGTGCTGTATTTGGATGCGGCACCAGCCATGATGTCAGTTTTTGCCTTTTTGACTGAGCGTAGCGCTGAGCTCTGTATCATTCCATGCCAGCTGAGACGAGACTGCCGGGGAGTCACACATGTCTGACAAAAAGAGAGATTATTCCTTTTACTTCCAGGTTACACTGCAACTGTACTGTAAGCATACTTACATTAATATAAGCCTCAACCGGAGGGAGTAACATGTACCGTGTTTCTTTAACATAATATATCAAAGTTCACAGTGACTATGTCGCATATATGAAATCCAAAGTGGGTGTGGAATCAACATGAAGGGCTTTTTTTTCTCAAACCTCAGAAGTTGTAATGCAATGTGTGACATGCAACAGTAGTCCAAAGATTACGTGTCCCCTGTCAATCACAGCAACGTCAGCCAATCGTCTGCTTCTGTTAGCTTGGGTATGCAGAAGAGGGCAGATAGCACTTTCCTCCAAGTGTGCTACACCCCCTCGGATGTTGCTTGCTGAGTGTTTCAGAGGTTGGAGAGATCTTCGTCCTCACGGGTTGGTAGGTATCATATGATAGGGGAGAGCTGACTGGTAGTTGGGATTAAATTAAATTAAAGATTAAAACTCAAGATCAAAATCCGAGAAATGCAACAAAAAATCTTTACTCAGGCCATCCTTAAAAATATTTTGGTTTGCAGTAACAGTAAAAAAAAAAAAAGGGTCGGTAAGTAGGTCTATTTTTTTTTTCAAGTTTCAATGTAAAAAAAAAGTACAATTTTGGTGATGGTGATTACGTAGGTATGAATTTAAACAAATTAGCATATCGTGACGTCACTGACTGGGTCTTCAACCCGTGCCTTCGGGCGCATCATTGCAAACCTTATTTTGATGCTGGGCACAGTTTTCCCAGAACTTCGTGCCAAGTTAAAGCGGTGTCGAGCTGTTTTAATAAATTTTTTAGATATATTATGGTGCCCGAACCCGTATGACTTTGAACGGTGACCGCGAACATTTTGTTTACTGCAGCTGCAGCCATCATTACCAAGAGCGAACCGTTAACTCTGACAGCGAATGAGAGTATGAGACGAACCGAACGCTTTTGTATTAGTTGTTTGAAGAGTAAAAAAAAAAGGTCGGTCTTAACGCAAATTTGCAACTGGCAAGTCAGTCGGACTTAAAGCAAAAAAAAAAAGAAAAAATAATTGAGTCGGTCCAAAATTGACAGGGTCGGTCGGGTTACGGCAAACAATAATATTTTTAAGGATGGCCTCGGTTACTATTTTCATTTGTGCCACAATATTTTCTCACCAGTTTATTCCCGAAAACATTAGAAATTTAGTTGGCTTTTATCAACCACAGTAATTCTGACCAGGCAGTTACTAAGGATGAATAAATGAACACTGTATGTTTGTTCATGTTAATGAACTCAGTCTTATACAGTACAGTGTGGTTTACAAGCTTCCTAAAAAACGAGTAAACACTGTAGTATGAGTTTAGAACAGTTGTTAATTTAAACAAATGAGTTGCATCTCTAGTAATAATGTTGATTTTGAGCTCCCTGATTGATGTCACGTCACAGATCATATAATCAACATTGTTGGCACAGGTTTTATGCTTGATGCTCATACTGACGCAACCTTCCCATTTTATCTGGGCTTGGGACCGCCTCTAAGAGTGGTTGGGTTGGTTCCCTGCCCTGATTCCCTTCCCTGGAAGTGAACACAGGTTGCGACGGTTGCATGTCTATACTATCTGAGGACACTCAAATGATCTGGCTTACCCAAGAAATTGCTAGTGAACTTCTACCATAGTACCATTGAAAGTATAATAACATTGCATGACGTCATGGTACAGCAGCTACAATCACTTACAACCCGCTCTGCTTGCGGCGAGGTCAGAGTATTATGAAAGATCCATCCCATCCAAGTCACCACCTGTTTAACCTTCTGCCATCTGGGAGGAGGTACAGGAACATCCCTGCTCAAACTTCTAGAACGAAAAATAGCTTCTTCCCTAGGGCTGTGATAATTTTAAATAACAACTGTTATCATTATTGTGTTTCTTTCACACAATTAAATGTTTATTTATTTATTTATTTATTATTTTTAGTTAGGAGATCTTATGATGAGTGAGGTGGCCTTTGTAAACTTGTTAAAATAATGTCAATAAAGCTATCTATCTATCTATCTAGTACATACACCCCACTTAAATTACTAAACTGAGCATTCAAGAGAAGAAAAATAAGTATATCCCTATCCCAGTGTATAAATAGGGTATTCATGAATAATAACTGTTTGTAAGAGATCCTCCAGGTGGATGATGGTAATAACACCAATGAATCCATAACTTGGGTTTAGATAAGTCAGACTTCTAAAACAGTCCCAAACTTCAGCTCTTTGTGAATCAAAAATGTTCTGCTGACAGACTTCCTGGCAAATTTTCTCGGCAGCCATGAAGTCGCTGATTGATTCCTAGCTTGGTTCATGTAAATCCATCACTAGGCTTCAGTATCTGGAGCAGATGAACAGCATTTACCATGGTTAGAAATCAGCTTTCCCTTCTGGAATGGAGCATTAATGTTATTGTTTACTGCACTATTTAGTGCATCACATGAACATCTCTTTCTGTGATGGCGGAACTGCTGTTGTTTGGCAAACGAAAAAAAATCAAACAAATAACTCACCGCATTGCAGACGTTTGGTGAAATTCGAGAACTTCCTGAGCAACCATCATCAGAAATAATGCTGGGAGGATGGAACATTGATGGTCTTTGTTATCTTCGCAGGCTTGTAATGTCTGTTTTCAATGTGGCTCTTCCAACATAATATGAGTTGTTTACAGCCTTAAGGGAAAAATCAATGCGATCCAAATGGCTCAGTGGACTCTATATTTAATTCCAACCACCTTTCTACATAATTTGTGGTGCAGGATGTTTCAGTGGCATTCTCGTGTGATAATGTCTGTAGTGGTATTCTGATGCTAAATCAGTTTCATGGCCAAGGAACAAATATGTTGTTTGGGAAGATGTTTAACATCTTCAGGTCATGAACGATGTGAAAGCATGAGAAAGGGACATTGGATTATGAATTCAATCATCAGTGATCAATGACAGGTGTTTTTAATTTTATGACTTGATATTTTGATATTAAGATCATGCTAAGCCTGTAGCAAGTTCATGTCAGCAGAGATGGCAGCAAACGAAGGTAGAAGGCTTTAATTAAAAAAACAGTTTAACAAACTTAAAGCCTAAGGCGAGCTCATAGTCACAAAACAGGCAAGGACACACAAGACATATAAAACTCTGTAATGCGTCTTGAGTGATCTTCTAGTTAAAAAAATCATCTCTGAGGCCATTTGTTTTTATGCACTATTTTGTAATTTCATTATTTATATAATTTCTTGGTTTTATTGGTTTGATGCCTTACTCTAACTTGTATCTTTGAAATGGTGTTGTATCGGTATTTTCAAACAGATTTTAAACAATCTTGTATCTCACAAATATCACAAATTCATTTGCTTGGTAATTGTGTATGGAAAAAAACACAATAAATCTTTAATGTGGATTAACTTCTAATAACAGTACATCCTGAAGTGTTTTATTTCTCTTATAGCAAAGCAATTTGTCAACGATTAAAACAGTCTTTATTAAAGGCCAACATTGTACATTTTATCCATTTATAGTTACAGTTAATGTTGTGAAACATCTGTAAACACTTATCCTTTTTTATTCTTATTAAAAAATCTTTGAATTTTATTCCTATGACTGGCAAAAATTGCTGAGAGTGATATTTGTTATGTTTATGTGAAGCATCCACAATTAAGTTCTGGAATGAGTTGTTACAATGGAAATTCAAAAAAATTTAAATTTAAATTTAAAAAAAATATTTAAAAATAAATATTTTTTAAAAAAAAGAGCATTAATAAGTACCTTTTTTTTTTACCTAACTTATGTTAATAAATTATGAAAATAAATCACCATCTTCCGACCAATCAGAATCATGCATTCATCGGCACTGTTGTATAAATGTAGATTCACAATGACTTTATTAGGACCTCATAATAATACTGTGTATGATCTGTGCTTACTCTTAGAACATCCCTAAATGCTTCATGGCACAGATTGTACAAGATGATGAAAATCTTTCTTGTCCTTGTTGACAGGACTGTATCACATAAATGCTCTAGATTTGTCAGCTGCACATTCATGCTCTACCACATCCCAAAACAGAAAACATATTGAAATGACTGGAAAGGCCACTGAAAAACATGGAACTCATTATCATGGTCATGAAACTAGTTTGAAATGAGTTGCGCTTTGTGTCATGGTGTATTATCATGCTGAACTTAGCCCATAGTAGATGGATACAATAAAGTTATGAAGGGATGCGCATGGTCAGAAACAATACTCAAATAGACTGTGGTATTCAAACTATGTTCAGTTGGTATTAAGGGGCAAAACTGTGCCAGGAAAATGTTGCCTAGTATGCCTGGACTAAAATTTGACACAGGCCAGGTTGGTTGCATATGTCCATGTTGGTGCAGAAATCAGTATTCGACAGAAGAGGCAACATTTTCCTAATCTTCAGCTGTCCAGTTTAAGCCTTAGATTCCTGTTTTGTAGATAACAGGAGCGCGCCCTGATGTGGCCTTATGTTTTCCTAGCCCGTCTGACCATTGGCAAGTTCGATGTGTGGTACTGTGTGATACTGTGCATTTCTATTCAGTAAGGTTGTAAACAATTATTATTTGAGTAACTGAAGTCTTCTTGACAGTTTGAATTAGTCTGTCCATTCTCCTCTGATCTCCCTCATCAACAAGTGCTTCCACTGGCAGAAAAGCTGCTCGCTAGATGCTTTATTTTTGCACCATTCTGCATATAAGGTACAGACGTGTTTGTGAAAATACAAAGAAACGATCATTTTCTGGAATGCTAATGGTATGGTATGGTATGGTATTATATGGTATGGTATGGTATGGTATGGTATGGTATGGTATGGTATGGTATGGTATGGTATTATATGGTATGGTATTATATGGTATGGTATGGTATGGTATGGTATGGTATGGTATGGTATGGTATGGTATGGCATGGCATGAAAAAGTTAAGTTATAGCAAGTAAAGCTATGGTATGGTATGGTATGGTATGGTATGGTATGGCATGAAAAAGTTAAGTTATAGCAAGGAAAGCTATGGTATGGTATGGTAAAATATCATAAGGTATGGTAAGGATTGGTAAAGTATGATAATGTATGGTCAGGTAAGGTATAGTATTGTATGGTATGGTATGGTAAGGTTAGGTAAGGTATGGTGTGGTATAGTATGGTAAGGTAAGATAAGATATTATATGGTATAGTATGGCATGGTATGGGTTGGTAAGGTTAGGTAAGGTATGGTATGGTGTGGTATAGTATGGTAATGTAAAGGTAGGTATTGTATGTTATGGTAAATTAAGGTACTTACTTGTAATTGTATACAATGCAATCAAAATTAGTGTGTCAACATTGCATGTAAGTGTAATGACTTGAATATTGTAACGTACATAGTATATGTATATCTTGCATATAGGAATGTATTTATTGCACATACAGTAGTATAAAAAAGACATATTGACATCACACTTTTCCACTCATTCTGATGTTTTTGCAGTGAACATTATCTGATGCTTTTGATCTGCATGATTTTATGCATTGTGCGGCAGCCATGTGATTGGCTGATTGGATCATTTTTACATTTCTCCTTTTAAAGCCTCATTCTGGCTGAATGTTTCGTATAGTCCTAAGGGAAACACAATGTCCTGCACACCCACCTGTTAGGATATCATTCTGCTGTATATTTTTACAGTTACTAGCAAAATGAACTCTAATTACCATTATGGATGAAGGAACAACAGAGTTGAAAATAGATATATTCCACACATCACAAGTGGACTGCACTGCTTTGTGAAAATAAATGTTCCAAAAAAAGCTGAAAACATATCAGGAAAGTATCTTAGGGGGAGGGAGAAATAAAAATGAGCAAATGTTATGACTGAATATGCGTCTGTAGGCTCGTGCGATATGTAACATATGGTTGCATGTGTTTTCAAAAAGTCCTGACAGAAAACGGAGAATAAAAGAGCTGCTTTTCTTTTCAGCTTTCTCCCGGGTGTCTAAACATCATCTAGTCGTGACTTTAATATGTCAACGGAATATGAAGTGTATACGTGTCGTGCCAATACAAACACTGAGCTGTAATGCTAAATCTCGAGGGACATCTTTACACAGCGCTGCTTACAAAAGTGTATTTGTGATTTGTCTTCGGAGTGTTCTGAGGACTTAACTCCTGTACTTTCATACTCAATCTAGACAATACAGAACAATAATAAATAGCATTCCAAAAACACTCATCTTGATGGCTTGCGATCTTGCCAAATCTTTGGTTTTTTGGATTTTTTTCTTTGTGGCCTGAAGTACAAGAGCTGTTTACATTCTTCAGTTTGTCTTTTAACTCGCCATTTGGGGGAATGTGCTATAATAAATTTAGTCAGCGTCGTCTCTGATATTATCATGAAGCAGTAAGCGGTGAGGGAGAGAAGAACTTTGCCCTGTGTAGGAATCTGAAGGTGACCGAATGAGAAGGTGGAAATAGGATCACACTCGATAAACGTCTTTCAGTAAGAAACATCTGACAGTGAAATACTTCATTGTTTTTGGAAGCAAGACCACCAAGCAGGAAGATAGTTAGAAAAAATGCTTTCAGGTCAGTAGTTTAATGGCTGAGTTGTGGATGAGAGTAGAAGCGGTGTAACTAAATCATCTACGACTGGTTCATCATATTGCACTAAACTAAGAGTAGTCTAGGAAACTTAAATCGTTCTATAAACATATGCGCCAATCTTTATCAACTTGATTTCATTTGTTATTTCAACTTTACATAAACAATTTAGTAAAATTAATCTGTATTTTAAATTGTTTAAATTCTAAGTTGAATTGGTTTATCATCTCCGCAACCTTTAATCAGGTATTATAATTATTTATGTATGGGTGAGTCCACAATTTGGAAGCCATTGTAATTCTTAGAAATGATTATTTTTAAATTATTTTCCAACATTGTATCCCAGAAAGCATACATTTAACTCTTTGGTGAATGTATTAATAGATCACATGCAACAGTCTCAGGCTTCTTCACAGCAAACATGATAGTTTTGCTCATTTTAAGCATTTATTTCTAAAATGAAATCAAATCAAAATGATCTGAGAATGAATTAAGACGTTTTAACACTTTAAATTTGTAAAAATGTTGAGATTGGTTTAATAATCTTATAACTGGTTTGTTTTCAGCTTTTAATAAGGACATTTTAGATACATCTGACAATATTCAAGATAATTGTCACTTTTTTAAAAAAATTTTATGAGAGGAGCTTCAAGGATTTAAGAACTTCATTTTCTTCTTCTCATGATCAGGATAATTTTGGATAATGCAACTTCCTGATGAACGTAAAGAAGTTCTTTCATAAAGAAGTATATATTTAGGTAACAGTGTTGAGTGAATGGTGTTTTATTTAAAATGTACACTCTCACTAACCTAAAATAGACGACTCATGGAAAACAATGTTTTAAGCATGAGATGTTACATAGATTCCAAAAAAGAAATGCAATGACTTCTGAAGGATTTGAATGATATATTTTAAAGTAAAATGTGGTTATGATGGGATAGAACAGGCCAAAATGCTAGATAGAGTTTATTTATTAAAAGGGATCATTTATAAAGCCAATCTGTGTTAGTAATATTAATGATTTATCTGGAATATACACATGCATTGTTGCACATTGTATTTGTTTGTGTATTTGTAAATGCAGTATCAGTGAAACACAAATGGTGCTTAAGTCATGCAACTTCCTTTACACTTATAGCTGTTCTATAATTATCTATAAGTAGCTCCAGGAGGAACAGAAAGCAATTCATTTCATACAAGCGCCTTTATTTAGACACTCAACTCTTTCCATTAACATGGGTGTTAAAATGTGCAAGTGTGAAAAGGCAGACAATCACGGATCTGCTATAAGGTGAGGAAGTTTCTCACTGATACTCTCCCTCTCGGTATCTCCCGTCACTGTCTCCTTTTCACAGCAACGCCTGTGGTGAGTGAGTGTGTGTGGAGTGTGACTTCGGTAGGAGAAACTCTGAAGGAAATGATCAATCACTGGGCGTAAGCTGTAAACAGGCGAATGACACGTGGCAATATAAAATGGAAAATTCAAATAAACAAGAGCAAGCCTGTTTAGAGGCAGGAGCGTTACAATAGCCCTGCAACAGGGTATCTAAGTAATCATTAAGAGCCATAACTCAGCGCCAGAGAACTTTAAATAAACAGTATACTTCTGCAGGCATATACACTCGGCCCGAATTTACTTTACCCAAGTCACTGAGAAACTGGAGGGTAAAGGCCATGGACCAACTTAGAACAGTTGGTATCTCACCATCGAGGAATCCTTTAGCAGTGCTGTGTAGTGTTGTGTAGTGGTGAGACAGCTGATCTTACACACAGCATACTCTAGGAATGAATTATGCACTTTCGTACCTCCGGGCTTGGGGGTTCGATTCTCAACTTCACCCTGTGAGTAGAGATTTCATGTTCTCCCTGTGCTTCAAGTGTTTCCTCTGGGTAACTCAATTTCCGGTCCAAAGACATGATTGTAGGCTGATTGACATGTCTAAATTGTCCATAGTGTGTGAGTGTGTGCGATATTGCCTAGTGTGTGTGATTCCTAGTGACCCTATGCACTATAAGTACTACAAACGGAAATGGAATCAGATCTGGTAAAAATGTAAGATTCAAGAATAAAATATAAAATAATGTATATCACTACATCCATATCCATAATAAATATCATCATAATCCAGGCCTTTATGTGGGTTTGTCTATGTAAATTTATGTATTTATTTTTCCATTTAATACGCATTATTTAACAGCAGTAGTGAGTCTGTTGAGAAAGTGACTCATATCCATTCAGCTCATAGCTGTGGTCATCATTTCCAAACACTGTGGTTGGGCTACACTTTGTCAAATTGTCGGTGTCTTTCCTAAAGCCATGTACGCACTGAGCTGGTGTTATTTCACAGGATGTCATGCTGCTTTCTGGCAACATTACCTACAAAAACTGAGTCATATCAGAAACTAAACAAAGAAAGAAAGAAAAACATTTAATAATAAGGTATTTTTCTGAAATATAAAATAAAAAAACTATTCCATCTGTTGCAATTGATTTATCAATACATTGTACATTGTCTTTATTTTTGTAATAGTACAGTTAGAATAAATTAGATTAGATTAGATTAGATTAGATTAGATTAGAGAGTTTGTATTTTTATTCTGTTCATATAGTGATGACAATGTTGTGGTGGGCCTGATCTCCAACAACGACAAGACGGCCTACCTACAGGAGAATAAAAACCTGGAGAGATGGTGCCAGGAGAACAATCTTCTCCTGAACGTCAGCAAGACTAAGGAGTTATACCAACCGCTAAACATCAACGGGAGAGTGGACAGTTTCCGGTACCTAGGTGTTCACATCACACAGGACCTGTCTGTCCTGTCACATCAACACCCTGGTGAAGAAGGCCCGGCAGTGTCTGTACCATCTGAGACGCTTAAGGGACTTCAAACTACCCTCTCAGGTGCTAAAGACTTTCTATCTGCACCATTGAGAGCGTCCTGACGGGTAGCATCACTTCCTGGTTTGGGAACAGCACCATGCAGGGCAGGCAAGCCCTCCAGAGGGTAGTGCGGTCAGCTGAACGTACCATCCACACCGAGCTCCCTGACCTGCAGGACATCTACAGCACGCGGTGCCGAACCAGGGCCAGGAAGATTGTAAAGGACCTCAGACATCCCAACAATGGACTCTTTTCTTTGTTGCGTTCAGGGAAACGCTTCCGCTCCTTGAAAGCAAACAAAGAGAGAATGAGGAGAAGCTTCTTCCCACAGGCCATTCTGCGTTTAAACCAGGAAACACCCAGGATCTAGTACTGTACCTCTCTCTCCATCTTCACTTTTTTTTCTGCACAACCTTTTTTTTTGCACTACGACACTTTAACTCTAGACTGTCAATTTAACTCTGGACTTGCACAGCACAGTGTCACTTTATACCACACCATACTGCACATGGACACTAAAACCAAAGCATTTATGTATATACATATATTTTTCACATATATTTTCATATTTTATATAGTTTTTATATGCTTTATACTTTATTTATCTACCTCCTTTTGGTTTTATTTGTATCTCTAATTCCATTCCTTTTTATGCTTGAATATCGGACAGACGTAAAAAGCATTTCACTGCATGTCGTACTCTGTATATATGTGTATGTGACAAATAAAATTTGATTTGATTTGATTTGATACCTCAATAGCATTCTCTCAGGTCTTGTTGTGATATTATAGAAGTCAATGATAGTAGTGAACACGCTCGACAACACCTAGTGCACAATTTTCGAAAGACAAAGTACTAGTGCCCCGGTAGACTATGCAATAAAGATAATAATGTCGACAATACAACAAATACCAAGCAAAATTTGGCATTGAAAACACAACGTGACCTAGTACAACACTGTGTACTGTCAGAGGCTGGATGTACTGTAGCACTTAATGCATGAACAAAAAACTATTTGAAAAACCAATTCAACCTGGGATTAGTCACTGAGCTAGCACATCCGCAGTAACAGTTCCTACTGTTGTTCTTTGTACAGTTATTAGTACACTATGCATTGTGGGATACGTATCGTTATAAGCCTTTCACTGAGCCTTGCCCAGTACAAGCTGAGATTGCTGTTATAGATTCAGTATTCATTTCGGAAACCTTAAACTGGGACGGTTCCAGGAACATTTTCTGTGCTGACCTCATGGGCAAATTCCTTCCTTTAATTGAGCTCTAATTGAGGCTGATTACATGGCAGTAAGGGGAAGGTCAGGAAGTAAAAACATCAGGCTCATTGTTTCAAGTCCTCTTGATGGGTTAGGTAATATCGCCATCAGTTACTCTCATCTATCACAGGTAAGGTGTCATGGCCAAGGAGTCGAAACCCGGCGGGACTGAAACTGGAGTCCACTTAAAGGTCTTCCAGAATTGAACCTCAGCATTCCCGGTGCTCCTTGACAAAAGGGTTGAGAGTTTCCTCACTTTGATATATTTCAGGACGCTTTACTTATTGGTTTTGGTGCCATTGATTTATGTACTTCCGTTTATTTCTAGAATATTTTTCACTTCAAAGGAGCTTTTCACTGTATAAATGTTCTTTTCATCATGTCTGATGTAAGGAATGAGGGGCTGAATAAAACCCTCTAGGTTAAATGTTTGCGTGTTTATGCGATGCACTAATGCCGAAAGTTTCGTACCGGTTGTCCGTTCAGACACCGCAGACGCATTACTGGCCTCCGACTTAATCGAAAGAAATGAAATTGATTAAAATGTTAGTGATTGCCAAGATTGTTCATGTACTGTAAGTGCCAACATCTTGTAAAACATTTCCTTACTGCCAGTTGGCACAAGCTGGCTATTCGTTCATAACAGGACTGGTGCTCGTTTAGAATCAAATAAAGTTCCTACACTGTTTTCTGCATTGACATAACGCTGAGGGAATTTGAAACATGGCTTGGTTCATTGTTACGTATTCGTTTCTAAAGGTTAATTGGTAAGATTGTGGTATCTCTGGTATCTTGAACACCATGCTGTGACATTAAGGTCTTAATCGCCATTCTCCGTGTCGTGCGTGTGCGCCACCGACTCTAACTGTTACTTCATGTCTTATAATTCAGACATTACTAGCCCAGGTGGAGCGCTGACCTCACCTTTGTAAACTATTAGTTTTTATACGTATTCATTCTTAGGCCTGCTGGTAAAATTCATTCTCCGCTTTTATACAGATTAACAGGGCATTTACTGGAGTATTTTTCTAAATGTTATATGATGGCTTTTTGAAAAAAAAAGCTGAGCTTCGTTCCTACAATCTACAATGCAGTATTTCCTTTAAGCTACGTACTGAAAGAGAAACAGGGAAATCGATTTAAGAATCAAGAGGATTATAATTAGTGAAATGGATTTTAGTGTGAGTTAAATCTGTAAAGGCTTCCAATGGATCAGCAAATGTGTAAAGCAAATCTGTTATTCATGTCATATTGAGGGTCCCTAGACAGCCATTACTAACCCAATATCCTGTTTGAGAGTAAGCCCCCGCTCCAGCATGTTGGTCTTGGCCATTCACCAAAGCGTGAAAGTATGAAAATTGTCCAGTCATGGCCTGCAGCGCTCGAAAACCACCAGTGTTCTGTGGCCTTGCACATGTGTTTCAAAGAGGCCTGTTAAGATAGCAGGCCACAACACTCGCAAATATTTGCCATGCTACATTTTTCGTCGGCCCGAGCAGCCATGCCAGGGTGCAGATAAACAGCCCTGACTTCCTCCAGGCATTTTATCAGGCGTTTCTTTTCTTTTCTTTTTTTTTTAAATCCAAATGTGTTGAGCCCCTGTGGGGGACGGCTAGGCCAAAAATAGCCCTGACATGTTGCAGCGCGGACGTGAACACAAAAGCCATGACGGCAGCTCTCACTCAGCAGGGGCCTGCGACGGGTCCAATATGTCCTCCGCTGAGAGAGACTTCCAGCCACACATTCTGACATCACAGCAAATAGTTCAACAAAAACAACAGCCAGAGTTCCCGTCTTTTTGTTCCTTTCTGAGCAGAAATCAAACGCTTCTATTAGAGTTTAAGTTACATCCTAATACATTTATACAGCAATTATTATATCCAATACACAAACCTAATAGCTAAGAGTTAGACATTACTTCACAAAATATTATACACTCCTTTAGAGTAACATAGGAAGAATTAAAATTGAGAGTTTGCTGTTTTAATAATAGTAATTGAAAAGATAATAACAGCATAAAGATATATGTAGATTTTAGCAGAAACTGTTAAATAAAGCATGTTCTTGATTACACGTGCTCTATGAATTTAGATGATTTGACTTCAGCTTGGGTTAATTATACAGTACATGGCAAAAGTCTGTGTCTGTGTGTATGTGTGTGTTATTTATGCCTTGATTAAAGGTGAAAGTGTAAAACAATGCCATTTAAACAGCGTACTAATGTATAAAACAATCGCTAGAGATTGTGTTCAATTCGTAAAATCATATTCATTTAATAGAATAAAAAGGTTAGTTCTTGGTTGAAGTGAATGTTATGGTCACCAATATCAGCAATCACACTTGAACACTATGCTTCTCTGGTATAACATAACATCTTCTTCATTAGTAGAGAGATCATAAAAGTAGAAAGTTGTATAAATGTGAAATGTGAATAGGATCAAATCCTTCCAAATGACTAAATGACTTCAAATACATACACATCCAAGACTTGTATACTGCAGCTATATAATTACTGTTGCTTTAGCTCCCTCCGTTGGTTGTAGCTGGTAAATGGTCCTGCTCCTATTCCTACTGTTGTTCATATGCAGTTTCTCCATTTTTCTCATTAAGTGGAGATGAGGCAAGTTAAGATTATGTTCTGAATCAGATTTATTCAGCCACTTGCTTTAAAACATCTGCGAGACTCATTCGTACCATCAGACATCGGATTCCACAATGGTACTGTCTCTAGTATCTTCTACTCCACTTTCATAGCATTTGGCAGATGCCCTTATCCAGAAAGACTATCCATCCATCCATCTATCTATCTATCTATCTATCTATCTATCTATCTATCTATCTATCTATCTATCTATCTATCTATCTCCTCTTACTTTCATTGCTACATCAACTCTATTCATTTCCCCTACAGAAGATTAATAAAAGTACATCTCATCATCATTCCTGAAGCACAAATTGCTTAAAGGATAAATACCACACTGCATCGAATAACAAAACGACTTACAACTGTACACGGACACAACAAATCTGGATTTAATTACTGTACAGCAACAGATGAATATGTATGTCGACATCTCATGATGTCAAGATGAAAACAAATATTATTATAATATTAGTGTGTCGTGTATGCCAGTGGGTGCGTTTAATGCGTATTCAAAACATATTAGCCACATAGACGATCATACGCAGTGCAGTGAAATGCTTTTTACGTATTATAAACATAGTCAAATGGAGTAAAAATAGACAGGAACAGAATAGGAAAAAAATGGTATTAAAACAAAAATCTAATGGAATTTCAAAGAAAAATAAAAGAAAATGTAATTAGCTGTACACAACAGTGGGAAAATACATGCAGCATTTGAATACAATACAATGACTGATAATATGGATATTGTTCAAATCTAGTAAACGTGGTTAAATTGGAGAAAATAAACAAAGTGTGGTCAGAAAAGACATAATGGAAGCCGACCTCCTCAGCCCTTCCATTTTGGATAACTGGATCATTCTTCAATGTCTTCAGTAAGTGATCTGGTGCAATTTTTTTTTTGCACTGAGGTGGCACGGTGTTGTCTTCTCACAGCTTCATGACTTCCGGTTCAATCTCCTGGGTTCTGCGTATTTTCCTCATGTCTGTGTGGCTTTCCAAACAGATTCCCCAGTTTCCTCACACCTCCCAAAACCATGCAGGTGGACCGTGTGTGTATGTGTGTGTGTGTGTGTGTGTGTGTGTGTGTATGAACCCAGCATTTTTCAATCAAAATCTCCAGCTACAGTACACCTCAACCTTGACCAGCCAGGAGAAAGCACTTACTGAAGATGAGTGAATGGAAATTCAATTAGTACAAAGGTTTGTCAAAATGAGACATTGTGAAGTCTACAGTGTAAATACCAGTCAGCTATAACATTAAAACCACCCACCTAATATTGCGTAGGTCTCATGTTGTGCCACCAAAACAGTTCTGACCTGTCAAGGCACTACACAAGACCTCTGAAGGTATACTGTGGCATCTGGCTTTAAGATCTGTGGGATGTGCTAGACAAATAAATCAGGACCCCCGAGGCGATATTTAACGATATTTTATCCAATATTATTTACTTCACCTGCCATTGCTCTTGGCTTATCAGTGACCATTCCTTTGGTATTAGATTAGAAATGTCCTAAAATAATCAGGTTCTATTACATTGCAAAATAAAAACCCAAAACTCTACAAGAAGCCACTATAAAAGCCTGCAAATCATCACACCACACAATGAAGATGATTCGAGGACATCCGGCCTCTTGCCTAGAGTGGAGCATTTCCGCTAATTTAAATGCTAATACACTATTGTTTCTTGTCATTTCCATTGAAGGTATGGAGCGTCGCAATACAATAGAACAGAGGACCAGATGTTTGGAGTGAGCGTAGAGTTTAGAGCTACAGCTGCTGAAAAAAAAAACAGAAGCGAGGTAGAACGAGATGTTTGTAAAGCTGTGATCGTGCCCTGAGGAGCTGTCATATAGTAGGAAATGCATATAATGTTTTATGGAGGAGAAAAATAACGAACACAATATCTTTCACCCTGCAGACTGCAATGCAGCAAGATCACCTTAATGACTGCTTTTGTTCTGTCATGTTATCTTCAAAGACTTCTCGGTTTGACTCTTATTCGTGGTGCTATCTGAGCTGGAACAAAAAAAACAACAACAAAGAAACAGAAAGCATTTTGCGTTAGGCAACTGGGAATTTGATTTGTAAGCCAATTAAATGAACATGACGCGTTTTCTTCTGCTGAATGTCTTATAAACGTTGCTCGGTGAAATGAAACGTGTTTTACATCGGCTTGAAGTTCTGCTGACAAGCAGGAAGACAGAAAGTGAGGTAAAATCAGGAAGAAAATTCATGCAAATATAAATTTTCTGTAACTTTGCAAAGTGCTGAGAAAAATGCTGTATGCACTTAGTGCCATCCACTGCCAGAACATAGCTACTACAGATGACATTTGCAGTTTGTGTATTTGTGTGTGAGGTTTTCGCCAGTTTCTTCAAACCTCTCAAAACCTTGCCATTAAGCATATATAACTATAAGGCCTTGTTTGAAGATAGATTGACCCCCCAGTTGTTCTCATATGAGTGTCTATGACTGCTATTGAATGATTTGTCTTGAATTGACACTGCATTTGAATAGTTCCCCAAAGGAACACTGCTTTTTTCTTTTGAAACATGCAGCTATTATTTACAACAACAAATGCATTTCCTTCTGGTTACTGGAGATACAGTTGGGGTTAGGTTTATGTGTAATGTATCATTAATAATTATATCTGTGGGGATGTGGTAGCCTAATGATTAAAGTGTTGGGCTGCTGATTGGAAGGCTGTGAATCTGAATCCCAGGTCCACCAAACTGGCACTGCTGGAGCCACTGAGCAAGGCACTTAACCCTCAGTTGTATAGAAAATGTTGCTCTGGATTTATTAATGAAAAAGTACTTCACAGGGACAATAAGACAAATGCTGATGTGTGAATGAATGCTTTTGAATGGGCTGGCAGGGCAACCAGATAGCACAGGTCTTCACAGGACTAATCAGGATCCTATTCCAGCATGACAATGACCAAGGTAAAGTACATTAATAAAGGTGCAGTATTTGATTTATTTTTTATTTCTTGCTTGTATAGACGCCGAAATGAGTTTCCTCCGCAGGGTGGCTGGGCACTCCCTTAGAGACAGGGTGAGGAGCTCGGTCACCCGGGAGGAGCTCAGAGTAGAGCCGCTGCTCCTCCACATCGAGAGGAGTCAGCTAAGGTGGCTCGGGCATCTGTTCCGGATGCCTCCTGGACGCCTCCCTGGGGAGGTGTTCCGGGCATGTCCAACTGGGAGGAGGCCCCATGGAAGACCTAGGACACGCTGGAGGGACTATGTCTCTCGGCTGGCCTGGGAACGCCTCGGTATTCCCCCGGAAGAGCTGGAGGAAGTGTCTGGGGAGAGGGAAGTCTGGGCGTCCCTGCTTAGACTGCTGCCCCCGCGACCCGGCCCCGGATAAGCGGTAGAAAATGGATGGATGGATGGATGGATGGATGGCTTGTATAGACAACCTGAAGGTTCCTGGAGGATTAGGGTGGATGGTGGTTAGGCTTCCACACTCTCACCACTGCAGCTTAGGTTTGATTGCTAGGCAGTGTAACTGACCCCAGCCTCTGGCGTTGCACAAGACAGTACACACCTAGTGCTAATCCCAAGCCTGAATAAACTGGTCAGTGGAGGGTTGGGTTGTCAAATGAAATCTGCAAATTGTTCACCCACTGTGGCAGCTGCAAGAATAAGCTGCATAAATAAACTGGACGATATGTAGAACACAATAAAAAATGTTCATTTGTGCTTGGATGAGACTGCTGTCAGTCATTGTATACAAATTATGTAATCCATCTAAGATCCTGATGGTGTAGCCTCGTGAACATGGGCAGGAACTTGAACGTGGAACCCTACACCTGGTACATTCTGTAAAAATGCACTTAAAAAACCCTTCACAGTGGCTCTTGGGCTCCTTACATAATCAGTGAGTAATAAAGCCAAAAGACCATGAGATGGCTGAATAATTGCAGACAATAAAAAGGCTGGATTATTATTCAGGAAAAAAAAAAGACTGTAAAACGGTAGAATAAATTGAATCTAATCAAAAGCCACAGTCAAGTCATTCTTCACATTCTTTTAAAAGGTCCGGAGCTTCAGACAATTTCATGTAGAGAGTTATAAAGTTGTTTTTTTTTTTATTGCAGCTGGATGTTTCTGGATGCTTAATCGACAACTGCAGTGCCAAATAAGAAAAGCATATTAACTTATACTTATAACAAAATTACTTCCTTATCTGTATGTCAGGGGCCCAATTTCTTAGAAGGCCTGTTTATTCCGCTTGCGCACTGATGGATTAAACACACTGAATGGACACTTCAGCTGAGGAATGATGGTTTGTATAAAATATATGAGAAAGTTTGCACCCCCTGTGGTTTCTGAATGCAAAAAAACATCTTATTAGAGATACTTTGCCATTTAACTACAAATAAAACTACATTTTTCTGTAGTGCTTATCCTACAAAGGGACCTCAGGGCATGAGGAAACCAACCCATCACAGGGCATAATCATATGCATACACACACATTCACACACATTCACACATTCCTTCAGCATACGGACAATTTAGAGATGCCAATCAGCTTACATCACATATTGTTAGAGTGGGAAGGAAGCCAAAACGAACCCAGAAGGAACCCCCAAAGCTTGGGGAGAACATGTAAACACCACTGACAAAGGAGGGAATCAGAGAAACCCCCAACCCCAGAGGTGCAAAGCAAACATGTTAAACTCTAAGACACCATGCCCCCATGTTTTGCTTTACCATCTTGACTTTGTGTCTGAAGAAGGTGGAGTATTATATCTGGCAGAAATATCTGCAACATTTTGGTATACTATATAACACAATAGAAAAGTCTCAAGAGTTGCACTGAGGAGCAATTATAAAGGCAAAGAGCAAGACTAGAGTTGATCAGAAAACATGCATATCATATTGAGAAAGTGAAAGGCAGACCTTTAAACTAATATTTACATTTTTATTTTTTACCTTTGCACTTATTACTTAATAATTAGTTATTATTTAATTTTACTATTAATGCCACATATGCTGCTTGGCTGATGTTGTTCTGTGAGAATGTATGAAGTAACATCAATTCAATTCAAATTTATTTGTATAGCGCTTTTAACAATGGACAGAGCAGATTTACAGAACATAGGAAATATAATACAAAAAAGTTTAACATTATACAAAGATTAATATTATACAAAAGTTCAAGATTAATATTAGACTTATTTAAATATGTTTGGGTTTTTCCTTAATGAGCAAGTCTGAGGTGACTGAGGTGACTGTGGCGAGAAAAAACTCCCTTCGATGGAAGAGGAAGAAACCTTGAGAGGAACCAGACTCAAAAGTGAACCTCATCCTCATTTGGGTGACACTGAAGTGTGTGATTATAAATTGTTATAAACACCGGAGAGTGATATTATGAATAATGTCCTGTCTACAGTCTGACAATTGTGTATTGATAAGGTTGTCCTCAAACACCAAATGGAGTTAGCATCTCCTCTTAGAATGTCTGAATACTTCGTGAAGCAGAGTCCAACTAGATGCCTCAGGATCCTCCCAGGGTTGGCGTCATCTCATCGAAGGGCCGAAATCTTCATGATACGGAAAAAAACTAGAGCTGGTACATGATTTATATTAGGATTAGGATTTAGTTTTTGAAAGCGGTTTTAACTTTAAGGTAGATCCACTTCATCAGATCTGCTCAGGAATCAAATTTGGGACAGAGCCCGAGTTTTTAAACTCTGATCCGAGTTAAAATGTGACAAGAAGGTCAGTGAGTGAGCCCAGAGACCAACACGGAGAGTAACTAAGTGATGTGTGCATCCACCTGTGAGAAGAATGAGCAGAAAGACTGGAGTGTCCCTGAGCAACAGGCTCATTAATGCAAACACTGGGTTACTATGGAGCCAAAGGGGGCACAATGAGTTTGCATGGACTTCACACTATAGTCACTGATCAGTGCAACAGCAAACATGGACGAGTCACCAGCTGCAGAGAAAAGATTCGAGTTTATAGAGGAATATGTGCTAAAAACACTAAGACTAAAAAAGGACCGCTGGCACAAATGCCTGGCTGTAGAGGAACACAAACAAGTCATCCAGGACTTCTTGGATAAACCAGACCACACGACGCTTGTTGTGTATCAGAATGTCACAGGACAACTTGTACCTACTAATGAATTTACAGCGACTTCGAAGACAAAAGCTGTTTATTTCTTTAAACACAGCCAAACTGCCGTGTCCTCTGACACGATAAAGGCGGACTTGATATACGGAGACATGTCCTTCTCGCCTCTGGAGCAGTTATCAGCCTTCGCAGAAGAGGTGAGGAAAGTTTTGAAGTGCGTACGTAGCGTCGCTGATACGCTATGTACGTAATGTACGTAAAAGGGAACTTGATTGGATGAATCACAAATTGCTTTGTACACTTTAAAGAGGTTAGGTGTGCTTCGTAGGGTATAAAAAGGCATGGTTTCACATGCTGTGCAGTGCACTTTGTATCCTGTCGTGTGGGATTGGGATTTAGCCGTGTCGTATTAACGTTGTTGGAGCGACTTGCCTCAGGGAGAGTTTATTAAAATGTATGTATGGCAATTTATGATCTGGTCATTTACTTTAAAGACACTTTGTTTGTTTCATGTTTGTAATGTGTTATTTAATTAGTGCATTAGTCCGGACTAGCTGATTATCCAGTACGGTTAAGACAAATACAATAAAATGTAATAAATACACTAAATTAAATACAATTTTGCTTAATATTTATTTCTATTATTTATTATTTTTGCTGAATATTTTATAATATTTCTTTCATCTCTTGCAAGTTTCATTTCAGCTGAGATATTTGCAAGGCTCTCAGGTTTTGAAGACAGGCAAGCGTGACACCCCCCCCCCCCCAATAAATAAATAAATAAATAAATAAATAAATAATGGGGGAGTTGTTGTGTTTGGTAAGGATCACTGACCGCATTTTAACCAAATACGAGATTATGACTGGTGTTGTTTATTGTAAGTGTTTGTTGCCTTTTTGGACTCCTTTATCATTTGTAATGTTGCTCCCATATAAAACAGTTCGGCTCAAGCCCAGCCATTTTTAGGGTCATGATTGAGGACAATGTCCCGTCCAGAGACAAGCTGTTTCGTGTTGAGGTTTTGTTCAAACCGACAATCAAAAATACCCTCTCTAATGAATATGTTTTTTTTTTCATTGGTTGTTGCGTTAAATCTTACCGAGATAGTGCTATTTTTTGATTGGCTGATAAGTGTCATTCCTGCCCGGTCCCCATAGAGACAGCGGTGCGGACTGATACATTTTGGGCGCTGCGGCTTATTAAGTATATGATAAATAGTCAAAAAGTTTTTCTGCGTGAGAAATACGATGTGTGGCGGGAGAGCGGGAGAAAAGACAATCGTAATAGTAATTTAATAATATCTAACATAAAATGTAGGTTTTGACCCTTGTTTATGAGGATGAGAATGAGCAGGTGAAATCAAACCGTAATCACGTGGTACGTTGTGTGACGTCAGAATTGTGTTAGTACAAATGCAAAGTATATTTTTGAGGTCTTGTGTAAGGTAAGCAATTTGCACTGGAGCGATAAAGCACTAATGATTACTTAGTGTGTACTTTAGTGTGTACCTACTTTGTGTATTGGTATTAATATTTACTGCTTGAATCAAATAAATTGAATTTCCTATTTCTGTGAATGAGTTTTCTTTAGCAAATGCATATTTTTGTCTGTTTTCACCTTTGTTTATCTATTAAGGTTGTGGTTCCAGTGTTGCTCAACAACGACAACCACTACCAGTGGCCTCAGGTCATGTCTCAGGACCTCATGCGTCATGTCCATGCTCTGAAATCCAGTGTTTTTGTGATGTCTGGACATATCAAAGGCAAAACTCTCCTTCCTCTTCCTGCAGGATCAGGGAGAATTGAACAAGCGGCGTTTGAAAGAGAAATGAGGTGCAAACTTAAGTATTTTTCTAATGCATCATTTCTAAATATTCAAGAATTGCCACAGTTTTGACATAACAGCTCAGTGTAGTATCATTGTGAAGTTTTTAATTAGTGTCCTGAGGGTTGTTCCTGCAGTGCATTGTTAATGGTTCACCTGTGGCCACTGACATTTCTTTATAAACACCTTAGTGCAACATGACAGCAAGAAGCATCAACTATGACAGATCTTGGCTCAGCGAGAAACTCCCTTGAGGGCTGGCTGTGTACAATCATCAAGAAACAATCTTTCTTTTTGTTTTGCTCAGTGACTTCAGTATGGCTTGCTCTGTTTGCACGGAAACTTTAAGAATGTCTGCTCAATTGAAGATGTGGTATCACGTAACGGCTATGGAAAGTAAATCTCCATTGTGCCTGTATTAAAAGTACAATCGTTATCTACCTTGAACGCTTTCTCGCTTGAGATACTTTCATTCTTTACCTGACTGAATACATAAAGTGGATGTCAATGTATCACGGTGCTCGTATGCTGTATTGAAAGATCTTTGGTCTTGAGACGAAACACAAACAGTCCGCTTTTCTTTTCAATGCCTCAGGGGAGATCTGGTGGATAAGAGTATCATCCACTCCATTGAATCCGTAGTGATTGAGTGGAGTCATCAGATTCATGAGGTTCTCAAGAGAGACTCGTCTGAACCCTTGCTGGAGGGTAAAAATCCAACGCCACATGTAGAGCTGAACTTTTGGAAAAATCGGTCAGTACAGTTTGTCGTTAATACTTGAATCCAGTATCTTCTAATCATCACAATCAAATTTTATATTTGGATTCTTTCAATTTGTCAATAGATTTGCTGACCTCGAGGGTATCCACAATCAATTTAAGTCAACCAAAGTGACCAAAATGGCAGAGCTCTTGGATGCAACGGAGAGTAGTTACTATCCTGCATTTATGAACATGCTACAGCTTGTAAATGGAGGTAAAATTTCAATCATCATTTTATGTAATTGCCTAAAATTACAAAAGATTTTTTGCACAATTTGTTTGTTAACAGCACAAATCATATAGATATTTATGCATCGTGTATCTATTTTAAAGCTTTGGACGAAGCAAGGGACATCAATATCTTCCTCAAGCCTTTACAGCGACTTACAGAAGATATAGAGAACACAGATTTCAGCGAGGTGAAAGGACGACTTGCTCCCCTCATGCACACCGTGTGCTTAGTGTGGGCTAACTCCAAGTACTACAATACTCCAGCCAGAGTGATTGTGCTCCTTCAAGAGGTCTGCAACCTGCTCATTCAGCAGGTGTGTAATTAAATCTCCGAGTTGGTCAGTTTCACTAAAAACATTAAGTGTATGCTGTGATTTTTGCAAGAGGGTTCATTCCTGCTGTTAAACATCGTTCCACTAGATGTTAGACTGTTATAATTTGCTGAACTGTACCTTTAATCTCTAATCTCTTGAGGTTCATAGATTTGATATATATGATACCTATTATGAGTTAGCATTTTATTAGGAACACCTAGCTTGCACTATAAGATGTTTTTAAATGGGCATTTCTGGGCTCTTTTCAAACATTTTGGGCTTTATGTTTGAAATTTTGTAACAGTGGACCCTGGTGTAAGAATTTCTTTTGGGTAATGCTTGTGTTGCTCTTCCAGGTATCTGCATATGTACTATATTTATGAATACAATATTTCATAAACACTAAGCTACCTGGTAGGCAGAAGTGCGGTCTAATTATGCTTAACATAATTACTCACTACTATCATAGAATAGCAGAAAACTAGTAATTCACACACACACACACACACACACACACACACACACACACACACACACACACACACACACTTCAACTCATGTAGCTGATAAAGTTTGTTGTTAAGAACCTCAAAAAAAATCATGGAATCATTGTTGTGTCCGAATCCTTCTCTTTCCGGTCTTGTCACATTTGGCCTTCATTTTTATGTATTTATCTTTAAGTAATAAACTGGCAGGTTAATAAATTACAAATAAGGTACTTGTTTGTTTGTTTTTTTGTGTTTTTTTTTTTTTTTTTTTTTTTTAATTTTATCAGGTTATCCAGTACCTACACCTGTCATATAGATGCAATCTTTAGGTACACAGTTACTGACTGGACCTAATACCTAATAAAATGGCCAATAAATGTAAGAAGAGGGTACTGCAAATGGCAAGGCACTCAATGTATTTTAGAGTTTCTGTGCAGATTTTGTAAGATAAATCTTCTTTTCTACTTCCTGGCACCTCGTGTGAAGGCTCGGAGCCATGTCAATCCAGAGGACATTCTGAAAAGCGATGTGGTGGAGAGTCTTTCACGTGTGGAAAGTACTCTGGATGTGCTTACACACTTCAAGGAAATCTTTAATGACAAAAGAAAGAGCTTGAATCAGTACCAGAGAAACGGGATGGAAGTAAAGCCCTGGGATTTCTCACCTGCCATGGTGTTCGCTGGACTGGATCGTTTCATAGAGAGATTAAAGTTGATTGAGGTGAGTGAAGGGTTATTTACGAAGAGCCGTGCAATACGGGACGAAATGTCATTCCTTGTAGTTTTACTGCTTTTACTGCTTTTCTCCTTCCCATTATTAATTCTTTCCCAGAATTTACTGCTGACTGTGATCGATATGATGAAACTGGAGAAGGTGGAATTCGGAGGCGTTCGTGGACGAGCTCTTAGTCAGCATGTTGTTCAGCTACACGAGGACTTCCTAGAGAGATACAAAATGTTCACAGAGAAGTCTTACGACTGCCTCGATGTTTACAATACGGTATGTGGGCCAGATATATTACACTAAAACAGACCCAGATATTTGCTGGGAGCATGACTTATTAAACGAAGGTGTTTTCCAGGAGTTTGAGGCGGAATTAGCCGAGTTTGAATGTAAAGTGAAAGACACAGATCGACGTCTCGGTGCAATTTTATGTCAGGCGTTTGATGATGCTTCAGGTCTCGAGCATGCGTTCAAGGTGAGTGATAAGTACGTGGCAGTTTCTGTAGCTCAGATTACACAATTGTTTATTCTCCATTATATTTTGGTGACTTTTATGAATTTTACGTATCTACTTAATGACACTGTAAGGAATTCAGCATGAATGTACTGTACGATTGGTGAGAATGCAAAGCAGCTTAGGTTCGTAGAAGTAGAAGAGATTTTTAGATGAACCATCACGAGTTAATCAGTATCTGCCGCATGTCATGCATGTCTCTACTTCACAGGTATTAGACATGTTTGGCAGTCTACTCGAACGTCCCCTTATCGCAGCTGATGCTCAGAAGAGGTACCCTGTGCTGGTCAAAATGTTTGACAAGGAGCTCGACCGCTGCAATGAACTCTACAAAAAACACACACAGGCTGAGGAGCAGCAGGGTGAGATGAAAGCAAAGCAGTTTATTTCCAGAGCCAGATTATACTGTATATGATGTTAAATATTGAACTGTTGGTAAAAGCTTCTATGCATCCTGTAATCATAACACATTTGTAACACATTTCTGTATATTATATAGCATTAAAAGTAAGGTCAAGTGAATTTATATTTATCTTTTAACCCTTGTGTTATGTTCATTCTTTAGACACTTTAGTACAATCTGGACATTATTGAGGTTTTAAAAGTGCTACAGAAATAAACGTATGCATAAGTCCTTTACACATATTGTGTTTATCTCAGTGAGTGTCTGCTAAGTCTTCTGAACAATGCAAGGTTGCTTGTGTAATTTTATTTCCTTATACTCAGTTAAATACAGTGTTCATAGTAGATTAACATGATGTTACGTACAGTATGTGTTATTGTTTTGGAAAAACACAGCCAGTTTGTAGGCCACAATGCAGGATGGGAAATGGAGTGTGAAAATTAGGCAGACCTGACACTCAATATGTATTGTAGGTTACTTCCCGGTCAATAGGAACATGCCGGTGGTAGCAGGTGGATTGAAATGGTCCCAGCAATTACAGGAACGCATCCAGATCCTATATAACAACTTCTGGTTCATCAGCTATCCGTGAGTGTGTTTTGAATATTTTGATATTCCTGTCAGTCATCTATGATGTATTCAATACTTCCTACTAATGACATCATTGTTGTGCCTTATTACCTGAATTATACCTCACGTTTTAATGTAACTAGATGTTTGGAATCAGCGTATGGAGAAAAAGTGATGCAGAAATATGAAGAAATGATGCTGTTGCTTAAAAGGTGAGTCAGTAACATCCTTTGGACCGACATGAAAGGTCATTACGATGCAGCTTGCCTTGTCCTGCTTATGTCTCAGGTTTTTCCCCCATTTTTTGCTTGCCTTATCATTACTTACTGGATTTCCCCATCCCCCACCTAGCCGTAATGTTTTGTCTGTTAATATATTGTTTTGTCTACGTTCGAGGTAGCGCATTCTTCACAACTCTTCTTCATTTTTTATCCTTCACGTCCCAGTTTGCTGTGGCGGCTTCATGTTAGTACGTTGGCCTTTACAGTAGAAAATGAACTCGAAGTAAACATGTGTGGTTCTGTAAAGGCCTGTAGCATATGTGCAACAATAAAAATACAGAGGAACCAGAGGCATTCGGTCCCTAGCGTGATTTATTTGCTCATTTGGAAAGCCAGTATTTACAGGTTATTTCACAGCAGTCTCATTTTCTCATGCTCTCTCCATTCTCTCAGTCGTGCTGAAAGAACAATAGTTCTGTCAAGCATTTTTAACAAATATGTCTGGGTAGCACATAGCTGTTGTAGAGCTGTAGCACCAACATGTATGCGCTTTAGTGTATACATTTGTTTTCATGCAGCGTGTGTGAGCATGTATGTGAGGGTATCATCGCATAGATTAAAACCAAATGATGAATTACCCCATGGCACAGACCTGATGGTAATCGCAAGCATTACGCAAGCAATCTAGTTAGAGCTATTATGGGCATCTCTAGTTATTACTTCTTGACACAGCAGCTTATGATTTATGTGTAGCATGGAGCTATTTGATTTCTCGGGACTCTGTGCTGCAACCGCAATAAGACAATTAAGCCACCATGCACTGTGCAGAATTCCAATGAAGCCCAGAGTGCAAGGGCTCTCACAATAAGCTTATAAAAAGATTACTTTAGCAGTTCCTCTTTAGCAGCTGCGGTTTTTCCTCTTTCTTATTCGTGATAAATGGATCTTGTTTTATGCTGCCGTTTTGTATTTTAACCACCTGAATCATTTTCGTAGCACTTAAATGTTTGTCAAGTGCTGAGCTGCTCATAGGGGAAGTGAAGTTCTTCAAGAGGATCTCAGAGGATATAATAAATGCAGCACGTGGGAATTTCACATTATTATTTTTTTGACTCGTTAAAATAAAACAGTAACGCTTTCTATAAAGAACATATGCACAATGACCTATGAATTCACAGACAGCATAAAATATTTAGAATGTTAGAATTACTTCATACATTATAAATTGTTAACAGAATGCATTTTATGTAGTGTTTGTAACACATTATTTAATACCAAAGAGCTAATAACAATGTCCCACGCTAATACCAAAGAACCAGTATGAATTGCCATGATCTTTTTTTTAGATGTATTTGAATGTATGTATTTTCATATATGAGTGCAGGTTACTGACAGCTCAGGTTGGCTGTTTTGGGGACAAGGTCAGAGATGCTAGATTGTGATGGTTTGGACATGTACAGAGGAGGGAGATGGTTATATTGGTAAAAGGATGTTGGAGATGGAGCTGCCAGGTAAGAGGTCAAGAGGAAGGACAAAGAGGAGATATATGGATGTGTTAAATGAGGACATGAAGGTAATTGGTGTGAGAGTAGAGAATTAGGTGGAAACAGACGATTCGCTGTGACGACCCCTAACAGAAAAGCCGAAAGAAGAAGAAGAAGAAGTGTAGGTTACTGACAGACACATGATTATAGTGTATATAAGTTGTATTTGTGAGCTGCAAGTTTTCTAGTAACCTCTCTGGTGTTATAAAGGAAAAAGGAGCAATGCTGGTCTATGTTGTCTCATACAATGTGTTACAAACACTGCTTATAATGCTGCTTGTCATAGCCATATTTGGCTTATGGCGGTGTTATGTGGCAGTTGTAAATGTGTTTATAGTTCATAATAGATTATAGCCAACACAGACAGTAGAAAAGGCACAATATAGTTTTTTACTAATACTGATAATAAAGGCTTAAGTATCAGCCAATCACGATGCACATCAAGTCATTTGTTTTCAATCAATCAATCAATCAATCAATCAATAAAAGAAATAAAATACTACCTGAAAGAATACATTCAGTTAACTTTTATGTGAAAATCATACATTGCAAATATAATGAATTAAATAATAATAATAAAAAATGAATCCTTAAAAGATTCAAGTCTTTATTATTAAATAGATAAACATTTGGCACAATGGCACAATGAACTGGTGTCATTGTGAATAAAATATGAACTAAAACAGAATTAATGAAATGCACCGCATAGCAGTATCCACAATCTCCTCCGTTTTCCATGAGCTTTTCTCTTCATCTATGTATTTGCTTTTAGGTATTCCTCTAAGCTTTATAACAGATGGACTGAATCGGTGGCTGAAAAATCTCAATATAATCTCAACCAGCCCTTGATATCCAGAGACCCAGCCTCTAAACTCATCACTGTCAACTTCAACCCACAGGTAATGACTTGTGATAGTCATGTCTACATGCAGGATTTCAGAGCTGTACATTGAATTCCAGAACTAATATACTGTTAAATAAATATGCTATAAATTTAGTTCACAGTTGTAGGAGCCAGCATTATTCTTTAGTTTTTACTCGAGTAAATGCCATTTAATAAACCTATACAGCGTCTCCAAATACTTAGTATAGTCAAACCTTCAGCTGTTTGCTGGGTACGAATATTTGCCTAATCACTAATCATTACTTAAAGAAAATCCATATTAGGGATAATCCAGGTGTAGTACATCACTGTGCGCTGGCTTGAAATGAACTGAAGTTGAATTGAAGTTTCAGGAACAAGACTGGTATAATCCCCCCTTTCCTTTTAGTTCATGTTCAGTCATCCATGACATAATACGCTGTTCTTACATCGACGTGTCGTACTGTTTTCCATAGTATTTTTTTTTCTCCTCTTTTTTTTCTCTCCTCTATTTTTTCTCCTCTGGTCTTTCAAAGTTGTTGCTTTGCATGCAGAATTTAATAGGCTATTTCTCTTGTAATACCAGAACGTGCCTATTATGACTTTTAACATCGGCCATAATACCAATTAAAGAAGTAAATAAATAAAGGTAGACGTGCAATGCAGTTTTATTACAGTATCTGTATCTGTTTGAGTTCAGAGCTCCAAAAATCTATTTTCGTATGTGGATTTGCACTTAAAGTGGGTGTGGCTTAAGTGGGTGTGGCTTTTTTTTTAAGGCCAATACATTTATTTGACTCTACTTCTTCCTTGATTTAGACTTTAACAAACTAGTAGTCTGATTTAAATTTCCATTATTCAGACCAGGCAGTTACTAGGCTGAATGAAACATGGTAGCATTTTAATGAATGTGCTATTTTTTTTGTTCAGTGAGTTTCATATCTGGCTTTTTCTTTACACCCACAAGCTTTAAATCTGAATGCTTGTTTACGCCCACAAACTTCATATATGTCTGCTTGCTTGCGCCCATATGAAAGTGAAAACGCTCACACTTGCTTGACTTTTCTGTCATATTGCACAAGATCCTGTTCCCTATCCCAACCTCTAGACTCCTCCAGATGCCATGTGAACCGTTCTGGCAAAAAAACAAAAAAAAACAAAAAAAAAACACATGCCTCCTAATTATATCTAATTATGTATTTGTATCTGTTTAGATCTCATTATTCGTTCAGGAACATTCTTCAGTACCGGAGTTTATGGCGTATGATCATGTGACATATACAAACCTTCTTTCTTTTTGCTTTGCATATAATATTGTGTAATGATGGTTTATAAGTTTGACCAATAATGCTACTCTTTAACAAATCCACCCATGTCCTCAAACATGGACATTTTTATTTTATCCTGTAATGAAAGTTAAGATGTTTAGGACTCAATGGTTTATTACAACATTGTTATAGAATCAGTGCAGTGGTGGCTCATATGGTTAAGGAACATTTGGATTGTTGATCCACTGCCAAGCTGCCACTGTTGGGCCCTTTAGCAAGTCCCTTAACTCTCTCTGCTCCAGGGATGCTGTACCATGGCTGGCCCTGTGCTCTGACCCCAACCTCCAAAGTTGGGATATGTGTAGAAAGACTTTCTGTCTGTAATGTATATGTGACAAATAAAGGCTTTTCTTCTTACTTGTCAATCTCTAGTTGGTGTCAGTGCTACGTGAGGTAAAGTATCTGGAGGCCATGCAAGACCAGGATATTCCAGATCTCGCTGCTGATATTTACTCCAAAAAGGAGCTGCTCTGGCAGTATATAGCTAACCTGGAACTCATGACCGGCTGGTACAACAAAGCGATGAGGACGGTGCTGGAGGTGGAATTCCCTCTGATCCAGAACCAGCTAAAAACCATTGACATTAAACTGAAGGATGCTGAAGACACCATTAACTGGACAAGCAAAGGTATAGTATATTAACCAATTTTAGTCTGATTGTCATCTGTAATTTGTCTGTAGCTTTTAAATAAGTGTGAGTGTGATTAATTCTGTGTATTAATCCTTCGCCACTTCGCGGTTCAAGTTTCGCGGTTCAAGTTTCGCGGCCTCAGTGCATCGGTGATTTTTTAAAGATTATTCATCGAAAAATAAAAATAACATCGGTTTCCCAGGATGCCAGACAAAGAGAGAAACTCTCTCAGAGGCTTTGTACATACACACAGGCTCTCAGACAAGGCACGTGATTGGCTCCCGGCGCGAGATCTGAGCTCCCGGCTGCGCATCATCGCATCCTCTCCCAGCTTCTTCCCTTGTTGTACTGTATCTCGCCACTCTCGTATACACTGTCAACTGTGTCTCGCGTATTGTGTTTTTGTTAAGCCCTTACAATTGCCTCCTAAGCGCCGTGCAAAAGATTCCACTAGTGAGCCCAAGAGGAAGAGGAAGATTATGACCATAATTGAAAAGGTCAAACTAAGGTTTTATAATTAAATAGATTTAAGTAAAATATATGTGAGTGAGTGAATGTATAATATTAAGGTTTTATAGTTAAATAGATTTAAGTAAAATATATGTGAATGAGTGAATGTATAATATTAAGGTTTTATAGTTAAATAGATTTAAGTAAAATATATGTGAGTGAGTGAATGTATAATATTAAGGTTTTATAGTTAAATAGATTTAAGTAAAATATATGTGAATGAGTGAATGTATAATATTAAGGTTTTATAATTAAATAGATTTAAGTAATATATATATAAAGTGTAAATATACATATTTTAAACATTCTGGTACCCACACACACATATACAGAAATTCCTAGGGGGGGCACTCCTACTTCGCGGATTTTCACCTATCGCGAGGGGTTCCGGTCCCCATTAACCGCGATAAACGAGGGATCACTGTATGCCCTTTGATTATAGACTGGTATCCCGTGCAGGGTGTGCCCTGCTTTGTGCCCTTGGACGCAAACTTGGATAGGCTCTAGAGCTCATAATCATAAAGATTCTAAGAATGATCTCAGAGACCTCCCAATTTAGCTTAAACATTTTCTAACTAGGAATATTATCAGGACCAATCTAAGAGCAACTCTGAGCAAAGGAAAATACAAAAACTGTGATTGGTTGTTCTTTTGAAGACTGTGATTGGTTGTTCAATAATAAAAATTGGAGCGCTTTTATATTCTATTATAAGCCTTCACGTTGTCTCTATGTTAAGATATTTGAGTTCATATTGGATATTAGATATGCGCTAACTCTATTACCATTTGCATTAACATTAACATTATCTGTATGTTAATGTAAATGAAATAATTGTTAAAGTAAACATCTCACGCAGAAATTTCATAGAGCCAAATTATATCATTTCTGTTGCTATGGCATTCCAGCTCTACTTCAGAGATGTTAGCGTATCTCTATATGTATATATAATATGTATGTATTACACATATGGCATTTCTGTGCTGTCGGAGATATTATCTCTAATATGATTGGTCACAAAAATAATCCCTAATGATCTAATCTGTATCATTTTATTAACTCATTATCATTATTAAATATTGTATACAACACATTTCTTCTTCCTCTTCACCTTTTGGCCATTTTCTCCTCTGCTAAAAAAAACTCTTGAGCCTCTTAAAGTCCTCTTCTCTTCTCCTAAGACTTTTTGACCTTATGAGCTCTTTTAATGGTTAAGATGCTTAAAGAATATGACTTTTATCTTTATTACGATCTTCTCTTTAATTCTAAGGCAAACACCCACATTACTAAGAATTGTCTTAGCATTACATCACTAGCAGAAAGTCTTTGCACTAAGAATATTCGGGAATACGGCCCAGGTTCCCTGCCACCCAGTAGGATAAGCAGTATAAGGAATAGACAGATGAATGGATGGAGATTTTCAAAGCAGCTCAGTCCTTGAAAATTCACAAGATCTATTAACTACTTTAACCTAAAATTCATAAGCAGGATATATTGCCACATAATAGCCCAAAGCGTCATTGACTCTTTCTCATTCTTATGATGCAGCAATTAGTTATTTGCATTAAAAACGACTTCATTTTGTGTACCCTCAGTGTCAATTTACACAACCTACCAAAAATCATTAAAAGCCTAAAAGAGTAATCTGTTATATTAATAACTTCAGTCATGACCATAGCTCATGTGCTACTGCTAGAAATCTGGGCGTACATCCAAGATGTGCGTGAGGCAGTTCACGATCTTGAAATGCGACTTCAGAGGACAAAAGACAACGTGGAAGAGATCCAGAGCATCATGAAAAATTGGACTCATCCCATATTTGAGAGGAAGGACGGAAAGAAAGACACCCTACTCAACCTGGAGGACAAGCATGAGCGCTTGGAAAGAACCTATGGCCAGATCCGTAACTCTGGGTCAAAGATCCATTTCTTACTGAAGGTCAGTGATGAAGTAATTTTTTTAAAGATAAGATAGGATGGTGAGGGTGTAGAATTTATAGATTTTTTTTTTTTTACTTAGGAAAACTTGACACTGTTCCAAGTGGATCCATCATCAGATGAATGGAGGTCTTATGTGGAATACATTGATGAAATGGTTATCGATGGTTTCTTCAACAGCATTGAAAGCTCCCTCCGATTCTTTTTGGATAACACTGGTATGCATTGTTTTTTTAAGAGAATTTATACAATAATATGGTAAGATTGAGGTGCTTCTAGTGCTTGGCTCATAGACTGTAGAGTGTGAAACTCTTCTGTGGACGGTAATACGCTTCATTACATTGCTTTAATGCACTCCAGCAGGCGAGACACTTGGCTTAGCTCCACTTTTTGAAGTCCATCTAAATCTTGAGGTTCCTGATATCGTCTTCCATCCATCCCTCGAGTTCGGGGCTGCCGACGGTTTCTATGAACTAGTGGAGGGTCTCATCAATGATGTCTACAGGATCTCCTCTCTGGTACCACGGTTGGCTGAGAGTAACAGTTTTCCTCATTATCAGGTACTGCCTTTTCTCTAATAATTCACTTCCACTGTCCTGTCGTACATTTTGTGGTAGGAAACTGGGATAGAGAAGGTGTGACCGTACAGTCTAGATGTGGAGCCATAAATACTTTTCAGCAGAAATATTGTTATTATAAGAAATAAAGAATCTATAAGCAGATGGAAAGACCTGGCTGCTGCTCAGCCAAGTTTTCTAGACGTACAGTAAACCATCATGACGTCTGTTACAGCTAATTACATGCTTTTATGTAAATGATTTAGAGGAAAGCAGGAAATCCTCTCGGGTCTACTTAGTGGCATGATGACATGGTTCAACAATGAATGTTTTACAGAAGTGTATGTGTATGTGCTTCAAGTCTAAATAGATGTCATAGCTTTTCATAATGCTAGTCACATGAATCGGCATTATGCTAACATGCAGGGTGAAACGAAACATAAAAACCTTAATCCTTTTTTACCAGAGGCCAAAAAAATATATATATTTTTTTCAGCATTGAATATCTTTGTCATGTCACACTCCACAGTGGTGGTTAATAACTCATATGAAAGCAGACACTTAGGGCTTTAAGGCCCATGAGCTAATCATGGAGGGATGTGGTAGCCTAGTGGTTAAGGTGTTGGACTACTGATTGAAAGGTTGTGAGTTTGAATCTCATGTCCACTAAGCTGCTGTTGCTGGACCCCTGAGCAAGGCCCTTGACCCTCAATTGTTTAGTTGTAAAAAATGAGATAAAAGTGTAATTCCCTCTGGTTAAGAACGTCTGCCAAATGCCATAAATGTCATCGCTTATGGTGACGAATTTTGTCTAGCTGGATCTTTGCAAATTCTAGTTGAATCTGCCCCAGCTATAGATCTAATCCAGGTTCTCAGTAATTCACTAGATTGTCTCTCTAAAACATGGACATTTCTACAGGCTGATATGGAGGAGATGGCAGATCTTGCAGACATGCGTCAGCTTCTGATGGACCGAGTGCAGAGGGTCATGGGAAAATGTTGTGAGCATCGTAATGCGTTCGAACGCTACGGTTACCTCTACATTGATGACCGGAAGGAGTTTATGCGTCAGTTCCTGCTCTATGGCCACGTCCTCACAAATGAGGAGATCGAGGCACACGCCGAGGACGGGGTCCCCGAAAACCCACCCACTCTGGAGCGCTTCCGTGAGCAAGTGAATTCCTATGAGGGTGTGTACGAAGAAGTGCAGAAGCTCGAGCCTGTGTGCGTGTTCGAAGGCTGGATGAAAGTGGATGCACGGGCCTTCAAAAGCGCTCTGCTCAATATTATCAAAAAGTGGAGCCTTATGTTCAAACAGCATCTTATCGACCATGTGACACACAGGTAGCTTACTGTTTCTGAAAGAAACCTTTAAATAATTAAGATATAAACTGATGTAGGAGAAAATGTGCTAAAATGCCTGAAGGGAAAAAAGTGATGTAATGATTGAATAACTTTTATTCCACTGTGGTGGCTTTTTTTCTTTCCCTTTGCAGTTTGTCAGATCTGCAAGGGTTTATTAAGGTAACAGAGACTGGCTTTAACACGGAGGTGGAAGAAGGAGACTATGGCGGTCTGGTGGAGATTATGGGTCACTTAATGGCAGTGAAAGAGAGACAGAGTACTACGGATGAAATGTTTGAGCCTCTGCAGCACACCATTGATCTGCTGAAGACATATGATCAGGAACTTCCTGAAGTGGTGTATAAACAGCTCAAGGTAATTGTGTTCATAATAGAGCCAAACGGTCAATACCACCACAATGGGCAGAAAGCTGTTACGGCTTTGGCGTTTCACTTTAGAGATATCGAGATAGTAAACTGTAAAATCTCCCATAAGCAGACACTTTGAGGAAATACTTAATACAGTAAGATGTAGCTACACACCATAAAACACTACACAACTAGGTGAAGTACACCTGTGTTAAACGTGTTAATATGTCATAGGATCTGCCAGAGAAGTGGACTAACATAAAGAAGAAAGCTGTAGTGATGAAGCAACATGTGGCTCCACTGCAGGCTAATGAGGTGGCTAACCTGCGGCGAAAGTGCGCTACATTTGATGTAGAGCAACACAGGTTCAGGGAGCAGTTCCGCACCAAAGGACCTTTCAGGTATAGCTTGTCAGGCGTAAATATTATCCTCTTATACAGCCATCAATTTCTGTAGTGCTGACCGAGTCGTACGTAGTGCGGCCGTATGACGATCTTTCTGTTGTTGATGAAATCAAACGTGACTACCCTGTTTTTATATACTATTAGGTTTGACAGCTCAAACCCCTACCCCCTGCTAAACCTAGCACACAAACAGATTCAGGAGAAAGAATCAGTCATGACTGAACTCATCGAGTCAGCCAGCCTGTTTGAAGTCAACGTTCCTGACTACAAACAACTCAAGCAATGTCGCAAAGAAGTGTCCATCCTTAAAGAGCTGTGGGACATGATAATGGTCATGAGGTTCAGTCTTGACTACTGGCGCACCACACCATGGAGGGACATCAACGTGGATGACATGGAGATGGAGTGCAAACGTGTTTCCAAAGAGCTACGGGCTCTGGATAAGGAGGCACGAGCATGGGATGCTTTCACTGGCCTGGAGGGCGTCGTGAGGAACACACTGACGTCTCTGCAAGCCGTCGCCGAGCTACAGAACCCAGCCATCCGACCCAGACACTGGGAACAGCTAATGATAGCCACGGGTGTGCAATTCACCATGGACCGCGACACCACACTGGCTGACCTGCTGAACCTAAATTTGCACTGCTTTGAGGATGAGGTGAGGGCCATCGTGGACCGGGCGGTGAAGGAAATGGGCATGGAGAAGGTCCTGAGTGAGCTGGATGCCACTTGGACGGCAATGGAATTTGGCTATGAGTCACACTCTCGCACCAATATCCCTCTTCTCAAGGCAGACGAGGAGCTGGTTGAAACACTGGAAGACAACCAGGTGCAGCTGCAGAACCTCATGACTTCCAAGTACATTGCTTTCTTTTTGGACGAGGTGTCATCCTGGCAGCGGCGGCTCTCGGCGGCCGACTCGGTGATCTCCATCTGGTTTGAAGTGCAGAGGACTTGGTCACACCTGGAGAGCATTTTTATCGGCTCAGAGGACATCCGCTCACAGTTACCTGAGGTCCGGGTTGCGATTTTTATATATATTAATATATTTGTGCATGTTATTGGTCACGATATGAAAACCGATTCATTACGAGCACGATTACTACACATATAATCACACCTCACAAATAAATACCATCAGTCCAAAAAGTCAGTATGAATGTACCACAGAAGGTTATCTGTTATCAATGAGTGCACCAGATGCCTGTAATGAGGACTTGGCCTAGCTTAATGAGGTCATTACTGACTGGAGAATCATCTTGTCCTACCCACTGGCAGTGCATTCATTGATTTGGATCAGAGATAAAAATGTTTATCTTTGGAAAGCCATGCTTTTGGCTGAATATGTCTAGATAATTATCCTGGTATTCTAATAACCAGAAACACAGATGTTTGCCGGTAATGTTGGTTATTATTTTACCGCAGCAGTTTTCATGAATATCTTGCAGGATTCCAAGCGCTTTGAAGGCATTGATACAGATTTCAAAGAGCTGGCTTATGATGCTCATAAAACGCCCAACGTTGTGGAGGCCACCAATAAACCCGGGCTTTACAACAGGCTGGAGGACATTCAGAGCAGGTTCATCGCTTGTTTTTATGTTTTGTTTTTTTGTTTTTGTTTTAGACTGACTCACAATTTCACTGCAGTGCAGCATGGGAGGGACTGTAGCGTGACCATATCATCTATAACCCTCAGGCTGTATTTCAGTTGTCTATGACAGTACAAGATACAAACACACCTTATCGGCATGGTCTTTCTTCCTGCAGGCTGGCACTCTGTGAAAAGGCTCTGGCTGAATATCTGGATACCAAGCGGCTGGCTTTCCCCAGGTTCTACTTCATCTCATCTGCTGATCTGCTGGACATTCTGTCCAATGGCACCAACCCCCAGCAGGTAGCACACACACACACACACACACAGCTTTGTATACAGGTGTTTTTTTAATTTATTTGTTTATTTATTTATGCTCATTGATTTCTGCATGCTTATTTAACCTAGACTTATTCACAGACTTTGCCTGCAGTACCCAACATCACACTCTAGATGGCAGTGTTGATCACTGCTCATTCGTTTGCTTGACTTGAAGCACAGTCTGTAATGTTGTGATAGATGATGATGTAAACATTTCTAAGCAAACAGCATGCTTTTTAGTTGAGCTTTTTGTTCTCTGCCCTCAGGTTCAAAGGCATCTGCCAAAGTTGTTTGACAACATGGCAAAGATTCAGTTTGAAAATGATGCCGATGGCAAACCTGGGAAGTCAGGGCTGGGCATGTACAGCAAGGAGGAAGAGTATGTTGCTTTCAATGAGCCTTGCGACTGCAGTGGCCAGGTATATACACCTAATAAAAACGATAAGCCTATTCTGATCCTTCTGTGCCTTCCCTGATGGTAATGACTGTTCCTTTATATAATATATTATTCTGTTGGATTCCATCAAAATAAAATGTGTTCTAAGAGAAGTATGTCTCATTGTAATACACTCACACTAATATTATAGCAAATAGTATTTTTTTTTTGTCTGTCCATGTTCTGCTCGTATACACGTGGGTTTCATCTGGGTTCTACGGTTTTATCTTATCTCCTAAAAACATGCCAGTAGAAAGATTGGTTTTGATAAATGCATGCAAGTGTGAATGTGTGTGTGAATGTGTGTGTGATGGACTGCCATCCAATCCAAGGGGTGTCCTATCACATGCCAAGTGTTCCCAGGGAGTATGGTCCAGATCGAGAACACCACATTACACGCCTTGAAGCATTTAATCCATAATGATTCTGACTTGTAGTAATAATGCTTAGGTGAAGTCCAGTAAATTCTGCTTTGCAGGTTGAATTATGGCTGAATAGAGTTCTGGATACGATGCGTGCTACTGTACGACACGAAATGGCAGAGGCTGTTGTAGCGTATGAGGACAAACCGAGAGAACAGTGGCTGTTGGACTATCCTGCTCAGGTATACACTAGCATCCTTAAACAGATCCTTAAACGTTCTCAAAGAAGAACAGGGGCATGTTTGTGAATAACAAGGAAATATATAGTGGAATTAACATATTTGGAAAAAACCTGAATAAAAAAAAAATTTGAAATATCTTTTTGCGTTTTTCTAAATTACACATAATAAAAAATTACATTTGGGGAATTCAAACAAAAATAACATATAGGTAGCAGGGTTTCTATCTATTCTCTTGATCGCTTTGATACTGTATGTCTATAGATAGATAGATAGATAGATAGATAGATAGATTGATAGATTGATTGATTGATTGATTGATTGATTGATTGATTGATTGATTGATAAGGATTAGGGTTGTTTCACTATGTGACGTAGCTTTACACCAGATTAACTAAATTGTTACATTTTCTCATAGCCCAACATGCTTTTTGATAGCCCAGGCAAAATGTTTTAATGTCGTTTTTTGGAAAGAATTCTACAGGCAGGGGGGCACGGTGGCTTAGTGGTTAGCACGTTCGCCTCACACCTCCAGGGTTGGGGGTTTGATTCCCGCCTTCACCTTGTGTGTGTGGAGTTTGCATGTTCTCCTCGTGCCTCGAGGGTTTCCTCCGGGTACTCCGGTTTCCTCCCCCGATCCAAAGACATGCATGGTAGGTTGATTGGCATCTCTGGAAGATTGTATGTAGTGTGTGATTGCGTGAGTGAATGAGAGTGTGTGTGCCCTGCGATGGGTTGGCACTCCGTCCAGGGTGTATCCTGCCTTGATGCCCGATGACGCCTGAGATAGGCACAGGCTCCCCGTGACCCGAGGTAGTTCGGATAAGCGGTAGAAGATGAATGAATGAATTCTACAGGCAGAAAAACACATTTCAACCAAGCTGCTGTGTAATATACTATTAAGTGTTTGATTGTGTGTTAGGTTGCGCTCACCTGCACTCAGATCTGGTGGACCACTGAAGTCGGTATGGCCTTCGCCCGGCTCGAGGAGGGCTCTGAGAATGCTATGAAGGAATATTATAAGAAACAAGTGAGCCAGCTGAACACGCTCATCACCATGCTGATTGGGAAGCTCAGCCCTGGAGACAGACAGAAGATCATGACCATCTGCACTATAGATGTCCATGCCAGAGACGTAGTGGCAAAGATCATCGCCCAGAAGGTACCACCATCAACCTTAACGTCATCCGCTTACCATATATATATATGTATATAGTGGGACGTCTGCAGAATCATTGCGTATTCTGTCACGCTCAGCACCCACGGTGAAATTACAGAGAATTTACACATTGCATTAGCAGCGTTCAGAAAGGAAGCTTGGAGTACATATTTATTAAGAAACGTGCATACAATATTATTTGGTGTGTAATTATACTATTATTCCGTACGATTATTTTAGCACATGGCCTTACTTTTTTGCTCCCTTAGGATTTCTCATTTTTTGGATTTACTTGAGTAATGACTGCTAAGTCAAACAGAAATCCTAATGAAAGCAAAGTGAAGAGAGTGGCTTAGCCTCTGGATAATTTCTCTTCACCGCTCAGGTGTTACATTCTCTCGTCTTTAATCCTCCGTAATCACCGTCCTTGCATGGTGCAGAGTATTAGCCGAGCACGGTCTGGCGCTCGCAAATTGGTTCTTACAGGCTAACGTGTATGAAAAGTTAAAAATTTGTTAGCTTTTCATGTGACTATAAAAGACTTTCTACAACTTCTGTACGAGAACGGGGTTTTTAGTCTGCGTCTGTGCTCCTTCTCTCTCAGGTAGAGAACTCGCAGGCGTTCATATGGCTGTCCCAACTGCGCCACCGTTGGGATGAGAGGGACAAGCACTGCTTTGCTAACATCTGTGATGCCCAGTTTCTCTACTCCTATGAGTACCTGGGCAACACGCCACGTCTCGTCATCACGCCGCTCACAGACAGGTGAGTCCAACAGAGGCTCTCGCCAGCTTGATGCGAATCTTTATGGAAATTTCAAGTTGAGAGTCTAAAGTTTAAAGTTATTGATAACTGTGTGAAGTGCTTCCAAATCAGAGCTGCACTTGAGTGGAGATAAAGTGCAAGGCAGCAATCGAACTGGCTCTATAACATCCACTAATTAGAATATTAACCCTTTTTTTTTTTTTTACCAGTACACTGGTGTTTCATTCCTCAGTATAAACAAAGAATTTTTTTAATTTGTCATTGCAAATCTGATATAAAGCGAGTCATTACACTGTTGGCTTTTTGGATGTTTTTCCCTCTGTTGAGATTTACACAAAACTTTACACAAAAATTTAGTGGCTGAAAAGAACACATTTATTTATAGAGCCGAAGTGGGTTTTATAATTACATTCTTGAATTACATTCAAGATAGAAACATCTGTGTGTTAAAAAACTCATCTTTTTTCTTTTTTATTAATATCTTGCCCTTCTTTGGTTAGATAAAACGGAAATACGAACAATACCTGTGTCTACTAGAAATGATTCAGTAAAATGATTCTACCTGCTAGAAATGATTCAGTAAAATGATTCTACCTGCTAGAAATGATTCAGTAAAATGATTCTACCTGCTAGAAATGATTCAGTAAAATGATTCTACCTGCTAGAAATGATTCAGTAAAATGATTCCACCTGCTAGAAATGATTCAGTAAAATGATTCCACCTGCTAGAAATGATTCAGTAAACTGATTCAGAATAGGAAATGACTGTGATTAGGAGTGTGAGGAACCTAAAGAAGTTTTGTGTTTTTTGAGGTGTTTTAAAGGGTTAAATTTCAGTAGATTTAAAAAAAAAAAAAAAAAAAGTTCACAAAAACTTATTACATTGTCACAATGGATAGCGCTGCTGGGATTTCTGTCAGTATGGAATTTTGTATGTCCTGTTAAGGTTCCTTCCGGATTCGATTCTCCAGGTTCCTCCTACACCTAAATCCATGCCAGTAGTCAGTTTGAATATGTTTATTGTGAATTTGTGTGTGCATCCTCGCCATGTCATGAACTCGTAAGTTATCCAGAGTGTATCATATTCCTACTTAACTCTCGGCGTTCCGGGAAGAAGCTCAGGATCCACAATGACGCTGACCAGATAAAGATGAAAGAATAAATAAATAATGAACTGCTGGAAAACCAATCAGTTCAACAGCATAAAGACATTAAACACATTAAATGTCTCACTCTCTCCTTGGATATGCTTCAAACTTTTAACCATTCCCCCATACAATTCCTATGTCTGTCTAATAACAGGATACATTTGCATATTGCTTCACAATAACGTCTTATATTGCATGATGCAATATCATTTTCCTGTTGCAATATTTTCTCACAGCCTCCCACAGCAAAACTCTTGCAATGACAGTTTTTTTTTCCTCTTTTTTTTTTTTTTTTTTTTTTTTTTTTTGACCAGTCTGCTCACTCAAACGAATTCCCCTCCAAAAGAATTTGTAAAAAAAAAATAAATAAAAAAATCATAATAAAATTCAATTCAATTTCATTGGTATAGCACTTTTAACAATAGACAACAATTGCCCCAACTCTGCTTTACACAAATCCTGATATAGATCTAGATCCATAATGAGCAAGTCAGAAGTGACAATGGCGAGGAAAATGTCAGTGAGCATGAGGAAGAAACGAGAGGTACCGCATTCAAAAAAAGGAACCAGACCCTTGTGGGTGACACCAGATAGCGGGATTATGAATCATTACAGTATACAGGTGTAGAAGAGTAAAGGATAAACAGACTATGTGTGTTGAAAGGGTATTCAGCATGAGCATATTGTGAATTAGAATCCCGGGATAACCGCAGAGCGGCATTTTTGATTACGGTTCTTATGTAGAAATCTACAGTCTCCAGGTATGTTTATCGTCTAAAGCAAGGGTGAGACTTGGGCATGAAAGTGTTTTCAGGAAGTGAGATTTCTAAACTTTATGCAAACTAAAGTTAAGGGTGACTTTACAGTTTAGGCAAATGCGTCATCTAGTGTGTGTACAGCAAGCAGATGTGGACAGGAAGACAGGAAGACTTGAAACTTACTTTTCAGGCTTGGTGATTTGAGTCTACCCAACACACATACATACTGTAGACACACTGACACACACACACACACACACACACACACACACACACAGAGCTCATCACAGTTGTAGCACAAGCTTCAGAGCCCAATAAAGAAAGAGAAAGAAAGTGTCCCATTAAAGACTTTCCTGTTAAAAGCAGATAGCAAGTTGCTGAAGCTCTTCAGCAAGCTGTTTATACTAAAAATGCCCCAAATGGATTCTGGATGTCTTTGAAACAACAACAAAGCGGAAAAGCGCGTCTTTGATGGAGAAATCAATGGTGCTGCGTCTTACCAAGCATATGGTGGTGGGGGTTGCGGTGCAGATGGCTCCATTATGCACTGGGCCTCTAAAGGTGTAAGAAAGGTGATTGCTTCCTATAATCATAAACTTGTCATTAGGGAAAATGTGTCTGGGAACTAATGGGCAGCATCTCCAGGCATTTACTTTGAGATGTAACTAAACTGTGTACGCTCTTGTTAATTAGAGTAGACAAAGGTATGCTTGATATTTCCAAGAATTATCTTCATTTCTGATTGTAATTTTGTCCGGATATGCTTGTGTGTGACTATCACAGATGCTACATTACACTGACCCAGTCCCTCCACCTGACCATGAGCGGAGCCCCGGCCGGTCCGGCAGGCACAGGGAAAACCGAGACCACCAAGGATCTGGGAAGAGCACTCGGCATCATGGTGTACGTCTTCAACTGCTCCGAGCAGATGGACTACAAGGTGAAAACCTCTGCCATGTGTCTGTATATCTTTTTTATATTTTTCTTCATCTTCTTTTCGAGTTGTTGATCAGAGGATCAGGGTTCAAGCCACATAAGTGCCAAGCCACCACTGTTGGGCCCTTGAGCAAGGCCCATAACCCTCTCTACTCCAGGGTGCTGTATGATGGCTGACCATGCGCTCTGACCCCAACCTGTATAGTTGGACTGTGCGAAGAAGAATTTCACTCTGTTGTAATAAAGGCTTCTTCTTCTTCTTCTTCTTCTTCTTCTTTCTGGCAGATCGTTTTGCATTTTCATCTGCATTCACCTCCAGCACAACTCTCGGTGTGTTGTTTTAATTACGAGGAAATTAGGGTCGGAGAGTTCTCTCCAGGTTTGCTGAAGCGTGTGTTTTTCTTACGAACGCTGCTTCTACCCAGCACCACATGTCCTTCTTTCTCGTCTCTCTCTCTTTCCTCAGTCCTCTTTTCTTACTTGTCTATCATCTCCTGAGCTGTGTATTAAAGCGAAGCAAAGCTGTCCTCTGCCAACATGGAGGCCAGCAGATTAGTAAAGCTCTGATGCCTAGGCTTATTTACCTCCTAAGCCGTGTCACCTATCTCCTCAATATTCCGTCCTCGTTGCTGCTTGTCGCCGTATTCACTAGTCAGGAGAAAAAGCCATATAATATGACAGTCAATAGAGACGAAGCACTAATCTCTTTATCCACCTTGTACCTGACGAGGCTGCTGCATCATTACTGACCCTGGTTGTGCACTGCAGTATGATACTGGTCAAAGAGCAAGAGCAAGAATGAAATTATATACCGAGAGCTTCATAAGAAAAACAGAAAGGGGTGGGGCTTGAGGAACGCACATACCCACAATCAATCAACACTTATTTGATATTTAATAATACTGTGTCCACTGCACATAAAAAAAAAGCCCTGCTGCTCTGCTTAGGGTTATTGCACGATGCTTTTTGAATATGAATGAAATGCAAGCTTATTAGCAAACACTAGGGCACTGACGCGCATTCGCCGTGGACGGAGTGCAAATTATGCAGGCCTCTCATGACTCAGACCATAAAAAGGGAACGCCGGATCGTAGCTACGATTCTGTCATCGCACGCATCTGTTCACTGTCAGGTGTTCTGAAGTGATTCAGCTGAGACTCGAACCACCATCTAACTCACACCGTCTCCTTTTTTCTATCTTGTCTTTCTCATCCCATAGTCCTGTGGAAACATCTACAAAGGCCTGGCGCAGACAGGTGCCTGGGGCTGCTTTGACGAGTTTAACAGGATCTCCGTGGAGGTGCTGTCTGTGGTCGCGGTGCAGGTGAGATCTCACCTCACGTTAGCATCACGTTAACCCTGGAAAAGAGTTAAACCATTTCAGCATTAATAGGAACATTCATAGGGACAGGTGTGATAATAATAATAATAATAATAATAATAATAATAATAATAATAATAATAATAATAATAATAATATTAGCTGCACAGTCGGGACTGTTAATCGTACAGTATCAGCAATAGTGGAGACTCATTTTTTAGGTGATTCTGCAGTATCTATTTTACAAGTCCGAAAATTATTTGAACGAGTTTTTTTTTCATTCACAAAGTGCAAAATGTAAGATTTAGTCTAGGTCAAAATTCTCATCATTTTTTTTCCTACTGGCCAAAAATTAATTTTTTTAAGCCATTGTTTTGTTCCAATTTCTGCTGAATATATTCAACTGATGTCAGCTGTATATTTGTTTTCTATATGTATTACCTTTGACATGAAGCAAGAGAGCTGTATGAGTGCAGTCAAGAGCATGTGAGATGTTTCAAGACACCTGGGAAATCATTTCAAAGGAATCATTCTTTATCTCCTGTTTTATTGGCAAGAAAAAAGGCTTTTTTTGAGGATGTTTGTATGACAGCTTGTACTAACGTATGTACTCCGATGTTAAAATCCACGGCGCCTAAACGAAATCTGTAAAGGTGGGCAGGTTTTATAATACAATATAATCTAAGTAAATGTCACAGGATATTGTGCAGCGTAAAAATATGTAGAGATGATTAAATTCTTATAGCACAGACGCTTATAATACTACAGGATATAAATCGGTAGCCCTGGTACTACCCGGACGGCAGTATTAGGTGGTTTTCACTCTGCACACGTTTGCTGTGGTGCGATTGTTCCAGGCAACCCAACAGCGTTGGATTTGTTGGATGGACGCAGTTCATCTTCCGTCATCACAAGCTCACATAGAGAACACAAGCAACTCAACTCAACATCTTTTGGTGCTGTTATGTGCAGCAAGGCACTATGTGATTTTTGTCACATATACATTACAGCACAGTGAAGTTCTTTCGTCACATATACCAACTTTGGAGGTTGGGGTCAGAGTGCAGGGACTGGAGCAGTGAGGGTTAAGGGCCTTGCATAAGGGCCCAACAGTGGCAGCTCGGCAGTGCAGAGGCTTGAACACAGGTCCTCTGATCAACGAACCTAGAGCTTTAACCGCTTGAGCCACCATTGCCCTGGTGTCCCTGTGCTTTTCTGTGTCCTCTGCCATTCATAGAAACTTATGATGTCATCATCATCTAAAACGAACATACAGGTTACTCTACTTCCTTACCAAGTGCAGACTGTCCACATGACAGCTCTCACATTACCAGTTTTTCATGCAAAACAAAGCTCTGTTTCAGATTAAACTGCTTGTGTTAACTGCTCGTTTTGGGCAACTGGTTCCTTTCTTGCTTTTCCCTTCACAATTTCATCTACAACATCATCAAAGTCCAGCTGTTTAACAAGCTCGTTCTCAGTAGCGGCATGTCCAGTCTCAATTATTTCAATTTAGTTTAGTTCATTTTTAATCTGAGCTCGGGTTTATATTTATCTATTTTTTTTTTAATAGCTCCAGTATGGCCGTGTGTAATTCAAATTTTTACACTAATAGCATTTACAATTACTCTTGCATGAAAAGGTGTTTTATATATATACATACAGTATTGTGCAAAAGTTTTAGGCAGGTGTGAAAAAATGCTGTAAACAAAGAATGCTTTCAAAAATGGAAGTGTTAAACATTTATTTTCATAAATGAACAAAATGCAGTGAATGAACAAAAGAGAAATCTAAATCAAATCAGTATTTGGTGTGACCGCCCTTTGCCTTCAAAACAGCAGCAGTTCTTCTAGGTACATTTGCACACAGTTTTTGAAGGAACTCGGCTGGTAGGTTGTTCCAAACATCTTGGAGAACTAACCACAGATCTTCTGTGGATGTAGGCTCTCTCACATCCTTCTGTCTCTTCATGTAATCCCAGACACACTCGATGATGTTGAGATCAGGGCTCTGTGGGGGACATGCCATCACTTCATGCTGGTTTGAAGGCAAATATTGATTTGATTTAGATTTTTCTTTTGTTTGCTCACTTTGCATTTTGTAAATTGACAGAAATAAACACTCATTATTTATATTTCTGAAAGCATTCTTTGTTTACAGCATTTTTTCATACCTGCCTAAAACCTTTGCACAGTACTGTGTGTATATATATACTGTGTGTATATATATATATATATATATATATATATATATATATATATATATATATATATATATATATATATATATATAATATATATACAGTATATATACATACATGGCTGAAAATAAAGCCGTTCTAACTATTCCTTCTAATTATTCAGTGTAAATCTGTGTTAGCGAGTGTAGCTGCAGAACTCAGAATCTGCCGAATGCTGGAAGAAAACCCATAAAGAACCAGTGGGTTAAATTTCCTTTAAACCTCTTTTAATTAGCAGCTACAAAAGCCATTTTGCGTTACATTTGCTTTTAGGACCGGGACCGTCAGGCTCGTATGTGGCACATTCTTGAGAAATTACACGACAAGGTAAATCTTAATTACCCGTGCACAAATACCTGCCTGTAGACATCATTTACCCCTGAAGGTCTATCATTTTTATAAATGTGTGAGTGACCCTGGTAGAGTGGCGCATTTTTCCAAGAAATGTGCTTCTCTAAAGCAGAACCTGTTTAACGGCACATTTCAGGGGCTGGTGACTCAGAGATAGCTGAGAATAAAAGCAGCTCTGGACTTTCTTTAAGCGTCACTGCCACTGTCTGAATCCTTAAAATGTCAGACAAATGAATGGGTTTTGGTTTTTTTTGGCACTGTGATGAATAATGAACATCACAGTTCAAGTTTTGGAACATCAGAGTAACTGCGTCATGGGCGTAAACGTTCCCCGTCTTGTTAGTGTGCCTTCAGAACGCATGAGCAGCTGTTTGAAAGAGAAGGAGGATCGTTCGGTAATCCATTTTTATTTAAGCCCAACTGCAGACATGAGAGAATACAGAGTTTTGTACATGAGAACTGTCACATCGGGAAAAAAAAAAGCAAACAGAAGGAGGCCAGCAGACGTATCAGTATTGAGACAAATTAGTCCAGCTCAGCTTTTCACTATGGGAGGCACAGCACTGGTGGTAAATGGCCTCCTTAATATGGAACACTTTATTTTCCACCTAAATGCTACAAGTCGAAAAGATGTGCCAGTTTAACTCCCCAAACTGGCTGTGATTTTTCACGGAAATTCAATTTTGAAGCAAAGCTTACTTTGATTTTTCTGCATTGTTCATTTGAGACGCTCACCTCTAAGATATAACGTCAATGTCATCGATGGAGACTTGTAGATCCCACTCGAGGACACCAGCGCTATGATTAGGCTACATGACACTGGCATTATAACGGTCTACTGCCACTGTTTATCTCCTTCTGAAATACATCATGGAGTGCTGCGAGGGCGTTTAGTCGGAATCATTTGCATTTAGCAAACACCAAACTGCTTCCAGTAATCTGCTGCACAGGTGGAATATATTACAATATGATTTTCTGATGTGGGAAGCAATTGCTGGCATCCCCATTGAATATTTATCTGATGTACAGCAGAATTTGCTCTTTCTTGGCAATCAGACAGGATGAACCGGATGAGAGATATAGAATGAAGAGGTAGTGCATATGGCTGTGTGATGTCTGCCTTGTATGTTAGGCACAACCGCACAACCTTGAGTTACACTCGAAGCATAGCAAAACGCTGTGATTTCTCTCCATGATGAAAAGCATTCCAATCTTTGTGCTGCTTTAAGCACGACTTCTTGACTTGAAGTAGCTCTGCGCATGAATGGAGTAAACGGATACATCTAGGTCACCGATATCATTGCCGTTTAGCATGAGCATTACGACCTCCACAAATACTTCTGTAGAGAATTTTATTTATTTGATTTTAAGTCATTTCATCACGGCAATAAAAGAACCGCTAGAAAGGATGAAAACGATCCTTCCATCCTTAGCATCAGGTGTCTGTTATTATCAGGTGAAATGTATCCAAGATGCCATTCGGGACAAGAAGAAACGCTTTAACTTCATGGGCGAGGAAGTGAACCTGGTGCCTACCGTGGGGATCTTTATCACGATGAATCCAGGCTACGCCGGCAGGACGGAGCTGCCAGAGAATTTGAAAGCTCTCTTTCGGTAAGTGTGAGATATAAACTCAAAAAATTCTTTGTGTTAGTGTTGATAAATTGCTGTGATATAAGAAGAATAAAATACAAGCTGTTGGCATGCTGTTAAAAAAAAGTTGTGTAAATCCAATGCAGATCTTGTAGAGCTTTTCTCTACAAGAGAGTATTATGTATTTTCACGGCTCTCCTGCAGACCCTGCGCTATGGTAGTACCGGACTTCGAGCTCATCTGTGAGATCATGCTGGTAGCAGAAGGCTTTATCGAGGCCAGGCTGTTGGCTCGGAAGTTCATCACTCTCTACCAGCTCTGCAAGGAGCTTCTGTCCAAACAGGTAAAGAACATTCTAGCATTGACACGGTTTAAATACCTTCTCCAGAACTTTTTCTTTGCATAAAGTGTTTCCCAATCCCTGATCGGCTTTTCAGACTGCGTGTAATCCTGAGTTACCGTCATTCCAAACCCTACTTTTTATCTAGTCGGTAGAGGAACAAGTTACAATTACACTTCTTATTTAGAAGTAGGATTATAATTGTTTTTTAGGCCAAACCCTTTTTGCATTGTTGGACACGGACCGGTGCAAAAAAATATGTAGAAAGCTGTGAAAGACCCTGAAGACATGTTTTGTTCTTTTATTCTCACTGATGCTAAATTATGAGACAAGCCCTTATTTAAGCGGTCTAGGATTTATTTATTCAGTCCTGGTTGTTGATAGCGAAAATATTGACAGGGTATAAGAATGTACGGTGTGAAACGTCAGATTATAAAGATTATTTTGGGAGTCAAAAGCTCTCCTGTCTACTGTATCAGTAGTGTGATTAAAGATGATTATGATAGATATGTTTGGCATGTGAAGCCAGACAAACTGCTGCTCAAAGGGAAACGTACCACACACAGAGTAAAGAACTTTCTACCCTCTTACGCATAGACGACCTCGCAGATGGCCGCGATTGGCCGGTGACACTGTGATATGATGGGTATGTGACAGGAGAGAGGGAGAGAGAGAGAAAGAGAGCGCGTATGCTCCCTATTTCACCCAGTCAGCATGGCTCATTTTGCTTCCTTGGCTCTCAGCCACAGATGGCTGCAGCAGTGTCAGGCTTTGACCTAAGAAAGACAGGACAGTTTCCAGAGGGAATCATTTAGAGGTTAAGTGTTGCTACAACTAAACTCAACAGTGGTTCAGTTTCTCATTTTCTTAGGAAAATGACCAGAATTAATTTTTTTTACTGTAATGGATGCATATGAAAATGAGAATAAGACATTTTCAAATTCAAACACCTTTATTTTTATTCAAACATTTTCTTCCCAAAATGTTTTCGGGTCTCTATTGTCAGATTGTTTCAAGTCAGTGGGTTTTATTGTTTTGAGCAGCATTGCCATCTCATGTAGATACCAATGTATTTTTAAGAAAGCACTGTTCCATCTAATTCTATTTCTCTCCATTTTCTATAAAGGCCACATTTTGACAGTCGCAGTTGCAGAACCATTTGACCCGGCAATTATAACCTACTTTGTTTGACTTCGGTATTTTAAAACGTCCAAATATTTTCCAGGCAAAAAGGTCACTACTTCTATATAGCACGATAAATTGTTTTAATGATATTGTATAGGAAATAACAAAAAAAAGTTCTTGTTACTTTGTTAAGTCCAATGGTTTTAGTGCAGTGGTTTTGTCAATGCTTTCTTGTTGCTAGACTAAAACATAGAGCTGATCTGAGAAAACGTTCTACATAAATTGATGTACATAATTGATGTTTAGAATAAAATACACAAAGAACTGTACATGTTCCTGTAAATGGTTTTACGACAACTTTAACTTGGGGAGCATGTAATTCCTTGCACCTTTGGAGTTAGGGTTTTATTCCCACCCCTGGTCTGTGTGTTCCTCCAGGTACCAGTTTCCTCCTCCAGTCCAAACACATGCATGCTAGGTTGAAATGGCTGGAGTGTGTGTGAATGGATGTTTCTGTCTGTTTGATTGTGCCCTGTGATGGACTGCCACATTGCGCAGGGTGTCTACTGGGATAGACTTCAGGCTCCACAAGATCCTGTGGAGGATAGGTGGTTCAGAAAATGGACAGGTGGATGGATGGATGGATGGATGAATGGGCAGATGAATGGATGGATGGATGGATGGATGGATGGATGGATGGATGGATGAATGAATGGATAGATTGTTGGATGAATGGATGGATAGACAGATGGATAGGTGTATGAATGGATGGATGAATGGATGGATAGATAGACGGATAGGTGGATGGATGGATGGATTGTTGGATGAATGGATGGATGGATCAATGGATGGATGGATGAATGGATGGATAGATAGATGGATAGGTGGATGGATGGATGGATGGATGGATGGATTGATTGTTGGATGAATGGATGGATAGACAGATGGATAGGTGGAAGGATAGATGGATAAATGGATGGATAGATAGATGGATAGGTGGATGGATGGATGAATGGATGGATAGATAGACGGATAGATGGATGGATGAATGGATGGATTGATGGATGGATAAAACTTTAACTTCAGTTCTTTTCCTTGTCATTAGCAACCATGCAGTCTGAGCAATGAATATTAAAAATTCATCTGTATTCCTATAATGATTGAATATTACCTATCTCTCAAACCCGGCATTGTCCATACTTCCACGATGACTGAAACTGTTTGCTCTGTTTGCCTTCTTCTTCAAGCAAATAGAAAAACAAAATTACAGATATTTAAATATTTAGTGTGCTACAAGGAAAAATAATAAATAATGTATTGATACAGTGTGGATTTGTATCACGTATCATAAGTTTTGTTTCCTCTGTCTCACTGGTGTATCACAGGACCACTACGACTGGGGACTGCGTGCCATCAAGTCTGTGCTGGTGGTAGCCGGCTCTCTGAAGAGAGGAGATCCAGAGCGACCCGAAGATCAAGTGCTAATGAGGGCTCTGAGAGACTTTAACGTGCCCAAGATAGTGACAGATGACATGCCCGTCTTTATGGGTCTCATTGGAGACCTGTTTCCCGCTCTGGATGTCCCTCGTAAAAGGGACCTGGACTTTGAGAAGTTTGTCAAACAGTCTGTACTGGACCTCAAGCTGCAGGCTGAAGACAACTTTGTGCTTAAGGTGAGTTAGATTTTTTTTTGTTTAGCTGCATTGTAGATAACACAGATTTCTATCAATAATATTGGTGTTAGAAATTGAGCTTGATCTCAGGTAACTGTCTGCGTGGACCTTCACATGTTCTCCCTGTGCATGCGTAGGGTTTTCACCAGGTTCTTTACTTTCCTCCCACATCCCAAAACCATGCTATTAGAGAATGTCTACACTGAATTTCCCCATGGTGAGTGTGTGTGTGTGTGTGTGCAGGGTGCTCTGTTATTGATTAGCATCCAGTCCATGTGTATTCCCACCTTATATCCAGGCTCTGTATCCACCGTGATCCTGACCAAATAAAAAAGCTTTACAGAACTCACAAAAACAAGCTTTAGAATGTTGCCGTATTTTTCATGAATAATTTATTAAGCTTTTTTTTTTTTTCAATTTGCTCATAAAATTAAATTAGGTGTTTAAAACAGGGTGGGTAGCAAGGTTTCAGGATTCTGTCTGTCTTGCTTTTTCTTGCAGCGTTAATGTAAACACACAGACATTAACAGGGCTCTCAAGTTTTGAAGACAGGCATGAGTGACATTTCCAACCGCCCAGCAAACACCCCAGAAAAAAACAAAAACAAAAAAAACAAAAAACTGTGTTTCACCAGGATCACTGACCACATTTTAACCAAATACAAAGTATTTGTTCAATTTCCATTTATTAATGTGTGTGTGTGTGTGTGTGAGAGAGAGAGAGAGAGAGAGAGAGAGAGATTATGACTGGTGTTGTTTATTGTAAGTGTTTGTTGCCTTTTTGGACTCCTTTATCATTTGTAATGTTGCTCCCATATAAAACAGTTCGGCTCAAGCCCAGCCATTTTTAGGGTCATGATTGAGGACAATGTCCCGTCCAGAGACAAGCTGTTTCGTGTTGAGGTTTTGTTCAAACCGACCATCGAAAATACCCTCTCTAATGAATGTTTTTTTTCATTGGTTGTTGCGTTAAATCTTACCCAGATACAATAGTGCTATTTTCTGACTGGCTATTGTGTAGCCTCTTTTTTTGATTGGCTGATAAGTGTCAGGCTCGACGAAGAACCCCAGTGGAGACGCGCTTGTTTCCTGCCCGGTTCCACAGAGACAGCGGTGCGGACTGATACGTTTTGGGCGCATTTTAAATATATGATAAATAGTCAAAAAGTTTTTCTGCGTGACAAATACAATGTGGGAGAGCGTGAGAAAAGTCCGAAATGCGTGACTGTCACTCTCAATGTGTGATACTTGACAGCCCTGCATTAAATACAGTTCTCCTCACATTCACAACTGGTGCTTGACCATTGGCCCACTGCCACAAGCTGTTACTGAATATGAATGAATGAATCAGTGAACCAATAAATCAGTGACTCGATAGCTTTAGATTAGCTCCTAAAAGTAGATCTATCCCAGAACTTCATTATTCTCGAGCTGCTTGAGACACCAGTCTTGTTTAGAGGCACATGACAAGGACAGCCGTCAATACCAATTTCTCTCTGTCTCTGTCTGTCCGTCTCTCTCTCTCTCTCTCTCTCTCTTTCACCTCACTATTATCTCAGTCTCCTCCTCCCAGATATTCTCCACGGTCTCTCTTTCTCTCATTTACCTACTCTCAATCTCTCAGCAAGGTCATATATGGATGATATACTGTGTATGCTAAATTATACCATTTAAGACTGACATGCACTTTATCCAACAGACAGACATTATATTTAACTAATCAAAATAAGCAAATGATTCTTGGTGCTGTTACTCCGGCTTGTTCGTGCAGCATAATAGGCTTCTAAATGAACCCATTACTCCTCAAAGAGCTGTCATCTCATATCAGCCAACAACTGACAGGTGTTACAGAGCATATCTCTGTAGTGAGAGGTAGGAGAAGAGCTCAAAATGTCAAGATGTCATCAGCAGAGAGCTAGGAATCACCCAATCACTCTTTTTTTCTTTTCTCCTTGCCAGCTCTGCTTTTTTTGCACCTTGCCTTCGGTTAAGAGCCGTAAACCCGCCGGTGTGTGTGTGTGCCAAATAGACATTAGCGTCAAAGGACTCTGAAACTGGATATATTGGTCAAATATAAGAAAACAGGAATTACAGTGTAATAGTGCCTCAGGTGCAGGAGCTGAGTTCTAATTTCCAGCATTAGGCCGAGTCTCCGGATATCAGCGGCGCCGGTCTCGCCAGAGCCAGGGGAAATAAGTGCAATCTTGAACAGGTCAAAGAGCCACCCAAACAGGATAACAGCACTCCATCAGTGGAGGCTGAGCTCAGAGTGAGGTGTTTAACCCCTGCCGTGGTGCAAGTGAAGATGCTCAGGTATCTGACTCGAGCTCAGCTCTGCCCTGGACTTTGATATACCTCTTGCTCTCTGATTTGCACAAGAAAGGGAGAGTGAAGACAAGGAGGGGGGCACAGAGTTAAGATTTTTTCCCCCCAACCCTTAGCTTCTGTCCCTGACGAACCAGCCCACAGACATTGCTTCAAAGATGCAATCATTCATTCCTTTGAACCACAGAAACAGCTCTTAGGAGCCCAACGGGATACAACGTCAATGCCATTGATTAAACACGCCATCTCTCAATCACATTCCCTCTGTTTCTCTACGTCTATCTCATTGCTTGCTCTTTCTCTCTGTAGTCTTCATCTCTTTCTTGCTGTCTGTCTCTTTTCCACTCATCTCACACCCTGTCTCCCACTCACTCCTCTCTGAGGACTTCTCTCGTTTAATGCTTTTTGTTCTTATCACACTCCAGAAATGTCCCAATCGTTCAGCATTCAGCCAGATGGTTCTAGCTGAGCAGCCTGATCTTCATCAGAGATGTCATGTGTGAGCGACAAGCCCTGCCAGCACAATCCTACACCAGCTGATCCCGATTGTCAGGGCTCGCCTGCTTCTATTCCACCGCGATGTTGGATTTGGGATTGAATCTGTGCACCTAAAGCTTCTTGTGCTATACTTAAAAGTGAAATATGTCCTCTGCAGGTGGTTCAGTTAGAGGAGCTCTTGGCGGTTCGACACTCCGTGTTCGTGGTCGGCAACGCTGGAACGGGCAAATCACAAGTACTCAAGTCTCTCCATAAGACCTACCAGAACATGAAGCGCAGACCTGTATGGGCTGACCTTAACCCCAAAGCTGTCACGAATGATGAGCTTTTCGGCATCATAAACCCAGCCACAAGAGAGTGGAAAGACGGTGAGGGCTGGCTCTGTGTTTCCTGCCTTTCATTCGAAAAGACTTTCTTTTTTAATGATCCTGCCTGTTCCCCCGATTGCCTGTTGTTTTGTAGCATGACACTGAGAATAGGATTTCATTTCAGGGCTGTTTTCTAATATCATGCGTGAGTTGGCCAACATCAACCACGCCGGGCCCAAGTGGATTGTGCTGGACGGCGATATCGATCCGATGTGGATTGAGTCTTTGAACACAGTAATGGACGATAACAAGGTACAGCTCCGAGCTTTCACGTTTCGGCTCACTGAACGCCGTTTCGACAGCTCGGCTTGCATCCTTTGGCAATGCCTAAACATTTAAATGTATGGAATCAGTCAGCTAGTTAGGTTCACGTGAGCAATAAATGATGTTGCTGTGTATGTTTTAAACTGAATTGTGTGTATGTGTTGATGTGGAACTCTGTAGGTCCTGACGCTGGCCAGTAACGAGCGGATTCCTCTGAACCCTACGATGAGGCTGGTGTTCGAGATTAGCCATCTCCTCACTGCTACCCCTGCTACTGTCTCCAGAGCTGGTCCGAGTGCCTTCGATCACACTTTGCCTCTCAGTTCCAACATAGACAGAATAATAAGTTTGATGGAAATTTTATAGATGTTGTACTGATGTTGCTGTAGAACTAAACGCTTAATAGAGCTTGAATAGGGTCTGGTGAGTAAAAAGAAAGAAAGCATGAAATTTGGGGTTTTCTTGCAGGTATATTGTACATCAATCAAGCAGATTTAGGATGGAATCCACCAGTGACCAGCTGGATTGACAGGAGAGAAATTCAGTCTGAGAAAGCCAATCTGACCATTTTGTTTGACAAGTACCTCCCAGCATGCCTCGATACACTCAGGACGAGGTAACATATCGTACTGTCAGATTCACTTCATCTTTTTTTTCCAGATAAAAAAAGGCAAGGATGAGGGCTAGATTTAGAATTACGTCAGCAGTGTATGTTCTAAAGATTTATGCAAAAATATTTGCAGGGAAAGATCTTTTTATTATGATATTTTATCAGAATTGGCGCTCTATTATTCATGCATCGGTTTGAGTTTAACAGGATGCTTTTAGGGAAGAAGGTTTTCAATCGCAGGTAGACCACTTTTTAGCAGGTAATAGAAAAAAAAATGGAAATGTGGTAATTGCAAAGCAATAAAACGAAAGTAATTAAAACCAAGAAGGTAAAGCTTTAAATCTAGTAGTAATGCACAGTCCTAGTGCTGCTTATCAGAAGAATTTGTGATTTCTTGGTTGAACAAAATGGATTTTAATTTATGGCATTTGGCAGCAGTCTTTATTTTGTTACATATACATTACAGCGAAATTCTTTCTTCACATAAGCCAACTTTGGGTCAGAGCACAAGGTTAGCCATGATACAGTATACATGGAACAGAGAGGGTTAAGGGGCCTTGCTTAAGGGCCCGAGAGTGGCAGATTGGCAGTGCTGGGGCTTGAACCCCGATCCTCCAGTCAACCACCACAAGCCTTAACCACTTGAGCCTCCACTGCTCTGATCATGCCATTATCCAGAGCAGCTTACATTTTATCTCACTTTTTTTACACAACTGAGAAATTGAGGGTGGTGGTACCTTGGCAGGCTTGGGATTTGGGCTTGGGAACACCTTAGCCACTAGGCTACAACATCCCCCATATTTTTTAGTCAGGGATAACTTTTATTCAGGTCTGTTTTCAATTATTACCAGTGAAGTAAATTCTGCATACGAATGAATTAATATGGCATTGTGATGCAAAATCACAGTTATGTGTGCAAATGCTTTGCTTTCTTCATACTCATCAGAGTCAATTTTCTAAAAAAAAAAAAAAAAAAAAAGGAACAAAAAATAAGCCTAGAGTTAAGTGAATAAGCTGACTCAGCTTTTTGGCATCAGGACTATCTCATAACTTGTAATAATGAATTTCAAATGAGGTCCTTGAGAGAAGTCCTGTCTCTGATTGCATCTCTTTTGAGCGCTTGTATAAACTTGTACTCATAAAAATCTTTTCATGACCCCTTCAGGGCTTTGAAGTTTAGTTATAACTCCGTCAGTGGCGGCTGAGCTACAGTATATAAACAAATATATAATCTATACTGTCATATTTATGTGTTTAATACCACCCTGAAAAGGAATTGTATCATTTACTGTAACTCGATTTAAAGTAAAGAGTACAATTAGTCGTAATGTAATCTCCTGTAATTGTAAAAGTTTACTCACTGCCATCATATTCACCATGGTCATGTTGTCACAGCTGCCAGTGTTTTTCCTCCAGATTTAAAACGATCATCCCCATCCCGGAGCAGAGTATGGTCCAGATGCTGTGCCACCTCTTAGAATGTCTGCTGACCCCGGAGCACACTCCTCCAGACTGCCATAAAGAACTCTACGAGCTCTATTTTGTCTTCGCCGCCATCTGGGCTTTCGGTGGAGCTCTTTTTCAAGATCAGGTACATGATCGCTTTCGTACTGTTCACCAATTCGGTGCAAAAAATTGTGCAAGCTATTAAAGACAGTGCCACAGATGGTATTTAATTTCGCTAATTTGTTTATTTTTCCATGCTGGCAGCTAAAGTATGACTGATATTCTAAGTGTGTGTGTGTGTGTGTGTGTGTGTGTGTGTGTTTTAATTATTAAGCATTTATCATTCAGTCGTATAAAATTAAGGGCAGCAATTTGAGATTTGTATGTGTCTCCACAGCTGGTTGATTACAGAGTGGAGTTCAGTAAGTGGTGGGTCTCTGAGTTTAAAACGATCAAGTTCCCGTCTCAAGGCACCGTGTTCGACTACTACATCGACCCGGAGACGAAGAAGTTCGAGCCGTGGTCGAAGATGGTGCCTAAGTTTAAAATGGACCCAGACATACCGCTACAAGTATTTTTTTTTAATTACTTCATTTCATTTACCTGTTTTTTTAAATGTTCCCCTTGAGGCAGTACAGTAGTGAATTTATGGCGTACGTGTCCTTGTGTTAAATGGCCTTTTTCCTCTGTGTAGGCGTGTCTTGTTCACACCACAGAGACCATTCGGGTGAGCTACTTTACAGATCGTCTTCTGGAAAGGAGACGGCCTGTCATGCTTGTAGGAAATGCCGGCACTGGAAAGTCTGTCCTCGTAGGCGACAAACTCGCCTCTTTAGACCCTGAAAAATACACCATAAAAAATGTCCCCTTTAACTACTACACCACATCAGCCATGCTGCAAGGTATGAGTATGTGAACAGAATTGTCCATTCATTTTATTAAAATTGCATTCATTTATGCACTTTTTTTTTTAACCAGAGACCTGGATTTTGGTGTCTGCTATTTTTCAGCATTGAATATCTCTTTCACGTCCACACACTACAGTGACAACTAACATAAAACACATAAAACGAACAGGGAAAAAAGGTGCTAGTTGAAGTGTTTCAGAAAGAGGAAGGTCTTCAGGAAGGTCACTCAGCTGTTCAAACATCATGGGGAAGTTTATTCCACCACCTCGGTGCCAGAACAGAAAAGAGTCTTGCTGTATACCTACCATATCTTATACCTATACATATCTTACCCTGAGAGATGGTAGGACCAGTCGTGCAGTGATAGTGCATGGCATTAGGAATTTGTACTATTTTCTATACCATTGCTTTTAACAATGGACATTATCTCAAAGCAGCTTTACGGAATTTCAAGATTAATATTAGACTTATATTTAAATGTGTTTGTATTTATCCCTAATAAGCAAGCCTATTTAATTTTAGCCTTTTTTAACTAGCCTACTAGGGGCCATATATTCAGAGAAAAGTTAGAAGAAACTCAAAACAGTTTTTTTTTCACACAAATGTTCACATCATCAACGTATATGTTGATATCAAACCCATGTCTGCTCTCTGAGATGCTCCAAGCACTTGTTCATAAGCAGCTACAATGTGAAGGCATTATCTTCAACAGCTAAAATTCTATCTAAGGTTCTCCCAAACAAACATTTCACACTGAAAGCCAACAGAGTCCTGACTCATTTTATATGACTTGCAGCCATGAAATAATAGATTTGTTTATATCGAGTAAAAAAAGTCATTTTGGACCAGTGGTCTACTGGTAAAAAAGGGTTAATCCTTAGCAACGAGGCGATTTCTCTGAGCGTCATCTGCTTCTTTTTTTTTTTTGCGCACTTTTCCTCCTCTGCCTCTTCAATCTGCTGGGTTTGATATTCATCACTGCGTGGTGTGTGCAGCCATGTGTCCCTTCAGCTTCCAGCTTCCTCAGCGCATCTCATCCACTCCAGAGCTCACAAACCATGTTTTACTCTTCAAAAATAACAGACCTTCGTAAAAAAAAAGGCTAAAGGCACATGCGTCTGAAATGAATGATCTGATTTGCTTGTGTGGTAATCCTTTTATATTAATATTTTTCTGCTGCAATCTCGTACTCACAAGATAGCAGGCTGATGGTTCATTAGCTGTGTTTTTCTGGATTGCATAGGCTATAACACATAAAAAAAGATTTTGGACTTAAAAAAAATGCAATGCTGTGTTTAGACGAAAAACAAGGCTGGAATAATTGTTACCTTTCACTACACTAGCCGTCTTGGAGAAACCTTTAGAGAAGAAAGCAGGAAGGAATTACGGCCCTCCAGGAAGCAAGAGACTCGTCTACTTTATCGACGACATGAACATGCCAGAGGTGGACGCCTACGGCACAGTGCAACCTCACACGATAATCCGCCAACACATGGACTACAATCACTGGTACTCCAAACTTTTCCACCCTTGCTTATTTAGCATTATCAAGATTAAGAGGCTTAGGTCTGGATTGCCTGCATAAGCCATGGTTCTGAATTATTAACCAATGTGCTGGAGCTAAATTATAGACGCTCAAATAAACAAATTTGTGATTCAGTGCTGCTAAGAATATCTTTGCCCCTGAGTCTTGCCCGTGTGGGTGCGGATGTCAATTAGCGGGTAATTGCTATGATGTACGCAATCAGGACGATATTCTGGCTGAGATAGTTAGAGTATGTGGTATTTGCTGAGTAAATTGTATTAGATTGAGCAAATGGTGACAAATATGGCAGGTTTTATTAGCAGGAAAGTGTATAGAGAGTGCAAGTTCGGTTTTGCAGTATGTCAGAGGTGTGTTAGATTTAAAATTGTGAGAAATAGCTGAGGTCAGTAAATATTCCAGTGGATCTGGGCAAAGGCAAGCTTTGCATGCTGAGCGAGTGTGTGTGTATGTGTGTGTGTGTGTGTGTGTGTGTGTGTTTCCTCAGGTACGATAGAAGCAAGCTGCAGCTGAAGGAGATCCACAATGTGCAGTACGTGTCCTGCATGAACCCCACAGCGGGAAGCTTCACTATAAATCCACGTCTTCAGGTTGCAAGTTCACAGACACACATACAGTACACACAAACACACACACACACACACACACACACACACACACACACACACACTTAACTGGTTCCGCATGCAGCATTGCTTCTTGTATTCAATTAGTCATGTAATTTGTCCCGATCACTAATAATGTAGGTATTACTTTTGGATCACATCTTTGTCATGTTTCTTAGAAATGATTTGTATAATTTGATATTATTCAATCAAAAAAAAAACAAAAGTGAAGAGATGTTCAGATAATATCTTTAGTGCAATAACATTATTAGGTTACATAAGTACAATAGCTTTGGTATTGTGCCTGAGGGTGAAATCTGCTCTAGTGTTGGGATCTGAGTCTGGTCCCAGGTCCTGTCTATACTGCACTGGCTCATTCCATACTGCCCCAGGATCTGTCTATACTGCCCCGACTCTGTCCATACTGTCCCAGGCTTTGTCCATCCTGCCCCCAACTCTGTCTATACTGGCTCAGGCTCTGTCCATCCTGCCTTCGACTCTGTTCAGACTGTTCCAGGTACTATCTATACTGCCTCAGGCTCTGTCCATACTGTCCCAGGCTTCATCCAGCCTTCCCCCGACTCTGTCCTGACTCTGTCAATACTGTTCTAGGTCCTGTCTATACTGCACTGGCTCATTCCATACTGCCCCAGGATCTGTCTATACTGCCCCGACTCTGTCCATATTGCCCCAGGATTCATCCATCCTTCCCCTGACTCTCTCCTGACTCTGTCAATACTGTTCCAGGTTCTGTCTATACTGCCTCAGGCTCTGTCCATACTGTCCCAGGCTTCATCCAGCCTTCCCCCGACTCTGTCCTGACTCTGTCAATACTGTTCCAGGTCCTGTCTATACTGCACTGGCTCATTCCATACTGCCCCAGGATCTGTCTATACTGCCCCGACTCTGTCCATACTGTCCCAGGGTTCATCCATGCTGCCCCCGACTCTGTCCTGACTCTGTCAATACTGTTCCATGTTCTGTCTATAATGCCCCAGGTTCTGTCTATACTGCCCCGACTTTGTCCATTCTGTCCCAGGCTTTGTCCATCCTGCCCCAGACTCTGTCCATACTGCCTCAGGCTCTGTCCATATTGTCTCATACTCTGTCCAGACTATGTCCATACTACCTCAGGCTCTGTCCATACTGTCTCATACTCTGTCCGGACTATGTCCATACTACCTCAGGCTCTGTCCATACTGTCTCATACTCTGTCCGGACTATGTCCATACTACCTTAGGCTCTGTCCATACTGTCTTACACTCTGTCCGGACTCTGTTCATACTGTCTAGTCTAATTCATTTGACATGAGTTGGTCAAATATGGTATTGTAATGAACTGTAATGAGAACTCAGTTGAATCATTCAAATCTGTAGTTGTATCCGCTGCATCCACTACTTCATCAGGGTCACAACGAGGCTACTAATTTATTTATATTTTGGTGAATAGAACTACTTAAAGTCTACTTAAAGAAAATATTGCAGGTACAGTAAATGCAAACAAAAATATGAACTGCATAGATAGATATAAGACTAGTTGAAACTAATTTCTACTTCTGGCAATGCTAGTGGTAATATTTCATTTAGGCAAATAAAAAACCTTTTGGTTGAGGCCACACTTACACCGGATTTCAATCCGAACACAGATGTTTGTATGTATACATGATACATACAGACACGGATACAGATAGTGGCTTTGGAGAAAACTGTAGATCTTGCCCAAACTTCTTACACACTCATTCTCCAAACCTTCCTACTCTCCACATTGTATACTACAATGATTGCTTTTTGCCCAGCACTGATAAATTAGTCAAGGCGTACAAGCCACGGGGAATAAATAAATCCCACTAAACTGAGAGAAAATAGTTAAAAATTTATGCCAGTGTTTTGAAGAAATCCAAAATATGCATCTGTTTAGAAAATGAACTGATTTTAGGATGCAAACTTTACAGACTGGAACTTAATTTAATATCTGCTTATGTAATCCACTTCCTCAATTTCGTATTTAATTAGTGCACACGCACACACACACACACACACACACACATGTGTATATACACATGTACGTATAATAAAGGGGGAACAGACAGTATACATACATATACATAATTATGTGCACACACAGACACACACACACACACGTATATATGTATATATTCTGTCTGTTGCTTTCTCTTTGGTGCAATGAAATGAAATTGTCTCATAATATTGACTTACCCCCAGACCCCTAACACGCATGTCTGTGCTATTACAGAACAAGTGAGCCAATTCACTGCACATTCAATTAGTCCAGTTCAGAAACTTGTTTTGTATCTGTTTATCGGAAGTTCTTGACCCGTTTTTTCACAGCGCCACTTCTCTGTGTTTGCGCTCTCGTTCCCTGGAGTGGATGCTCTCAGCACCATCTACTGCAGCATTCTGAGCCAGCACCTGAGTGGCGAGGGATTCAGTGCTGTGCTTCAAAAAAGCTGCGCCCAGCTCGTCCAGCTGGCTCTGGCATTTCATCAGCGAGTGAGTGCCACCTTCCTGCCCACCGCCATCAAATTCCACTACATCTTCAACCTGCGTGACCTCTCCAACATATTCCAGGTATATATTTATATATATGTATATATATTCAGACCAGGCTTGTCTCTACAGAGCTTGAATTATTCAGTGTCAGCCAACGCCGCCTCCCGGATGCCCTTGCCAGCCCTAAAGGTTACTCCAGAGTGTGTTTAATATGTATTTAAAGTTCATTGAGCTTGATTATGACCAGGATTAGATTGATGGCATTGCTTTTATGAGCCTTTCATCTTTGAGAAGTAATTTCTCTTTTAAATGGCTATTGATTTAAAGCCAGAATTAATCAGAGAGAAGAGTTAAAGAAAAGGGTAATAGATCACATCTCACAGGTATTACGCTTTTAATGTATTTAAATGAACCAACTCAAATAAAAGATTTGGCTGAGGGTGATCCCTTGGCAAATATCTCCGTCACTGCTTTTTGACTTAAATAAATAATTAATTTCCATAATCCAATGAAAATTGTCTCATTTCAGACAAAAAAAACCCCAAGAAATTGGCACTTTTGTTCTACAATGAAAAGACTTCTTTCTCTCAGCGGTTCCTTGGGTCAACCCTTGGTTCCGTTTTCTTTTGTAGTCAGTGTTCTTGTACTTCCAAAATGCTTGTGTACTTTCAACAAAGAATAAGCGTAGTCTACTGGAAGCTCTGTGCCATTAACGACAGCTTTACGTGTAAAGAAATAAGCGTCCCTTCCTATTAAGTGTGATGTTTTTTCCTTTGACTTTTGCTATTGGGCTGCTTTCAACAAGCCGGAACTGATGTGTAGTATTTAAAAAAAAAAACAGGGATTTATTGGGCCTCATCCTCAGCCTAGAGAAGATGAAAAACAAAAAAAAGGAGTCTGGCCTCTTAAACCCCTGCACATTCAAATACACATACGATTCAAATTTACTCTTAACACACTAATACACACACATATTAACACACTAATAACATGATTATTATCTCCACATTAGCACAAAATAAACACAGTAACACACTACTAACTTATTAACACGTGTTAAGAAATGATCACACTGTTAATATAAATTATGGTCAGCATACAGTAGTAACACACCGTTAACATATTAATACACTAGGACCATATTTACTGTCAACATATTAACTTAACACACTATTAACATATTTACTGTCAACATATTAACACACTATGAACTTATTAACACACTACTAACATATTTATTGTCAAGGCATAAGCACACTCAACACACTGCTGACCTATTTTGTCTCCCCACATTAGCTCACTTTTAACATAACACTATTATCGTATTTTATCACTATTAACTTATTAACACACTAACATTTTTCCTGTCAAAATATGAACACACTATTAACATAACACACTTCAAACATATTTACTGTCACCATTTTAACATGCTATTAACTTATTAACACAATTTTAACAGATGTATTGTCACCACATTAGCACACCTTTAACCTAACACACTATTAACCTTTTTTTTGTCAACATATTACCACATTATTAATTACCATTTGCACATCATTAACATATTAGCACACTATTAACATATTTGCTGTAACAACATTTCTTATCAGCACACCGATAGCTTACCAGTTATTATTCACATATCAGCCCTTATCAGGTCTTTCAAGTTTTGAAGACAGGCAAGAGTGACATTTCCAACCCCCCCTAAACCCCACCCACCACCACCAAAAAAAAAAACTGTTTCACCAGGATCACTGACCACATTTTAATCAAATACAAAGTATTTGTTCAATTTCCATTTATTAATGTTTGTGTGTGCCTTTATCATTTGTAATGTTGCTCCCATATAAAACAGTTCGGCTCAAGCCCAGCCATTTTTAGGGTCATGATTGAGGACAATGTCCCGTCCAGAGACAAGCTGTTTCTTGTTGAGGTTTTGTTCAAACAGACCATCGAAAATACCCTCTCAAATGAATGTTTTTTTTTTTTCATTGGTTGTTGCGTTAAATCTTACCCAGATACAATAGTGCTATTTTCTGATTGGCTATTGTGTAGCCTCTTTTTTTTGATTGGCTGATAAGTGTCAGGCTCGACTAAGAACTCCAGGGGAGACGCGCTTGATTTCTGCCCGGTTCCACAGAGACAGCGGTGCGGATACAGATACATTTTGGGCGCTGCGGCATATTAAATATGATAAATAGTACTTTTTTCTGTGTGAGAAGTACAATGTGTGGCGGGAAAGCGTGAAAAAAGACCCAAATGCGTGACTGTCACTCTCAATGCGTGACACTTGACAGCCTTGCCTTATAATATACATGTATTTACTATTAACAGTAACATGTTCATGCATGAACTTGTTCACTGTTGACATTAACAAATGAACACATTAACATATTTACTGTTATTATTAACGACACTTGTCTGATGTTGAGAATCAGAGCTGAAATTAAGAATGGTACCAAAGTAAGAAAAATACCTCTGGAACAGGATCCGGTTACTTTTAACACTAAAAAATCCTCATCCAAATAGTGCCACAAGGTTGGGTGTGTATCTGGACTTCTCAGACAGAACAAAAGTAATTAATTTATAGCCTGTGAATGTGGATGCTCAGATAATTAGGCACCATTGAGTGTAAAAATCCATCAGCGAGCATTGTGTAGGCTCTGCTGCGAGCTGACAACCTCATGTTTTTTGTAGGGTCTGCCATAACAGGGAGGCAGAGCTCTAGGCAATTTGCTGTGTGTCTGCGTGCGTGCATGTCATCTTAACCGACTTCTCCGAGCACGTTCTTGCCAAGGGAAAGCCGGGGACTGCGGAGCTCATCCAGATTGAACGGGCAATCAGTTTGATTTATTTGTTTATCAAACAAGGGCACTTTACGAAACGTTGTCATGCCCCCTTTTCAAATTTTGATAGGCTTCTTTTCTGCATTTAGGATTTATTTTCTGTATAAAATATTCTGTACAGAGCAAAAATCCAGGTGAATTTGAAACATTTTTGCACAGATGGTGCTACGTGTGCCAGCAGTTGTAGTTTTTATCACCACTCTGTCTCAGTCCAGACTTGTAAACAGTGCAACGTCCTCTATTTACATTGTGTACTCACTTCAGTTTACGCCGGACATAAAGGACAATTGTCACTAACAGCGGCATTAATTTGATTGCTGATTCCATGCAGCAGTATGCAGCTACAGTACGTGATCACAATGTACAGTACAACAAAATCTGCCTACCCGACCATGGTGGATATTCTACACTGTCAGAAATATGATTCATTGCCTTTTAATCAGTCAATTAACAGATGAAAAGATCGGTTAAAACACAATATGGTGGAAAAGTTAGTTTAAAGACTGCTAGATCATTACAATGTGCGCCATTTAGTTACATTCGACAGCTTGTTGTGAATGTAAGCATCATTTAATAACCATCAATTAGGAGGTAATGGAGCTTAGTGCAAGTAGTGAAAACAACTAAAAGCTCTCGTAATGATCGAAGAGTCAGAATCCTGAGGGTCTGAAAATTGAAGGTAAGTCAAAATATGTAGCAGTTTATGTTCCTTGTGAGTAATCAGTGTCATGTTGAAACGCTGAAACAAGGCCAGCACTATGACACAACTATACAACTATACACTAAGGACTTCTTGATGTGGAATTTGAATTTCCAAAAGGCTAAGATTATTTTCAAAGATACATTTTACTCAAATGAAATTTTATTATTGTTGTTAATTGTCATTGGTGGTGGCATTTTTGTTGTTTCTGTTGTTGTTTTTATTGTTGCTGCTGGTGTTGTTGTTGTTTTTGGTATAGTTAATAATTTTATTGATTACAACACAAGATCAAGAACAGTTAAACAAAAATATATAATGGTGGTGTTTTTATGGTGTTTTCGATGGTGGTGCTTTTGGTGGTTGTTTTGGTTGTGGTAGTGTTTTTGGTGTTGTTGCTATTATTGGTGGTTTGTTTGTGGTGGTGTTTATGGTGTTGTTGCTGTTGGTGGTGGTTTTGGTTGTGGCGGTGTTTTTGATGGTGATGCTGTTGCTGGTGTTGTTTTTGGTGTTGTTGCTGTTGGTGGTGGTTTTGGTTGTGGTAATGTTTTGGTGTTTATGTTGTTGCTGTTGGTGTTGGTTGCGGTAGTGTTTTTGGTGTTGTTGCTGTTGGTGGTGATTTTGGTTGTGGTGGTATTTTTCATTATGATGCTGTTGCTGGTGGTGTTTTTGGTGTTGCTATTGGTGGTGGTTTTGGTTCTGTGGTGTTTTTAATGGTGATGCAACAGCGGTGGTTTTGGTTGTGGTAGTGTTTATGGTGTTGTTGCTGTTAGTGGTGGTTTTGATTGTGGTAATGTTTATGGTGTTGTTGCTGTTAGTGGTGGTTTTGATTGTGGTAATGTTTATGGTGTTGTTGCTGTTAGTGGTGGTTTTGATTGTGGTAATGTTTATGGTGTTGTTGCTGTTAGTGGTGGTTTTGATTGTGGTAATGTTTATGGTGTTGTTGCTGTTAGTGGTGGTTTTGATTGTGGTAATGTTTATGGTGTTGTTGCTGTTAGTGGTGGTTTTGATTGTGGTAATGTTTATGGTGTTGTTGCTGTTAGTGGTGGTTTTGATTGTGGTAATGTTTATGGTGTTGTTGCTGTTAGTGGTGGTTTTGATTGTGGTGGTGTTTGGTGTTGTTGCTGTTAGTGGTGGTTTTGATTATGGTGGTGTTTTTGGTTGTGCTGTTGTCTTGATGGTGATGTATTTTGTGTTGTTGTTATTGTTGGCAGTGTTTATTTACTAAGATTCATTGTTATGGGGCAATGCACAGGTCATTCAAAATACATTTTGGTTTCCATTGTCTATATTTTGTGCCTTAAAGAAAAGATAAAGTCAATCTCCTCATGTAATTAAGACAATGTGCACCATGGCATTTAATAATTTGTCTGTTATAATAAATTCCAGAAGCGTATTTAATCTTTTTGGAAGTCAGTTCTTTTATGAACTTGTTTTGACATGCAGTAAATGGTTTATTCCTGTCTCTGTTCAACCTGTCAGACCCTCGTAAGCATGATGGTTTTTGTTCTCTCTGCATTTGGCCTGAATACAGAACGACTGTCCTCCAGGATGGTGCAGCTTTTCATTATGAACTCTTCATTACGCCTTTTGTACTTTTTCTCCACCGCATCTAATGAACAAATGAGAACTGAAAGACCTGTCCTCAGGGTTGTGCACAATGACTTTGCATATTTTCTCCATTTCAGGGCATTCTCTTCTGTAAAAGTCAGTGTATCAAGACACCTCAGGACCTGGTGAAGATTTACCTCCACGAGTCCAACCGAGTTTATCGGGACAAGATGGTAGAAGACAAGGACTTTGACACTTTTGATAAGCTGCAGTCTGAAATAGTGGGAAAGTTTTATGAGGTGAGAGGCTTCGGCTTTCGGTTTGACAAAGCGGCTCGTGGTCATTAGGGCATGAGTGTATGGTTTAGCGAGGCTGCTCTCATCTGGTCAGTCAGTACTGCCTCAGACAGACTAAGTTAATCAGAGTTAAAGGCCGTCAGCCTGCACTGCCATCAGTCCAGCAAATTAGAGGAAAATTCGGAGGATAAAAAAATGATGTAATGGATGTTCTTTCCACTGCCCACTGACTCCCTCAGTTTATCACAGAGTGGTTATTCTAGTAGAAAGAAAGAAAAAAACTGACAAGCCCTTCCTGCTATTCTTCTGTAAGGCAGCATTCTGTCAACTTCATGACACACACACACAGATACACGCTCACACACACAAACACACACATTCTTAACTCTCCCCAGTCAAATCTGCCTAGTCCTGCTGCGCCAGTCTATCATGTCAGCCAAGAAAGGAAGCTGCCCAGTTCCAGTGTAGGCAGGAGCTCTGTGAAATAAGTAATTATGGATTGTGTTAATAGCATGATTTAAAACAAAAGAAAGGAATATTTTAGATGAGTATTTTTCTCAGCGATTTGACAGATTTGGTCTACCCCCTCTCAAGACAGCAGCATGCTAGTGTGTGTATTCAATGTTTAATATTTGATAGTATGCTAAAGTGAGTTCATGTTCCCATCAGGACATGCAGGAGGCTCTGGCAGAGGCCAAGTTGATGAATATGTACTGCCATTTTGCCTCAGGCATTGGTGAGCCAAAATACATGCCTGTGCAGTCCTGGGAAAGCCTGAACAAAACCCTTCTGGAGGCTCTCGACAGCTACAATGAGGTCAACGCCGCACTCAATCTCGTTCTCTTCGAGGATGCCATGTGTCATATGTAAGCCGAAAATGACGATTGAACTCAATCAATATCAGTGGATCATACAGTACTATACCAGCGTATGAGGGAAAGTAATAGGAAAGAGTTAGCCTGTTTATGATGGTGTTAACAGTGCTGAGGAGAAAGAGGAAAGTGATGACAGTGATGATGATGATGATAATGCTGATAACGAACTGACAGCGACAAGTTCCGCAATAACAACTCTAATTCCCTTCCTCTTGCATTTTCACCCTTCTCATCTGCTTCAGCTGTCGCATCAACCGCATCCTGGAGTCTCCCAGGGGAAACGCCTTGCTGGTCGGGGTGGGCGGGAGCGGCAAGCAGAGCCTGACGAGACTGGCAGCCTTCATCAGCTCCCTTGAGGTCTTCCAAATTACTCTGAAGAAAGGATACAGCATTACCGATCTCAAGGTGCAACCTCTTGTAACGCAGACACGTATAACACAACTTCCTGAGCACTTTATTTAGTTTCTAAGTGACACGCTGATGAGATGAGATGAGATGAGATGAGATGTCATACTTTTTTTGTTTACTTTCTTGGAGTGCATATCAATCCTATACACTGTATGAATAAAGCTTGTCCCTGCAAAAGCCAACATTTCTAATTTTTCAATATTTACCCAAGGGCCTTTTCAGCACTCTGTTTAGCATTATGCAGAATTGCAAAATCGCAATCTGACAGGAGTGTGTGTGTGTGTGTGTGTGTGTGTGTTTAGAGCGATTTAGCCACTCTGTACATCAAAGCCGGGGTGAAGAATGTTGGCACGGTGTTTCTTATGACAGATGCCCAGGTTGCAGATGAGAAGTTCCTTGTGTTAGTCAATGATCTTTTGGCATCAGGTAAGCACTGACACGTATTAACTCGCGGCTGGCTTTGAAGTCGGCTTTATTTCTCTGCCAGCTACGAAGGGCAGGTTAAAATACAGTTCTGGTATCATTAGTGGTCTATTCATACAGTACAATATTATTTTAAAGTAACACTATGGCAACACTTTAGTCATTTCATTTCATCTATGCACTCGCTCTTCTCTGAGATAGTAAAAATGAAACAAGAAGGAATATTTACCAGACCTGACAGAATAGTACTTCACAAGCCTAGTGTCACTTAGCTGTCATCACCCTCAGCTTCTCACTTTCTGTATATTTGTTTCTCTTGCACACAGGTGAGATCCCGGACCTGTTCCCTGACGACGAGGTGGAGAACATCATTAACGCTGTGAGGAACGAGGTGCGTGGCCTGGGACTCCTGGACACCAGGGAGAACTGCTGGAAATTCTTCATCGACCGTGTCCGTCGGCAGCTCAAGGTGTGTGAGGATGAGTGATGAGTGGGAAAACCAAATTGTTAGCAGCATTGTACAGTATATAATGTTGTAGAGTTCTTTCAGATAGGCTGAAATATGTTCTTACAATATTGTATGATAAATGATAGTTGCTAATTCACTACTTTTTAACACTTTTTCCCAGAGACCAAAAAATGGAACCTGTGTCCTTGTTCAGCATTGAATATCTTTGTTATGCCACAATTCACAGTCGTGGTTAATGGCTCATATAAAATTAGACCCTCAGTTTGTTAAGAAATTGTAGGGGCAATATATTAATAAAGATAATAAAAAAATAATAATAATGTATTTGTTTAAACCACTAAAATTCTGGGTAAAGTTATTCCAACAGAGTTAACAAACTATTCTGATTGAAAATGCCCCATAAGTTGATTCCCATTCTGCTGGTGGACTGGAGCACCATGTGTGTAAATACTGTAGGAAGGTCTCTGTATGTATGTTTTGATGTATTCAGTCAGTTTGCGTTACGGTCAAGATGACAAATAATTCACTTACATTTACAGCATTTAGCAGACACTCTTATCCAGAGTGACTTACATTTTATTATTTCAGTTTATACACCTGAGCAATTGAGGGTTAAGGGCATTGCTCAGGGGCCCTGCAGTGGCAACTTTGTGGACCTGGGATTCAAACCATTGACCTTCCGATCAGTAGTCGAACACATTAACCACTGAGCTCCCACATCCCAGGATCCTGTCCAATAGTTAAGGAATAGTAATAGGAATAGGAAAAGTAACATAGTAAATTATAATAAAAAACAAATATAAAAAAACAAGGAGTGCTCTGATCATCCATAACATAATCAATGACGGGTCGGTGTGATATTGTGGTTATTTCAAAGGTGAACAACACACAGCATGTCTTATCTAGTCTTAACTAGTCTTGGGGTATCCAATATTTGCAGGTGGCACTGTGCTTCTCCCCAGTGGGTAACAAGCTGAGGGTGCGCAGCAGGAAGTTCCCAGCTGTGGTGAATTGCACTGCCATTGACTGGTTCCACGAGTGGCCTCAGGAGGCGCTGGAGTCAGTCAGCATGAGGTTCCTCCAGGAAGTTGAGCACATTGAGGTAATAGAAACGCTCACAATGTTGGTCAGGGGTCAAACACCTCACACTTCGTTACTCTGGGTTGTTTTTCACAGAAAACAGGTGATATGTTATGATCTGATATGATATGGCATAGGTGATTGCATCACGTACCTTTTTAATGCTGCATGAACCCAGATAGTATCCAAGTGCGAGCAACTCTTAGGTTGAGCTGTTAGCGTAATTTAATGCAGAGTCCTTTTTTTTTTTTTTTTGCAAGACAAGATGCCTGGAGTCATGAGAGAAATAATTAGCCTTCGCCGGGTGGTGTAAAGTCATACTCAGTGTCGTGTTTGGGAGGGAAATGAAATGATGATCAGAAATGAATGCATAGACACCTCTGGCAAGGTGCTGTTCTTTTATACTCAGATGGAAATTAGATTTTTTTTTTCTCCTCACATGTCTAGCCACAAGTGAAGGACTCTGTGAGTAAGTTTATGGCTTATGTCCACATCAGCGTCAACAAAACCTCGAAGGACTATTTGGTCAATGACAGACGATACAACTACACGACACCCAAGTCTTTCCTGGAGCAGATAAAACTGTACAGAAACCTGCTGGCTCTCAAGAGGAAGGACCTCAGCATGAAAATGGAGCGACTAGAAAATGGCCTGCAGAAGCTCAACAGCACTTCGGCTCAAGTAAGTCTTTCTTCCTTTCCATAACACTGTCCGTTATGCGTGAAACATGAAGGGTTCACTTAAAAGTATTGGTAATGTGAAGGCTGTTGTGTGGACTAGGAAGCACACAGAGAACCCGAGACCACTCGTGATTCTCGTGTGCACTTCTTCAGATAGTAGAGTAACCTGTTTGTGTACACAACATGTGTAGCATGAGTGTAGGGACACAGAAGAGTTAGGTTATGTACTTAATATGTTATGTCCATAATAGCACCTTGCCATTTTAAATGATCGATATAACCAGCTTACATACTCAGCAATACAACAACGAATACTGTAGGTTAATCCAGCAAAATAGATTTTAAGTTTTTAAGTCTAGTAATGTCAGGGCTCCAGATGGATCTTCTGCATCGGTCAGCAGTTTCCCAAATGAGAGCATGATCAGAAAACCTGAGCTGACATTGTGCATCACTGTAGTCCACAAGCTTTGGTCCACTGCTTTGTGTTTTTTAGTTATACAGCAGCAGTTCACATCGTGAAAAATTAACATCAGCAGCTTCTTCCCGACAGAAGCCGTTTTATTTTCATATTACCGCCTCCGTAGTTGTCTCTTTAAAAAGACACACTGGAATGAGCTTTAATTGGTTCTATTTGGAGGGCCATTCCGTATCTTTTATTTTTTTTTCCCCTTTCTGCCGTAAGTTCTCCCTGTAGATTTCAAGAAATAGAATAGGTCATTCGGTGTCAATTCTTTGAACCCTACACACTGTGTTAAAAAAAAAAAAGGTCAGGAAGGTCTACAGAATAAATTACTGCCCGGACATCGCCTGTGTCAAGCCAACATGTAATTCTGCATAATCTTGAGGTTAATAATGTTTAATGAATGGCTGCTAGAACTTTAAAACCATGTTATCTCCAGATATTATCCTCCCGACGTCGCCTTGCTTTTTTGGCGCTGGTTCATTTCAAGCTGCTGTGTGTTATGAGCTGCACCGGGGCTTCTCAAGGCAGCTCGTGTCAGGTTAGAAGCAGGTGGGTGTGAATCCCAGAGGTGCAGACCTGCTAAAGCTCGCATTTCATTCGCAAACTAATGGCTTTGGGGTGACATTTTTTTGGACCTGGCTACGCTTTGAATGCAGCAGCAATTGGAGATCTCATTTGCACGCATAAGTCACACTTCTCGAGAGGAAGGTGGGGAAACTGATTTGAAACACTCTATTGTGCAGAGACAGAGAAAGAGAGAGAGAGAGAGAGAGAGAGAGAGAGAGATTGACGCCCACTGGAGTGGCTTGTTTAGATTTGCGTCTGGGGAACAGATGATGAAGAAGAGGGAGTAGGAAAGATGGTCGGGTCAGGAGTGATAGCTGGCTGGCTATCAAAATAAGAAGTGGGTGTTAATGAGAGAGAAAGTTTATTGGTGTTGTAGCGCTCGGCTTTATTGAAGTGGGACCGCTGTAACATGTAATTAGCGAATATTGATGCAAACTAGCTGATACCTACTCGCATTCTGGAGACTTTATATGGATTTTTGCCAGGTTATCCTTTATTAGATCCATTTATTAAATCCATTATTAGATTGTGTAAAATTGGCTCATTGCTTTAAGCACACTTTGAGACTTCAAAATCAGATTTTTTTTTACCTTCTCACTGAAAACATCTAATATTTGGTTTCAATTCTGCTATAAAACTAGATAAGGCTGCTTTATTAACCATAAACACCTTTTTTTTCTCCCGAAACTCTTTATAATAATGTTTGCTGGTTCGTGTTCACACAGATATAGTTACGTTTAATCTTCGGTCTTCCTCTTGTCTTTGAGAGAAGCATGAAAAGCGTTTAACAGAGGTCATACCAGTCCCATAAGCTTTGATGGAATCTTCAGCCTCAATGTGGTTCAGTCTCTGCTCCAAATTCGCATGTAGTTCTCTGAGTACCTTTTCTTCTGCAGAAGTGGGGATCATTATAGCTGTTTCATGCAGCTTGGAGAGCGAACAGGGAGAAACTCGGATGAAGTGGGATTTAAGTGTGCTTTCTGACTGTGCTTTCGTGAGCAATTAGTACTCCATCATCTCTACCTCCTATTCATCTTTTTAATTACCCACACGATAGCAACTTGATTTTGTGTGTTTCGCCATTCCGCTACCAGGAAGGTGGTTTGTCCCAGACGTCTCATTTTCTTCTGACTAATCAGCTCATTTGGAAAAAAAGAAATCTCCTTTTGATTTCTCATGTACCTTGAGAAGTGTTGAGATTGCAACGGAAGTTTTTGTTTCTTTTTTTATACTTTACTCATCTAACAATTTCTGCAGTCTCGTTCGTACATCATGCTGTTTTAGATTGTTACTGATGGCAGTTGTATAGCTAATTACTTCATTGCAATTCTCTCCTCTGATTGACTTTTCCCTCTCTGACAGTGCTCACTAGAAAATGGCCATATCAAGCATTTTATAATTAGGAAAGACTTTGACTATTAAAGTAACCGCATCAATCATATCTACTGCAGCCTTCATTCTCTGTATTGCTTTTTTTTCTGTGTGTGTGCAGTATCAATTAAAAATAACAACACGCTCATTTCTCAGATAAAAATCATAAATACAGTTTTAATTCAACTCCAAAACAATAGCAAATAATCTGTTATTCATAAGCTCTAGAGATGCAATTAGATGATAATGACAAATTCATTAGTTTTTATATTTTAATGATTATGATGCTTGTGACAAATACAGCGTACAGCAGATGCTGTATTCAATACCTTCTGTACACTCTACACATTCTAACAGGTTTTTTAAAAGTGATGATGATGATGATGATGATGAAGATTTATTATTATTATTTTTATGATTATTGTTGTTATTGTTGTTGATATTGTTGTAGCTGCTGTTATTTTTGTTAGCAGTTTCAGTAGTAGTGCTGGTGCTGTTTTTGTTATTAGTAATGGTAGCATTGTTGTTGTTGTTGTTGTTAGGAGTAGTATTGTTGTTGTTATTGCTATAGTTCTTGTTAGTAGTAGAAGTATTTTTTGTTCTGCTGTTCTGTTGTTGCTGCTGTAGTAGTGTTGTTGTTGTTAGGGTTGGACAAAGTATGACGATGTTACTAGTGGTATTGTTGTTATTGTTGTGTTGTTATTGCTTTTGTTGTTGTTGCTGTAGTTGTTCTTAGTAGTATTAGTATTTTTGTTGCTGTTGTTGTTGCTGCTGTTGTAGTAGTAGTAGTAGTAGTAGTAGTAATGTTGTTGTTGCTATTATTACTAGTAGTAATGGTGCTGTTGCTATTGCTGTTGTTGTTGCTATTATTAACAGTAGTAGTATTGTTGTTGTTGTTGTTGCTATTGCTGTTGGTGTTAGTAATAGTAGTAGTAGAAGTATTGTTGTTGTATTGTTGTTGTAGTAGTAGTATTGTTGTAGTAGTAGTAGTAGTATTGTTGTAGTAGTAGTAGTAGTAGTAGTAGTAGTAGTATTGTTGATGTAGTAGTAGTGTTGTCGTAGTAGTAGTATTGTTGTTGTAGTAGTAGGATTTTTGTTGTAGTAGTACTATTGTTGTAGTAGTAGTAGTAGTAGTAGTATTGTTGTAGTAGTAGTATTGTTATTGTTGTAGTAGTAGTATTGTTGTTGTTGTAGTCATACTATTGTTATTGTTGTTGTAGTAGTAGTATTGTTGTTGTTGTTGTTGTTGTAGGATTTTTGTTGTTGGTGTAGTAGTATTGTTATTCTTGTAGTAGTAATAGGATTGTTGTTGTTGCTATTATACGTAGTAGTATTGTTGTTGTTGTTGCTATTATTATTAATAGTAGTCGTATTGTTGTTGTTGTCTTTTTAAATGATCATGAATCAAAATGAAAAGTAAAAAATGCAGATTCTACCTTTCTTGGTCTTAACTATCATGCATCCTAGATCAATAATGCAGAACATCTTAACTTAAAAATCAACTTGTTTACCACAAGTTAAAATAAGCCTAGCAAATATTTGGTGAATGCAATTGTTTTCCACAGGGACTAAAAATTTATAAAATCTGGCATGCTAGCAGTAATAAACTCTGTAACTACTGGCACTTTAGTAACTATGAAACTATAAAATGTCTTCATTAAATGTATTGTTTTATTATTCTGGATTTTAATCGGGTTCAGAAAGAATTTTAATGAGCAGGTAAGACTTGATTTTTACACTTACTATTTTTTTAAACATACAAAAAAGTGCTAGCTGAAATGTCTTTTGTGTTGAAACAAAAAATGGCCCCTCTGATGAGCGCATACATAAACAGTGGTTCAACTTGGAAAATGGATGTTTACCTTCGCTTTAGTTTTAGAGGCAGAAAATCAATGCATGTGTAACGAACATGATTAAAGTGGGAGGTTACATTGTGTACTGCAGAATTTAACACACATTGTTTTAAGTTGCTTTGCACTGTTGCACTAATGCAAGTGAAATATTTTCTATTCAACATTTCATAAATGTTATTATATATGCAAATATTATATGTAGTATATGTGCGTTGTTTCAACGTTTATTCCATCGTCACTTTTCCCCGAACTTGTAACCTGGTTGGTTGAAAACACTCAACACTTTTTTAAATATTTCAACTTTTCAAAGCACTCCACTGTGAGCAAGAAAAATAAAATAGTGAAAAAATGCTAGTGGCAGTGTTTTTGAAAAGTCATCCCATCTATCCCACTTTGTGGCTGCTTCCCATAGGATCGCATGTAAAACATGCACAGGCATTTATAAAAAAAACAAACAGAAAAGGCAAGTTTGAAAGAAACGTCAGTGTTCCCTTTACACAGAAAACAAGTTAAGCAGTGAATTGATCAAATACAAGAAAAATAAAACATTAAGAAAATGACTTGAATGGAATTGAACATAAAGTATGACACGATGAATAAGGAAGGTAGCGAAGGAAAAAAAATCTAAGAATTACAAATGTCTTTTCAGGAAAGAACTGGATGTGCTAGATGTGCAAGTTTTTTCTCCCTCAAGCATTTTCAATCACCCCCATGCCACTGCTGAAGATTATTGAAGATTCATATTAAAGATTAACAGCTGGATAAGAATCATAATAGAGCAGGCTTGGTCAATTAGTATCAGTATCACGTCTTAGTATCAGGGAGAGTCAGAATGCAGGACCACGGATCACCGGTGTGCGATAATCGTTGAAAATAATCTTCAGTGCATTTTTCTTTCTTCTTTATTTTCACCTCACTATAAGAATATATGTTATATACCTTCTCTAAAGCATTCACTTATTTATCATTTCTCACAAATTGTTTTGTTTCCTGCGGTAGGTGGATGACCTGAAGGCCAAGCTGGCTGCTCAGGAGGTGGAATTGAAGCAGAAGAACGAGGATGCAGACAAACTAATTCAGGTGGTGGGGGTAGAGACGGAGAAGGTGAGTCGGGAAAAGGCTGTGGCCGACGAAGAGGAGCAAAAGGTCGCCAGCATAGCAGAAGTTGTGGGCAGAAAGCAGAGGGACTGCGAGACAGATCTTGCCAAGGCTGAGCCTGCTCTCATAGCAGCCCAGGAAGCTCTCAACACGCTCAACAAGGTCAAACACACCACCCAGCATATCTTCTTAAAAACTCTCTGTGGTCTATGGTGCTGCTATATAGGGGCATGATTTTATTGTAGGGCTTGTGCTATTAAGATAAAATACAGGACACAGTATAGTGAAGTCAAAATTTATCAAAGTGTACCTAAGTGTTTTATTCCTCTAATACCACAACAGGTTGGAAATTTGTTTTATTAATTAAAAAATGACATCTCATACAAGTTGGTTAGTTAGTTTTATCATTTAACTTGTCATGTTGCAGGAAAAAAAACTGTCTCAAAGAATTTCAGGCAATTAAATGGCAGTTGCAGAGCTCTGAAACTGGAGACTCCTTTCGTAAATGGTACCTAAACATCTCCTTACAAAAAGATTAACCATATCAATGATCAAAAATATAGTCATCATTGTTCAATAATTTTTTATTATCCATCTATTATTTGGCATCCTCAGTCCGAGTCCGAATGTGATTTATGGCATGTGTGAAGGAACATAATTAAAAGTTGAACACACAAGAACACCACCACAAAGCCGTGGTGCATGTGCTTTTATAGAATAAGAATTAGTTTTAGAAAATTAGAAAATACACCTCCATCTTGCTCTGACCAAAGTGACTAGAACACACGTGTTGTTGTTATTTGTAAATATATGTAAATTATTTGTAACTTGTAAATACGAATTTTGTAGAGGCACTTGAATGCATGTTACTATTATTGTGTTGCTATAAAAATGACAACATGTTGGAACGAGCAAATTGATAGCAATCCTCAATCCTGAGCATCTGATCAATCAGATTCAAGAATTCAGCAGTGCTATGCTATAGAAGAAGAAGCTTTTATTTTTGTCACATATACATTACAGCACAGTGAAATTCTTTCTTTGCATATCCCAACTGTGGAAGTTGGGGTCAAAGTGCAGGGTCAGACATCATACTGCCCCCCCCTGGAGCAGAGAGGGTTAAGGGCCTTGCTCAAGGGCCTAGCACTGGCAGCTTGGGGCTGTGGCTTAAACCATGATCCTCCAATCAACAACCTAGAGCCTTAAGAATTCGTAAAATAATTTAGAATCAATAAACGATTTATCATATGTTTATTACAAATCTACAGTATAAACATTTTAATTACTGTTAATAAGTTTAAATTGCCTCAGCTTGAAGCTACATATGCTCCACAACCTGAATCTACATACTTCGGCTTGTTAGTTCTGTCTTTCCACCACTTGTGAGCTGTCCATTGCTTTTTCATTCTCTCTGCACTCAGGGTTGCTGTTTATTCTGTCAGCCCTTTCCTTTCACGCTCGCTATATGTTGCCGGCTTTGGCCACAAGGTGAGAACATATAAGCTGTACAGGAATGACAAGTGGCATCTAGCTCTGATGTAAACAAGTGGTAATGAAATGAAAGCTCATGGGGGCCCATGACATGTGGTGCTGACATGACTAAATTAATACAGGTTTACTTTAGGATGAGCAGCTCGATTACGTCATCAACAGGTGTCAGCAGGGTTCTTTTGCAGATTGCAGACCACAGAAGTATGTCCTTATGTTAATATATGGAAATGTATGTTCATGTGCTATTAAGTGCATATGGAAATAAGAGCAGCTCTGAACATGACTTTAAGATCACTGAAAACCATATGGAAGTCTTTGAGTAGGTAACTAGATGCCATGTTCCTCATGGTAACTAGCTGGCTTGTGTATATTTCACAGATTGTGCTAACATGAGCTAACCTGACAGGAATAATGAAAGGATATTAATTTATATCTATAGCCTGAAAGCTAGACTGCTAGCTAACAGAAGGCATACTGAGGCAATCTTATAAATCATGTTTAACTGCTAAAAACAGCCAGCTAGCTAAGCTAACCTGACAGCATTCTGGAAGTATTTTCTAAATTATGCTTGTCATTTTTTATTATATTTAATGCTAAGTAAATATCATAAAGAATATATCCATGTGACAAATGCTAATTTTTGTCACATGGATAACCCCAGTGACAGAATATCTTAGAGGGGTGTTAGTGCTTTTGTTAAATAATTATTAAATGGTTATAAGCATTTAACCACCAATTCTTGCTAGCTTGCTAACATAGGCTAACTCTGACAGGATTTCAAAAATATTTGTTCATGTTTGTATATTCACTGCTAATTGTAAAAAAAAAAAAAAAAAAAAAGATAAATGAAACTACTGTTTGAAAGCTCTCTCTCTTTCTCTCTGTCACACTCTCTCTCGTTCATTTGCTAATTGGCGAGACACCAATGCAATGTAATTTTTTCTCACTGTAGCGTTTTGCAGCTTCAGACAGCAATACAGTATTTATTCACTAGCTCACTGTAGTCAGTCATGTGCTACCTGCTAAATTGTTCCCGAAAAACTGTTATGTCAGTTAATCATGGGAGACTGCGTGAAGGGAACTTTTGATTAAATGTAATCTGCTTATCACATGGTGTGAGTTTGGAGATTAAATAAATCATTAGCCGTCTTACAACACTGAAAGTTACACATTGTGCAAAAGGGTGACGGATGAAGCTGATGAAAACACACCATGACATCTTCCAAGTTAGCAAATTAACCGTCTGAGAGATTGTTGAGATGTAAATTGCAAACGTTCTGCTGACATTTGTAAGCTATCAGGGTATACACACCCACTGATCTGCAGATTGTAGATAGACCCTTCTCACCAAAATAGCTGGCGAAAATTGCCAGGAAAGTTACTAACTGTCACTTCACATAGCATCACAGACGCTTCAACCCAAGGCAACAATTACGGCTACTGGACTGTATGAACACTTTGGTTTCGCTCTGATGATGTTTCTAAGCCTCTTTTTCCCTGTTGTTCCTCTTGTTCCTCTTTTTTCCCTGTTGACCTTTGTCTGTTTTTGACACAGGTGTATATATTTTACTGTGGCTATTTATTTATTTATTTATTTATTTATGTATCTATTTCGCTAGCCTGTTTCAATATTTTTGCTCTGCTCCTTTTTTCCTTTAAACTATTTCGTTCCTTTTGAACAAGGAGAGTGAGTGTTTGTTTATGCTACATAGTATGAGCTGATATTTGATAGTTTTCAATCTTGTATTTCTTCTCTAGAACAATCTGACAGAGTTGAGGTCCTTTGGCGCTCCTGTGACTGCTGTTACCAACGTGACTGCTGCCGTCATGGTCCTAATGGCTCCTAGGGGCAAAGTTCCCAAAGATCGCAGCTGGAAAGCAGCTAAAGTCATGATGGCTAAAGTTGACACCTTCCTTGATTCTTTGATAAACTTCGACAAGGAGAACATCAATGAGAACTGCCTGAAAGCCATCCAGCCTTACCTGCAGGACCCAGAGTTCAAACCGGAGCTGGTGGCGGCAAAGTCCTACGCTGCGGCAGGCCTCTGCTCCTGGGTTATTAACATTGTAAAGTTCTATGAGGTTTACTGTGAAGTGGAGCCCAAGAGACAAGCCCTGAGCAAAGCCAATGCAGAGCTAGCATCTGCTCAGGAGAAACTCTCAGTCATTAAAGCAAAAATCAATGTGAGTCACTTGTACTTGGCGTTCTTTTCTCCTCCAACACCATGACAATGTTCAGAAGCATTGTTATGTGCGCTTAATATCTCTTCTCAGAAATGGTACAGGTTGGTTTCATTGAAATCACTCCTCAAAAATGTTTTCAGTCTTGTAGTTCAAAGTGATAAAGCTGTGTTTTCACCTCCTAATTGTTTTTGTCCTCGGGTTACTATCACTGCAGTAATAATTCATTGTTGAGCTAACTCTTTGTTAACTTTTCAAGGCTACAAAGAGTATAAACAAATACCTTGTTTATAGTCTTATATGAATAGCATTTAGACACATTCATTTATGTCTCTCTCTCTCTCTCTCTCTCTCTCTCTCTCTGTCTCTCTCTCTGTCTCTTAACAACTTCTATTCCTCCTCTCCCCCTGACAGCTCCTTAATGAGAACTTGGCAAAACTGACGGCAAAATTTGAGAAAGCCACAGCAGACAAGCTGAAGTGCCAACAAGAGGCCGAGACCACAGCACGCACAATCTCTCTTGCCAACCGCCTGGTGAGAACCCTCCCATCCAAACACACACACACACACACAGATATGCACACACACACACCAGTATATGGTTTCTGGCAGTATTGCTTTGCTCTCCTCTGGAAGCCAGTACATTTCTATGAAGATCATGATGATCTGAAAAAAATCCATTCAGGTAATTTTGGCAGCTTAGGTCTTAATTACACAATAAACAAAGCAGACAGTTAGACAGATCTGTCAGTTAGAGCCCCATGAGCAAAAGCTGTCATCGTTACTCTTTCCTAATATGAGCCAATCATAAGACAAGTTAAAACGCTACTTCCAAAACAATTTGTATGAACTGTTATCCATGGTCTTAACTAGCCGATTCATATTCATGCTAGTGAATCATTCCCTCTTCTCAGGTTGGAGGTTTGGCCTCTGAGAACGTGCGCTGGGCCGAGGCAGTGGCTAACTTCAAGCATCAGGAGAGGACTCTGTGTGGAGATGTTCTTCTCATCACTGCCTTTGTTTCTTATCTGGGCTACTTCACCAGGCGCTATCGCCACGAACTGATGGATAATACCTGGAGGCCTTATATTAGCCAGCTTAAAGTGAGTTTATTTCCATGCCTGTTAAATCCTAGAATGTTTACTCTGCAAACTCTTTGCCAGAACTGCTCTTATACAGTACACCGCCAGACAACATCAGCAGCTTTCCTGTAATCTCGGTAGCTTTATTAGAGCACTCACTCTCACTGTTTGTTCACTCGAGTGAGTTTTCTAACATTGTTTACTCTTAGATCTAAAACCCAAAGCGAGTGTGGTGAATTGCTCATGTCTTCTTGTTCTCCATCAGGTGCCTATCCCGGTCACACCAGGTCTGGACCCTCTCACTATGCTGATGGACGATGCAGATGTTGCCGCCTGGCAGAACGAAGGACTTCCAGCTGATCGAATGTCCACTGAGAATGCTACCATCTTAACCAGCTGTGAGCGCTGGCCACTCATGGTAGACCCTCAACTTCAGGGGATAAAATGGATCAAGAACAAATATGGAGATAACCTTCGGGTTATTAGAATTGGGCAGAGAGGGTAAACGTCAATAGAGGCTATACTAGATTTCAGTATATTTTCAGTAATACATTCGGCTGTCTTTATATATATTATTTTCTTATATATTTGTCTGTCTGTTATTTGTTTGTAGATATTTAGACTTAATTGAGAGAGCCTTATCTGCAGGTGAGGTTGTCCTTATTGAAAATCTGGAGGAGACGGTTGATCCAGTGCTTGGGCCCCTACTGGGTCGAGAAACAATAAAAAAAGGACGGTAGGTTTGGTGAAAAACTAGGTAGAACCACTTCAAGATAAAAACATCTCTTAAACTGACATTTCTGTATTTACAGAATATCAATAACACACCAGGGGTCTCATTTATAAAACTGTGCGTAGGATCCCTATTAAAAGTTTACGTACGCCGAGTTATAAAATTCCGATTTAAAAAACCGTGCGTACGCACTCCTCTAAGCAATGTTCCCTTTATAAATCACAGATCACCCGCATATGTGCGTACGTGAAATCCCGCCCTGTACATGCCCATTTTTAACCATAAATAGCCAATGCAAATCACTGCACAGGCACGAGAGTGGACCTCGTTATAATGAGTTTTCTCTGCGCTCTGCAGGTTTACAAATGGGTTGAGGAGTCAGCGTCTCGTTGGGTAGCCACTGTCGCCTGCAGGTTATAATTATATTAAAAGCGACATTGTTATAATTATATTAAAAACAAAATTGTTACAGTTTCTACTTTTTAATATTGTTAAACTCACCAAGAAGCCAGCCATCACGTACTGCGCCTGCATTTAGTCTGTTCCCTACACTGCTATGTGTCAAGATAAAGGAATCATGTGTTGAACCAGGCCAGCGTGCCACAATGTTTGTGAGGGTCATGTTGGAGTCACATATGATTTGCACATTAATAGAATGCACATGCTTTCTATTAACATAAGCAAATTCATTTTCAGATGTGAACTTATAGCAACACGAGCGCAGTCAATTGCGCCGATTACATTTGGGAAACCAGACATTGCTGCAAATTGCATTTTAATTTCGGCCTGTTCTCGCACAGTGTACGGGAACCTGATGTATCGACTACCCATATTAAGTATACCATACAAAACGACAGATATTATGGCACTCAGGGACGGCTGTGATATACCAGACCTATAGGGTGAGATGATAGATTCCAATAGAATTATTTCATATAAAAAAAGGTCTTAGAGACAAAGTTGAGGATTACTTATAGTTTTTTTATATAAATAATTTACCTGTCTGCCAATTCGCGCTGGAAACAGCCGGTTGCCAACAACCCCAGAGTGGTGAGGACTTGTATTTGGACTGGGATGGCATGGTTCCGGCGTGTTGCCCTCTCTAATACTGGACCCAATTCAACACATAGATCTAAGAGCACAGCTCTAGGGAATCTAAATCGCTTTATTAGCCAGGAAATCATCATGGTCCCTGAAAACTCGTTCTCTCCTTATTCTGCCATTGGCGTAATCCTCCAACAGTGCCAGCAGTGTCATCATGAAGCATTACATACCCGGGTCACCGGAGGATTTATATGTTTCTAGCAATTAGACTGATCGTTAACACCTTGACAAAATCCCAGAATTAATTTGTGGCCGAAAATTTAAGACGAAAATGTTATAGTGAACACATGCTTCTTCATGATGGTTTTGTAATGAACACCGTAATAGTTAGGACCAATGATGAGTAGCGATTGTGCTTCATGACTGTATTTGCAGACTTTTTATGATATATGTACATTAAAGAAAATATTTCGTTTTTACACTGTGTTCTGCAGTTCTCTAATAAAAGGGTATTTCATGCTATTTTGTATCACATGTAGTCGCGCCATCTCCTCCTGCGCTCCCGATGTGGACAATGTGACTGTAAGGCAGCGCTGATTATTCATTCATTCATTCATTCATCTTCTAGCGCTTATCCTAACTACTCTGGTCACAGGGAGCCTGTGCCTATCCTCAGGCGTCATTGGGCATCAAGGCAGGATACACCCTGGACGGAGTAGCGCTGATTATTATTATTATTATTTTATTTTTAATACAATTTGAATTACGTTTGGATTTTACTAGATGTATATAGCCTAGAGACACAAATAACAATGTTGGATTTAATCCTCATGATAATGTGGATATAACGTATGAAATGGAGTGAAAATTAAATGTCATTAATTCTTATAATCGTTCTTCTCACATGTATTTTCTACAATCTAACTTCAGTTCACGACCTCACCATCTGTGTCGCCAATTCCCTTTGTCTCCAGAATGTGCGTACGCACATCTCAAAGTTTGCTTAAAGGTGCGCACATTTTCCCGTCAAGTTTGTTTTTTTATAGACCACAACCTTTGCGCGAAAACTGGCGTACGCACGTTTCCAGCCCCGTTTTGTGCGTACGCACGCTTTATAAATGAGACCCCAGTCCTGTATACACACAAGGGCAAAGTTGTTGCCACCCTTCATTTAAAGAAAGAAAAACCTACAATGGTAACTGAAATAACCTGAAACTGACAGAAAGTATTAATAATAAAAAAATGTATTGAAAACACAATAAGATTGCACAAAAATTATGGTACCCCTAGAAAATATTGAAAAAAATTTGACCATAGGGACATGAATTAAACTAAAGTGTGTAGTAGTTTACAATGAAATCTCAAGACTATCAAGGTATTCTGGGGTGAAATGTGCTGCCCGGTGTCAGAAAGCTTGGTCTCAGTTGCAGGTCATACTGTAGGTCCTCCAACAGGATAATAAACACACAGCTAAAAACAAAGAATGGCTGAGAACAAAACATTCGACTATCCTCAAGCGGCTTCTGTTGAACCACAATTCAAAGCAATGTTTGATTTTCATTACTCAATTTTTAGTAATTTTTTAGTTCTTATTATTTTGTCAGTTTCACAATATTTCAGTAAACATTGTGGGTTTTTCTTTCTTTACTGGAAGGGTACCAACACTTTTTGTCCACGTGTGTATATCCCCCTCCATAATATTAACAATGTGCATCTTACTGTATATTGCTTACAGTTGCTCAGAAAAGAAGTATACATACATTTAACCTTTATAAGCATAGCATAAATGCTTCATATAGCAATCCTGGTAGATGTACTGTATGAGTCACTCAAGAGTTTTATCGTGAATGTATTGTAGCAGCAACCGTCAAACAGTTTTAAGTAAAACTCTACTGCTTTACTCCAGTTACATAAAGATCGGCGACAAGGAATGTGAGTACAACCCTAGTTTCCGGCTCATCCTCCACACCAAGCTGGCTAACCCCCACTACCAGCCTGAGCTGCAGGCTCAGTGTACGTTGGTCAACTTCACAGTAACACGGGATGGCCTAGAAGACCAGCTCCTGGCTGCTGTGGTCAGCATGGAGAGACCTGACCTGGAGGAGCTCAAGGTGAGAGCTGTTGCAACTTAATTCTTTTCTGCTTATCTCGGGCATCTCACTATTATGCTAAAGGGATAATATGATGTTTTTCACCATGTCTTTCCTGAAGATCATCACCACGGATTAATTTAACAGCAGGAAGACGGCTCTTTGATATGAGCTTATCCTCTTACAGTTTTGTGTGGAGGAATTAAGCACATGGCAGCTAATTGGAGGGGAACACTTTGTAACTTAATTGGCTTTCTTGTTTGGGTTTTGTAGTTAGGGTAAATGCAGAGATAATTGGTCAGGTTACAATGGTAGCCATCAGCATTCCAAATACTCTGTGTAATCACAAGATGTTCAGTTTTCCATGACCTTCAGTTTTCCATGATCTTCAGTATTCCACAACTTTCAGTATTCTACAACTTTCAGTTTTTCACTACTTTCAGTATTCCATGACCTTCAGTATTCCACAACTTTCAGTATTCTACAACTTTCAGTATTCGATGACCTTCAGTATTCCACAACTTTTAGTATTCTGCAACTTTCAGTATTCGATGACCTTCAGTATTCCACAACTTTTAGTATTCTGCAACTTTCAGTATTCCATGACATTCAGTATTCCACAACTTTCAGTTTTTCACAACTTTCAGTATTCCATGACCTTCAATATTCCACAACTTTCAGTTTTTCACTACTTTCAGTATTCCATGACCTTCAGTATTACACAACTTTCAGTATTCTGCAACTTTCAGTATTCCATGACCTTCAATATTCCACAACTTTCAGTTTTTCATAACTTTCAGTATTCCATGACCTTCAGTATTCCACAACTTTCAGTATTCCTCAAATTTCAGGATTCAAAACTTTCAACATTCCAAAACTTTAAGTATTTCTCAAATTTCAGGATACCACAACTCAGTATTCCACAACTTTCAGTATTCCGCAACTTTCAGTATTCTGCAACTTTCAGTATTCCACAACTTTCAGTATTCTTCAAATTTCAGGATTCATAACTTTCAAGATTCCAAAACTTTAAGTATTTCTCAAATTTCAGGATACCACAACTCAGTATTCCACGACCTTAAGTATTCCACAACTTTCAGTATTCCACAACACCTTCAGTTCTGCATGTTCAAACATTTCTCATAGTCTACGTTCAAGTAAGGTTTTTGGGTGTGGCTGCGTTTGATATACACTTCTGACTGGCCTTGGCATTTGACTCCTCTAAAAACGTCACGTAAATCAAAGCAAGCGTACGAAATCAATCACCAGCCTCAGACACAAATGCATGCTGCCTTCCAGAATACACCTCCATCAGCCACACTTTCAGAGCTGATGCTCTCCAGGATTCCCCTCTCCTCTCATTATCTCAGGCAGTAAGCTACTTTTTCACAGGATTGAATTTTTCAAAAACATTTTCGCTAACATTCACTGAATCAGTGAGAGATGCTCTTTTATCTCCTTATGCTTTTTCTTGCTTACGTACTTTTTTCCCCAAATTGCGCACTTAATCCAAACCGGGAGATGTTCATTAAGGTAACTAAAAAAAAAAAATAATAATAAAATTGTGATTTGCTGAACCGCATGTCCCTTAAGTGAAATCTGCTGTGAACTTTAATGGAGTTCAGTTAATCAAAAATGAACAGAGATACTACAGAGAAACTATATTATTACCTCGATTAATTTTCAACGTGGTAAAAACCCACATAATTATTTCATGCTGCTGCTTTATAAAGTGAGCAGCGCTAACTGATTGCCAGTCGTACATTACCTTTTTTGTGCTTTTCGTGAAAAGCCTACTGCAGTTTATTACTTACAGTACATCTCACAAACTTTTTTTTTTCTAGATTTGTTCGGCTTCATTGCAAAATTCTCCAGCATTATCTTTATTTAAAGGCGTTCTGTTATGAAAATGTATATATTAATCCCGGAATAGGCCTTAAACTGCGTTCATGCTGAGGATCAATGAAAGGATTAGACGCTGTGTAAATGTTGGCTGAGCGTCTGTAGGCTTCTGGCTTTTTCTTTAACAAAGAAAGAAAAAAGTACCTTTTTTTTAATGAATTTAATCCAACTACCTCATTATTTGCCTGAAATTATGAATCCATTGTCTCTTTATAATCTTAATTAAACATGCTGACTGGTTAAATGTTTATTTTTGCCACGTCTAGGGAAATTACACATACTATACCAGACCTGCTTAAGTAGTTTCTGACTCATTATGGAAGATAAGAGCTTCTTTCACATTTAGAGCTAAAGGTTACTATATGTGTAAGGTCAAGGTCATTGACATTTGAATGTTAGTGATTTCTAATAGGGGGGCACGGTGGCTTAGTTGTTAGCACGTTCGCCTCACACCTCCAGGGTCGTGGTTCGATTCCCGCCTCCACCTTGTGTGTGTGGAGTTTGCATGTTCTCCTCGTGCCTCGGGGGTTTCCTCCGGGTATTCCGGTTTCCTCCCCCGGTCCAAAGACATGCATGGTAGGTTGATTGGCATCTCTGGAAAATTGTCCCTAGGGAGTGATTGCGTGAGTGAATGAGAGTGTGTGTGCCCTGCGATGGGTTGGCACTCCGTCCAGGGTGTATCCTGCCTTGATGCCCGATGACGCCTGAGATAGGCACAGGCTCCCTGTGACCCCGAGGTAGTTCGGATAAGCGGTAGAAGATGAGTGAGTGAATGATTTCTAATAGAAAGCTAAGAAAGCCTGTGATAGATATATAGCATTATTATCTGCACCTCGCACCCTCACAGCTACCAGCACTGCTCGACTGGTCCCACCATCTCTCAGGGTAAGATGTAGGTATACAGCAAGACTCTTTATTGTTCTGGCACCGAGGTGGTGGAATAAACTTCCCCTAGATGTACAAAGGGTAAAGACATACCTCTTTTCTGAAACACTTTTTTCCCTGTTTGTTATGTTTATATTAAACAAAATAGTTTTAGGTTGATGGTATCCTAAATCTGTAACCTAGTGATCCAGTGTTAATGTATTCATTAATAGAGACTTTAAAGCACTTTTGTATGTCGTTCTGGATAAAGGAGTCCTCCAAATAGTGTCAATGTAAATATCTGCATTATTAACCATGTTATAAAAGTCCCTGTAAACTGAGCAAGTCCTGTAGTTGTTTGTTTATTGCCTCTGTTTTTTTGGGCAAAAAGATCAATACTGTATATGGATTTTTTATTTTTAATAATAAGAAGACCTACTTGTGTTATGTGTTTGTGTATGTAAGTTTTTTTCTGTGTGTGTGTGTGTAAGGTGTTTTTGTATGCAAGGATTTTCTCTGTGTGTGTATGTGTGTGTGAGTGTGTGTAAGGTGTTTGTGTATGCAAGATTTTTTCTGTTTGTGTGTCTGTGTGTGTGAGTGAGTGTAAGGTGTTTGTGTATGCAAGTTTTTTCTGTGTTTGTGTGTCTGTATGTGTGTCTGTATGTGTGAGTGAGTGTAAGGTGTTTGTGTATGCAAGATTTTTCTCTGTGTTTGTGTGTCTGTGTGTCTGTATGTGTGAGTGAGTGTAAGGTGTTTGTGTATGCAGGTTTTTTCTTTGTGTGTGTGTGTCTGAGTGTGTGTCTGTGTGTGTGAGTGAGTGTAAGGTGTTTGTGTATCCATGTTTTTTTCTGTGTGTGTGAGTGTGTGTGTCTGTGTGTGTGTGTGAGTGAGTGTAAGGTGTTTGTGTATCCATGTTTTTTCTGTGTGTGAGTGTGTGTGTGTCTGTGTGTGAGTGAGTGTAATGTGTTTGTGTATGCAAGTTTTTTCTTTGTGTGTGTCTGAGTGTGTGTGTCTGTGTGTGTGAGTGAGTGTAAGGTGTTTGTGTATGCATGTTTTTTCTGTGTGTGTGTGTCTGTGTGTGTGAGTGAGTGTAAGGTGTTTGTGTATGCAAGTTTTTTCTGTGTGTGAGTGTGTGTGTTTCTGTGTAACATTCTTTATTGTGTGTGTAAGGTTTTCTATGTGTGGTTGTGTGTTTAACATATTGTGTAGTGTGTAAGGTTTTTTACTGTATGCGTGTATTTGTGTGTGTGTAACATTGTGTGTGGTTGTGTGTGTAAGGTATTCTGTGTGTTTGTGTGTAACATTGTGTGTGGTTGTGTGTGTAAGGTATTCTGTGTGTTTGTGTGTAACATTGTGTGTGGTTGTGTGTGTAAGGTATTCTGTGTGTGTGTTTGTGTGTAACATTGTGTGGTTGTGTGTGTAAGGTTTTCTGTGTGTGTGTTTGTGTGTAACATTGTGTGTGGTTGTGTGTAAGGTATTCTGTGTGTGTGTTTGTGTGTAACATTGTGTGGTTGTGTGTGTAAGGTTTTCTGTGTGTGTGTTTGTGTGTAACATTGTGTGTGGTTGTGTGTGTAAGGTTTTCTGTGTGTGTGTTTGTGTGTAACATTGTGTGTGGTTGTGTGTGTAAGGTTTTCTGTGTGTGTTTGTGTGTAACATTGTGTGTGGTTGTGTGTGTAAGGTTTTCTGTGTGTGTGTTTGTGTGTAACATTGTGTGGTTGTGTGTGTAAGGTATTCTGTGTGTGTGTTTGTGTGTAACATTGTGTGTGGTTGTGTGTGTAAGGTTTTCTGTGTGTTTGTGTGTAACATTGTGTGGTTGTGTGTGTAAGGTATTCTGTGTGTGTGTTTGTGTGTAACATTGTGTGGTTGTGTGTGTAAGGTTTTCTGTGTGTGTGTTTGTGTGTAACATTTTGTGTGTGGTTGTGTGTGTAAGGTTTTCTGTGTGTGTGTTTGTGTGTAACATTGTGTGGTTGTGTGTGTAAGGTTTTCTGTGTGTGTGTTTGTGTGTAACATTGTGTGTGGTTGTGTGTGTAAGGTTTTCTGTGTGTGTGTTTGTGTGTAACATTGTGTGGTTGTGTGTGTAAGGTTTTCTGTGTGTGTGTTTGTGTGTAACATTGTGTGTGGTTGTGTGTGTAAGGTTTTCTGTGTGTGTGTTTGTGTGTAACATTGTGTGGTTGTGTGTGTAAGGTTTTCTGTGTGTGTGTTTGTGTGTAACATTGTGTGTGGTTGTGTGTGTAAGGTTTTCTGTGTGTGTGTTTGTGTGTAACATTGTGTGTGGTTGTGTGTGTAAGGTTTTCTGTGTGTGTGTTTGTGTGTAACATTGTGTGGTTGTGTGTGTAAGGTTTTCTGTGTGTGTGTTTGTGTGTAACATTGTGTGGTTGTGTGTGTAAGGTATTCTGTGTGTGTGTTTGTGTGTAACATTGTGTGTGGTTGTGTGTGTAAGGTATTCTGTGTGTTTGTGTGTAACATTGTGTGTGGTTGTGTGTGTAAGGTTTTCTGTGTGTGTGTTTGTGTGTAACATTGTGTGTGGTTGTGTGTGTAAGGTTTTCTGTGTGTGTGTTTGTGTGTAACATTGTGTGTGGTTGTGTGTAAGGTTTTCTGTGTGTGTGTTTGTGTGTAACATTGTGTGTGGTTGTGTGTGTAAGGTTTTCTGTGTGTGTGTTTGTGTGTAACATTGTGTGTGGTTGTGTGTGTAAGGTTTTCTGTGTGTGTGTTTGTGTGTAACATTGTGTGGTTGTGTGTGTAAGGTTTTCTGTGTGTGTTTGTGTGTAACATTGTGTGGTTGTGTGTGTAAGGTTTTCTGTGTGTGTGTTTGTGTGTAACATTGTGTGGTTGTGTGTGTAAGGTTTTCTGTGTGTGTGTTTGTGTGTAACATTGTGTGGTTGTGTGTGTAAGGTTTTCTGTGTGTGTTTGTGTGTAACATTGTGTGTGGTTGTGTGTGTAAGGTTTTCTGTGTGTGTGTTTGTGTGTAACATTGTGTGTGGTTGTGTGTGTAAGGTTTTCTGTGTGTGTTTGTGTGTAACATTGTGTGTGGTTGTGTGTGTAAGGTTTTCTGTGTGTGTGTTTGTGTGTAACATTGTGTGGTTGTGTGTGTAAGGTTTTCTGTGTGTGTGTTTGTGTGTAACATTGTGTGGTTGTGTGTGTAAGGTTTTCTGTGTGTGTGTTTGTGTGTAACATTGTGTGTGGTTGTGTGTGTAAGGTTTTCTGTGTGTGTGTTTGTGTGTAACATTGTGTGTGGTTGTGTGTGTAAGGTTTTCTGTGTGTGTGTTTGTGTGTAACATTGTGTGTGGTTGTGTGTGTAAGGTTTTCTGTGTGTGTGTTTGTGTGTAACATTGTGTGTGGTTGTGTGTGTAAGGTTTTCTGTGTGTGTGTTTGTGTGTAACATTGTGTGGTTGTGTGTGTAAGGTTTTCTGTGTGTGTTTGTGTGTAACATTGTGTGGTTGTGTGTGTAAGGTTTTCTGTGTGTGTGTTTGTGTGTAACATTGTGTGTGGTTGTGTGTGTAAGGTTTTCTGTGTGTGCGTTTGTGTGTAACATTGTGTGTGGTTGTGTGTGTAAGGTTTTCTGTGTGTGTGTTTGTGTGTAACATTGTGTGTGGTTGTGTGTGTAAGGTTTTCTGTGTGTGTGTTTGTGTGTAACATTGTGTGTGGTTGTGTGTGTAAGGTATTCTGTGTGTTTGTGTGTAACATTGTGTGTGGTTGTGTGTGTAAGGTTTTCTGTGTGTGTGTTTGTGTGTAACATTGTGTGGTTGTGTGTGTAAGGTATTCTGTGTGTGTGTTTGTGTGTAACATTGTGTGGTTGTGTGTGTAAGGTTTTCTGTGTGTGTGTTTGTGTGTAACATTGTGTGTGGTTGTGTGTGTAAGGTATTCTGTGTGTTTGTGTGTAACATTGTGTGGTTGTGTGTGTAAGGTATTCTGTGTGTGTGTTTGTGTGTAACATTGTGTGGTTGTGTGTGTAAGGTTTTCTGTGTGTGTGTTTGTGTGTAACATTGTGTGTGGTTGTGTGTAAGGTATTCTGTGTGTGTGTTTGTGTGTAACATTGTGTGGTTGTGTGTGTAAGGTTTTCTGTGTGTGTGTTTGTGTGTAACATTGTGTGGTTGTGTGTGTAAGGTATTCTGTGTGTGTGTTTGTGTGTAACATTGTGTGTGGTTGTGTGTGTAAGGTATTCTGTGTGTGTGTTTGTGTGTAACATTGAGTGTGGTTGTGTGTGTAAGGTATTCTGTGTGTGTGTTTGTGTGTAACATTGTGTGGTTGTGTGTGTAAGGTATTCTGTATGTGTGTTTGTGTGTAACATTGTGTGGTTGTGTGTGTAAGGTTTTCTGTGTGTGTGTTTGTGTGTAACATTGTGTGTGGTTGTGTGTGTAAGGTTTTCTGTGTGTGTGTTTGTGTGTAACATTGTGTGTGGTTGTGTGTGTAAGGTATTCTGTGTGTTTGTGTGTAACATTGTGTGTGGTTGTGTGTGTAAGGTTTTCTGTGTGTGTGTTTGTGTGTAACATTGTGTGTGGTTGTGTGTGTAAGGTTTTCTGTGTGTGTGTTTGTGTGTAACATTGTGTGTGGTTGTGTGTGTAAGGTTTTCTGTGTGTGTTTGTGTGTAACATTGTGTGGTTGTGTGTGTAAGGTTTTCTGTGTGTGTGTTTGTGTGTAACATTGTGTGTGGTTGTGTGTGTAAGGTTTTCTGTGTGTGCGTTTGTGTGTAACATTGTGTGTGGTTGTGTGTGTAAGGTTTTCTGTGTGTGTGTTTGTGTGTAACATTGTGTGTGGTTGTGTGTGTAAGGTATTCTGTGTGTTTGTGTGTAACATTGTGTGTGGTTGTGTGTGTAAGGTTTTCTGTGTGTGTGTTTGTGTGTAACATTGTGTGGTTGTGTGTGTATGTATATATGTTTGCATGTGTGTACAGATATCACAGCTTTGTGTATAGATCTCTCGTGTCACAGCAGAGCCTACAATGTCTACATGGAGTTTACTGCATGTGATGCCAAAGGGAACAAACACTAATCCACTCAGTCCCCTTTTTTCTATCTGCTACTTGCAGATGCAGTATGTATTGATTACTGTCGTCTTTGAGCCGTTTGACACACACGGCCCATCTAACCTGCTCTTCTTGGCCTCACTTACTTTTCACACAGGTCAGTGGTTTAATCGCTGCCTTATTTTCTAGCTGTTTTTTTTTTTTCTTTTTTTCAGTCGAACCTCACAAAGCAGCAGAACGGCTTCAAGATCACTTTAAAAACCCTGGAAGACAACCTCCTCTCACGCCTGTCTTCAGCTTCTGGAAATTTCCTGGGAGACACAGAGCTGGTTGAGAACTTGGAGATAACCAAACGCACGGCTGCTGAGATCGAAGAGAAGGTTGTTCAGTTCACTCAGTATGACTTTAATTGTAAAGGAGGATGTTGTCAATAACATGCGGGAAAGTTCTTGCATTAAAGGCAACGTCTTCTCTGCAACACATTCCATACAGTATGTACAGAGTGAAATATTTGTGATGTACAGAAGTCAGATTTGGGGGCACGGTGGCTTAGTGGTTAGCACGTTTGCCTCACACCTCCAGGGTCTGGGTTCGATTCCCGCCTCCACCTTGTGTGTGTGGAGTTTGCATGTTCTCCCCGTTCCTCGGGGGTTTCCTCCGGGTACTCCGGTTTCCTCCCCCGGTCCAAAGACATGCGTGGTAGGTTGATTGGCATCTCTGGAAAATTGTCCCTAGTGTGTGATTGCGTGAGTGAATGAGAGTGTGTGTGTGTGCCCTGCGATGGGTTGGCACTCTGTCCAGGGTGTATCCTGCCTTGATGCCCGATGACGCCTGAGATAGGCACAGGCTCCCCGTGACCCGAGGTAGTTCGGATAAGCGGTAGAAAATGAGGTGAGAGAAGTCAGATTTGTCGGGTTGAGACAAAAGCTTCTTTTCTTGCTCACGGTTTTCCAGTGACAATAGTGTGTGTGTGTGTGTGTGAGACATTTGCGAGTAGATCCCAATATTGTGTTCTATATAATATATTGCAGAGGTGGGAGTAAGTCACACATGTGCAAGTCACAAGTAAGTCTCAAGTCATGAATGTCAAGACAAAGTCAAGTCGAGTCATTTTTTAATATTTGTCAAGCAAGTCTCAAGTCTCAAATTTGCGACTTAAGTCTGACTCGAGTCAAGTCAAGTCCCCCATCTCTGAGTCATTTAACTCAAGTCCGAGTCAAGTCTCAATTCATGAATGTCAAGTCAAAGTCAAGTCGAGTCTTTTTTTAATATTTGTCAAGCAAGTCTCAAGTCTCAAATTTGCGACTCAAGACTCGAGTCCCCCATCTCTGATATACTGTGTGTGTATTGTTTGTGAGTAGAACCTCACATTGTTTGTGTTTTATGTAATACGTGTGTGTGTGTGATTTCAGGTGAAGGAGGCAAAGGTGACAGAGACTAAAATCAACGAGGCGAGAGAGCACTACCGTCCGGCGGCCGCCCGTGCCTCTCTCCTCTACTTCATCATGAACGACCTCAATAAAATCCACCCCATGTACCAGTTTGCTCTCAAGGTATCTGTCAACATCGAACCCTGAACTCTCTGTGCACTCTCTTCTCGCACACACGTCACCGTCTCCGTGCTTCCTCTGCCTCCGCTTCCGCTGGAATGCGCCGTCTCGCTCTTTCAGCTGTTGCAACATGGTATTTAATACACTGCTCTGTCAGCATCCACAAACAATCATGAGCTCGCTGTAATGAAACGGGACGTTGGATTCTGACAAGGCGACAGCTTTCAGACGAGGAGTTTCGCGAGCATTAGTGGAAGAGAGATTAAAAACACTTAATTAAGTTGCTCGTTGTCTTTGTTCGGTGACATTCTCGTATTTTGAGACAGTCACCATGCTGTGACAAAATACAATCTTCAGCTATCACAAAATAATTGCTTTGGTCTTTTCGAGAAATTTATGCAAGCGGAAATGAGCACGAGGATGAGCGCGTACAAACTTACATAAAAGCTGCTTTCTAAAATGGTTCATTTAATGCTGAGGTAAAATGGCCCAGTGATTAATTGCTTAGTAATGCAAATATTTGTCTGGTTTATAATCTAGATTTTTGTCTCCTTGCTTTCTTGCTTGCATGTGTGTGTGTGTGTGTGTGTGTGTGTGTGTGTGTACTGTCAGGCCTTCAGCGTGGTTTTCCAGAAAGCCGTAACGAAGGCAGCCCCAGATGAGGTGCTGAAGCAGAGGGTTTTAAATCTAATAGACAGCATCACGTTCTCTGTGTTTCAATACACAACCCGTGGCCTTTTCGAATGCGACAAACTCACGTACATGGCGCAGCTGGCATTTCAGGTAAGGTATTTCCCTCATTAGATCTGTCAATGTCTTCATAAGAATCTTTTGCCCAAACCTTTTTTTCCATTATCGGTCTCACACACAGTCTCTCTTTCATCTCTCTAGATTTTAGTGATGAATAAAGAAATCAACACTAACGAGCTGGATTTTCTGCTGCGGTATCCCGTCCAGCCTGGCGTAACATCCCCTGTCGACTTCCTGTCTCATCATTCGTGGGGAGGAATCAAGGTAAAACATCAACATGTCATTTACTTCTGATTTGTTTCACACGCACTCCACAAATTATGTACATTTGCACCTTAGACGATGACTTGCATCACGTTACATCACACACTCAAGTATGTGAAGGAACCTGAGAGAGAGAGAGAGAGAGAGAGAGAGAGAAGTATTCTTCATGCATGACTCAACCCAGCTGTCCTGGACGTTTTCCTGTTCAGCCGTTTTCAGGATCTCAGCTGCACACGACACAAAGAATAGCATTAGTACTGAACGTCTCTAAGGACGATGCAGAGCAAAAGTTTACTCACTTGTCTGATCTGATAAGCAGTCAGCAGAATCGTAATGGCATGTACATCACTGATGCTTTCAAAGATGTTAATATTTAATTCCAATCCTTATATACAGTATAAAGCTACATCATGTTAGAAGTGAGAGATAAAGGATGAAGACATATAAAAAGGAGACATCATACGAGACGTCTAAAATGACTGGTGAAATGAACTGTCGAGTCCATCAGCTACAATACACAACCGATCTAATGCCCGACAGAGCCATTTAGCTCTTTAGAATATATTAAGTAACACCGTGTGTCTATTTGAGAACATTCTGCTGTCTGTTTAAGATAATAGAATGAACGAAAAGTTAGCACATGCCGTATAACGGACGAACGGATTCGTGCAGCATGAGCCAAGAAAAAAAAACTAACATTATTCTTAATACGATACATGAACATGGTCAATATGACAAATATATTTCCATTTAAATAGGGACCTAGAAATAGGGTAGACTCTTAAATGTTAAGATAAGATATTAAATATTTACTTTTTTTAAATATGTTTTAATATAAATATTTCTTTCTTAAACTATTTAAAACCTTCTTTTTATTCCCAAATTTGAATAAAGAAATAAATAAATAGCTTCAATTCATTCTACTAAATACATATGGCTTATTTAATATGTAAAAAATAGGTTAGATTTAAAAATGTAAATATTTAAAACAAAAATAGATTTACGAATAAAAAGAAGGTTATTTACTAAATAAACAATTTAAAGAAATAATAAAAGAAAGAAATTAAATATTATAGAACATTATATACATACACACACATACTGTATATAAATATAGATACACACAAACATACACACGCATATATATATATATATATATATATATATATATATATATATATATATATATATATATATATATACATACATACATACATACATACATACATACATGCATACATACATACATACATACATACATGCATACATACATACATGCATACACACACACACACAAACACACACACACTTTTCTGTCATTCACCATCCTCCACTCAGTGTGCATAAAGACCCAACTCCTGGCAAACTTCCAGCTGTTTCAGATGTGAAACTCATTGTGCTTAAAGCTATTTTATCTGCTGGTGTCTTTTTAAAGCCATTATCTGATTAGTTCAGATATGAAATATTATCTATCTGCTTTTTTGTGGTAGACTTTGATTTTTCATATGGTAAAGGATAATAAATGGATTTTACAAGTCTGTAGCCTCGTGTTTAAAGCTCAGAGGAACAGGGCGTGAATAACAGAGGACTGATTAGGAGCGAATACATTTTCGAAAATAACAAAGTTTTTTTGATTATTGAAAATATTCAGCATAGGAGCGGCAATTATTTTGGAACAATATTAAGAAGTTTCTCCTGTTGTTCGAGTGATTGAAATGCATTTCTTGTGTGTTGCTCATTTTCTTAACGTTGCTTACCAATAATTCTGAAGCCCAGTGTGAATAAGAAAGAGTTTCACAATACCAAGGCTTTCCTTCTGCAGCATCAGCACTTTGCAACTCTTCATTGTGAAGAAACTTGCTAATGTTTGCTCAGCAATTTAAACAGCATAAAAACAATTTGCTTTGCCATTATATTAAATTAACACCCAAACACCCACCCCCAAACCTCCCTGGGACTTCTTATGTTGCCAGCATTTTTTTTCTTTAGCAGTTCGACATGGCTCATTCAGCAATTATGGCACCTGCGTGCATGTAATATACAATGCACGCCAAGTATTACAAAGCTAATACGGTGTATAATGTGCTTTAATCTGTTATTAAGACCGGTGAAATTTCAATTGAATTGTAGGTGCCCTGTAATGCATGCTCTGTTCATCTATCTATCCATTCATGACCAAAAGAAAACAAAAACAAACAAACAGCTATAATAATTGAAAATATTCAGGCAGAAGGACACACTTGAGAAAGCTCATGATTCCCAGTGATGTATCTCAGCATTGCCGTTTTTTTTTTTGTTTTGATTAAAGGTTTTTATGAATAAAAGCTCACGTCTGAATCTGCATAAGATTATAATGGAAATAATTACATGTCCTTACCTTAATATCAAAGTTAAGCTTTGACTAGCTTCTGACCTGTCAGTGTTGCAGTTTACATTTACAGCATTTGGCAGACAGCTTTATCTAGAGTGTCTACATTACATTTTTATCTCGTTTTATACAATTGAGGGTTAAGGGTTTGGGATTCAAACTTACAACTTTCCGATCAGCAGCTCATCCCCTTAACCACTAAACTAGTCGATCCCCATCGCTGTTGATATGTGTATTGCTTAAAATAAAGCAAGTATAATATGTATTGATACAATTGCATACTGTTATGATGAGATAAATAAGAGAATTGTCAACAACAAGACATTTCACATGATACATCAATCATGTAGTGCAGATTCCTGGTGTGCCGGTGGCAGGATCCTGCACTCTCAATGCTGCTGCCCGGGTTTGATACCTGGACAAAAATAATATAAAAAAAGAAGAATTGCTTTGGGAAGGGCATCTGGCATAAAACCTCTGCCGAATCAAATATGCAGACCTGAACAATGCCGTTAACCCTGAATTGCTCAGTTGTTGGATAAGCACATCTGCCAGAAGCCATAAATAAAAATAACTTTTTAATTGCCTTCAACCTCTTTGTCAATCCTTTGACCCTTTAACCAGGTGGTTTATGTTTTTGTCTCAGGCACTTTGTACAATGGATGAATTCCGTAACCTGGACCGGGACATCGAGGGCTCTGCAAAACGCTGGAAGAAGTTTGTCGAGTCGGAGTGTCCGGAGAAAGAGAAATTCCCTCAGGAGTGGAAGAACAAAAGCTCGCTGCAGAGGCTGTGCATGATGCGAGCTCTACGACCAGACAGAATGACCAATGCCATCAGGTCAGTTCTCACACCGATCGAATACATCTCCAACAAGTTGATCAGTCAGTAAGGTGGCAATTATTAAACAGATTTTATTAGGAATATGTCAGCGTAGATTTCCATTTTGGAGGAATAATGGCTTAGTGGTTAGAACGTTTGTCTCACACCTTCAGGGTTGGAGGTTTGATGCTTGCTTCTGTCCTTTGTGTGTGGACTTTGCATGTTCTCCCTATAATTCGGGGGTTTCCTTCAGGGTCACCTTCAAGGCATCTGAATGGATGTGTGAGTGTGCTCCCTACAATGTGTTGGCACCCTGTCCAGGATGCCAAGGTGTCATCTGTCTTGTGTCCAGAGTCCCTTGGAATAGACTCCAGGTTCTCCTTGAGTGTATGTAGGAAAAGAGATACAGAAAACTGATAGGTGGAAGGATGGATATTCCATTTCACATCCATGACTCCGGTTATCAGAGGCTAAAGAAGTCTAATTAGCTTCATTGAGTCTGTAGAACAATCTGTGGCTATACAATCATGCCCTTTGACGAAGTTCCGTTTGCATGCATACACAGTAAAAGCAAATGTCTTGAAAATCTTTTTCTATTCAGTTTCATAACTTTTCACACATTTATTTTTATCTATACCCTTTTCATCTAAAACGTACTTCAGCTTGAAGAGGTTATAGTACATTATCAATGCATTCTGAATGAACAAACATGCATTCTCTTTCTCTGGGCAGAGATTTTGTGGAGGAAAAGCTGGGCAGCAAGTACGTGATGAGCCGATCAGTAGATTTTGCCGTCTCCTTTGAAGAATCCGGAGCAGCCACACCCATATTCTTCATTCTTTCACCCGGAGTCGATCCGCTAAAGGATGTGGAGAAACATGGTACAGTACAGTTTCTTTGTTTTGTTTTTTTGTTTGTTTGTTTTCTTAAACTTGACAGTTTTCAGGCAAAAACTTTTTAATGGCCTCATGTTCAAATCCATGGTGGCTGATTGACTGCTGTTTTGGGAGGTATTTCAGAAACAGACGGAAAAATACCAGTTTTCGTCGAAAACAACAACAAACAAATAGACGTCTTGTATCAGGAGGCCAGCGCTGTCTGTCCATGCATCATGTAATTTGAAAGGGTACATCTTATACGGCTCCGGGAGGAGTGTGGAGATCGATTAGGCATGGCTGTGTGTGCGAGTGTGACTAATCGACTCATAGCCAGAGTGCACTGCAATCAATTAGTGAATGCTTGCCTAAAGAGAGATCCTCTGACAGTTGTAATTATACTGAGTGTGCATTTATACAGTATGAACATGTGTAAAGACGGTGTAAATGAATTCGTTGCTGCAAAGGTTTAAAAGTAAAGTACATGTAAAAATGTCTTTGCAGGTCGAAAGCTGGGCTACACATTTGACAATAGAAACTTCCACAACGTGTCTCTTGGCCAGGGCCAGGAAGTGGTGGCTGAAAAAGCTTTGGATCTAGCTGCACACGAAGGACACTGGGTGATATTACAGGTAAAGACACACGGGTTGGTCTTTCAGCCTTTTTTTTTTTTTTCACAGATAAATCTTCCACTTCCTGATGCCCTTTTTTTAATAGCAGTTAACCTGCATTTAGCTGATCTGCAGTAACCTCACCATGGGAATTCAGTTCCGAGTTGTAAGTATGCTAATGTCTTGGTCAGCACTGTGTGTCTCACCCAGTCACCCAGGCCTCCTCTCTTGTGATTAATGATTCGTTTGGTGTGCCAGAATAGTGGGGGAGAGGAATGTGTCCTCCAAGCCTGCGTGATGGCCCAACCCCAGGGAGAGAGACGCACTCCACTAATGAGTCTATTAGGTTGCTTCTACTCCATCCAAATGTCAGTGTGAAAACACTCTCACTCGCTCTCTTGCCCAGCTGCGTATTACGGGTATTAGTTTGGAATACGTCCAACCCCTATTGAAAAATGACATATTTGCCAAATGCATATGATTTGACAGACAAAGGATCAGTATGCTAAGAAAATGCTGTTTTGAATACGGGTAATTTCTTGGGTTTGGATAAATACCACAGTAACGGCAACACAAACAGAATGTATCCACACAGATGGATTACATTGCCATATCTCTTCGCAACAGGACTGCATTTTTACTTTCTAAAGAACCACCGGTACAGAATCCTAATGGCAATTATTGGCAGTTGGCAATGGCAGCAGTAGGAAGAATGTGAGCGTTCTTTCTTTCTTTAAATCCCTGAGCTTCTCTACAGCATATCACCTAGTTCGGGGACTGCAGGCGAGGAGACCAGTGGTTGTTTAATTACTTTTGCATAACAATGCAGATCAATGCATTTCGAGGAACTTTTTTCCTCCCTCCTTCCCCCATAAGAAAGATTCTACCAGCCCTCTTCCTCCGTTTAACTGCCCGCTCCAACATCCACAAAAGTTCAGGGAAGCTCAGCGGGTCAATGCAAAGTTCCCCTCCATTGAAGGTTAATTATATTGCAGCACACGGAGCCCAGTCGACCAAAATGCAGAAATCCACTTGCTGTGGAGAGGCAATCAATAGCAGAGATTGGAAGAGAAAATCCACAGTCTTGGGAATCAAGTGACCTAAACTGACTGGACCTGGTTCCCTCCCCTGTCTCTTGTACTGAAATGTACTCTTAAAGGCCTACAATGAGCTGTGTACTGTATAGGCAAGCATCAGAAAGGAACAAGGTTAGATACAGTACCTGAGGGCAGGAGAAAAGCATTACTGGAGAAAAGAGAGCCGTGGCATCCAAAGCATTTAACTTTTTAATGCGTTTTTGAGGGAAAAAAGCAACACGCACAGGACGGTTTAGCTCACGCTGACATCCCGGTGCCATTTCGATGCCGTCAGAGTCTCATCAACGTAGCGAATTCTGCCGTTAGTGGAAGCTGTCATCTTACATAGACGCTCAAGTTCTGTTCTGACAGCACTTTTTTTCTGATTATTTAATTATGTTGTTAACAGGTTATGCCTAATGAATCAGACACTGTAATTGTATAATCACTTCATACAGCTCCAAAGCCGCTGATTGCAAACTCCGACACATCTCCTCTTCCATGAATGCAGACACCACAGATGTAGCGTCTCCCTGCTGGGCGAGTGCTTGATAAGCCAACGTGTTTAGCCAAGGGAAGGCAAAAAAAAGGACATACTCTGCATGCTGGCAAGCCACAAAAACGCGCAATAACAGCAAGTATGCGTTGTTAACAGCAATCAAAACACCTCTTCTCCGACAGCGCAGATAACTTTCTCTCATCTTTAAGTGCTGCGAACATTGAGGGTCGGCACTTTTCTTTCACAAGAAATTCATTTGCTGTCTGTCACTCTGTGCCCTTTAGGAACAATGGTTTAATTTGTGCTGATGACTTGGAAATTGTTTTGTGCTCTACAGCCGTGCAGATCTTTTTTCACCCCATTGTGACTAGTAATGCGGACTATCTTCTGTTTAAATTCAAACGCCCAACTGTTCTGTAGGAGCTTTTATCAAAAAACAACATGACCAAAAACAATATTTTGGTCAGTGCATATCAGAAATGAAAAGAAGTCCTTGTTGGTGGATCTGTATTCAGTTCACACCTCAGAACGTCTAAGCTAAGACCTTGCTCATTTTTATTCCAAAGCAAAAGAAAGAGTACTTCAGGTGGATTCATTAGGATCCATTTATTGAGGCTTGACATGTCTGTAAACAAACGATCTCGAAGTTTTCCAGATCAAACATAACCATGATAATGGGCTTCATATGTACAGTATACTCTAGTTATTTAGCATTAATGTCTATTCAAACTTACATTACGATACCAAGGCCGTAATCCTGGCGAAATTATCATTTATCTTTGGAATCCAGAACATCCACCTGGTGGCTAAGTGGCTGGGTACTCTGGAGAAGAAGCTGGAGCAGCACAGCGACACCAGCCACCAGGACTTCAGAGTGTTCATCAGTGCCGAGCCTTCTTCTTCCCCCGAGGGTCACATCATCCCACAGGGTATTCTCGAGAACTCCATTAAAATCACCAACGAGCCACCTCTGGGGATGCACGCCAACCTGCACAAAGCCTTGGACAACTTCAACCAGGTACGCCAAGACAAGTAACATATGGTACTTGGTATGTGAAACATATGGAGTGGCCATTTTCTATCTGTCATATTACAAGCGAGATGTTTCAGACACATTTAGACAAAAATACAATTACAGATGGTTGTTTTATGCGCATATCTGAGAGAGAATCAAATAACCGACAGCCTCAGAAATAGCTTTGTCCCTCTATCTGGACTACCGTGCTTATCATTGTGGTAATCACAGTCCACTAAATGATTTGGGATATTGTCATAGCTAATTATGATTAAAATTCTGCAGGTCGTATCATTGAAACCCAAACCATGTCATTACCCCAGAGCTTGCTCTGAGCTCATTTTATGCTTACAGACCTGATGGTTATCTATCATATAAATGCTACAGTAACATGCTGCCTATGTAGCTTTTCTCCGTTAAACGGCTTCAGCTTCAGTCATGTACGCAGCTTGAAAGCAAATCTATGCTACAGTAAAAGAAACGTGACCTAAGTGTCTCACCATCTCTAGGAAGCGGCAATAATATCCATAAGATGACAGCTGCTTTTGTATCGTATCTTTTCAACAGCCGGAGCAACCTGAAAGAATTGCTTCCTTAGCATCGAAGTATTGATTAATATCAGCGATGTACACTGCTCAAACCATCTGACGCTACACATAATGAAACTATTCTACTGAAAATATTAACAGCAGGGAGATTTGGGTGCCATTTATATTGTGCTAGAATGTTCTAGTAAAAGGTACATTATTATTGTTACTATAGACAATGTGAACACTAACGGTAAAAATACTCACATTTTTTATTAGGTTCCTTAATAAAAAAATAAAAATAAAATAATAATAAATAAATAATAATGAACAATAAATAACTAATAAAATTTCTCTCTCTCTCTCTCTCTCTCTCTCTCTCTCTCTCTCTCTCTCTCTCTCTCTCTCTCTCTCTGTCCATCAAACTATACTGTATCTACTCCACAATTTGCATCTGTCTTTCATGTGCAAGGATGAGAAAACCAGCAATAAAGATATGCCAGAAAGCAATATTCTATTCCTTAATAACTGTCCTTTTTCATATGATATGATGGTTTATTTGTTTTTTATTCAACATCTACTAATGGAAAGAAGTCAAATCACGGAGAGGGACAGGTATATCGATAGATGTTCCCTTTTCAACCGAACACGTGTGTTTGTGGCTAATAATGGCCAAATGAAGGCTCTCATCTTTAGCACTAAATAATGCTAATAAATAAATAAAGAATTCCATTTCATTGATAAATTAGTATGGATTAAGGTTATGTATGTGTGTACAGTACGTATATGCATACATACTTAATACATTTTTTTTCTAATTTATCAATTCCATTCATGAGAAGCAGTATGTTATTATACTGTTTGAATATTATTATTCTCTTTGGATATTCATATTCAATTAACATTTTTTTAAAATACCCTGTGCCCCAGGACAACGTGCTGCTCATTTTCCTTGAGCCTCTCAGTTGTGCACTAGTGGAGGAATGCAGCGCTTTCAGCAGTATTCACCCCAGTGATGCTGTGTTTGGAATCTTAATGCATCCTGCGTCTGAATCAGAGGCTCCATAACTCCGCCTTTAGTTCAGCTCTCGTGTTCAACATACTAAGTTTCCTATAGCCTTCGCTGCATGAAGTCTAAAGGCAGTTTAAGCGCCGTTGCTGGCTTGTCTGTTTAAGACACTTTCCAGTGAGACCAGATGCCATTTATTTCTTTCAGTGCCCCCACCTCATCCCTGTTGTGCTCATCTTTATTCATGAGCCAGGGGGAAAGCAGCATTGCTTAAGCACACTGATAGGTGATAACAATTAAAAATCTCTGAATTTATTGAACCTGAGCCAGTCATTTGTCTGGACTAATGAGTGAAGCTCTGCTGGGTGCTGCAGTGGAAAATGGAGAGTGGCAGGTGGTCAGTTCAGTATTAATAATCATCATCATCATCATCATCATCATCACCGACAATAATATTAGTTTGGTGTATATAAGGATGCTTGAATATCTTTCATATAATTCAACTTAAATATATGAAGCAGAAGACTTTAAAGTGAATAGTTAATAAAATACATACAGAAAGTAATAAAAAAATTATTCAATCTTTGATATGCATTAAAAATGATAAATGAAAACATAAATAGATAAATACATGGATGGATAAAGAAATAAATGAATAATCTCTTTTATATAAATAAATAAGTCAAATTGTGCTAAAACAAACAATAAAAAAAACAAGGTTGAAAAGAAAACCTTAGATAATAAAAAAAAGTTTTAAAAGATTTTTTTAAAAAAAAGGGGGTTTGGGGTATATTGTAATATACTGTATATTGTTATAATTTGCTAACCGAAGACGTCTACATGTCTTGTGAGACAGTTAAATTTCAGATGTATAGACATTCAGCTTCTTTTATAAATGTTATAAACTTATTTTTACTCATAATTCTGTGCTCTTTGACAGGACACGCTGGAGATGTGCTCACGTGAAAACGAGTTTAAAGGCATCCTGTTTGCCTTGTGCTACTTCCATGCTGTGGTGGCAGAGAGGCGAAAGTTTGGACCTCAAGGTTGGAACAGGAGCTATCCGTTCAACACCGGCGACCTCACCATCTCAGTCAACGTCCTTTATAACTATCTGGAGGCCAACAGCAAGGTGAGGAGCAGCTGTGGCTGTCAGAGCTGCAATAAAGGGATTTGAGGATGGAATAAAGAGTGAAAAAGTGAAAGAAAGAGTGAAAGTAAGAGAGGGTAAAAACAAGGCTTGTTGACATATGCCCTGCCTGCAGTAACGCGAGTCAGGCTCATGCTGAAGCTGGTGAAATTACCCTTCTCTACCCACGCTCCTTCCCACTCCAAATCGAAAAGCTTTGCCCTTTACCACACACATTTCAGAGGTTGCTTATATGTGCTAAAAGCACAATAGAAAGAAGTCTTCCTGCATTTCCATGTACCGCACTCAATATTGTAGTCTTTCCGAGAGCTTTACACAATGATACGTTTGGATTTAAAGACATGAAAAGGAAAGCAATCTTTTAGATTTTACACTTGTAATTAGTAAATGATTTGTGTGTTTGCAAACAGATAATGATATGGTGAGGTGATGTATTAAACCTAGTATCCACTATTGCACTTCCAAGCAGATTGGAGTGAGTCAGATTGGCATACAGCCTGATTGGTCCTCACCTGCTTCATCTTCCACGGTCACACAGCTGACATTATACACCTCTTACTTGGGAAAGCACTTTACCTGTCAGCTGGATACCGGACACTACATATTAGTCTAATCACATTACACTTAGCTACGGCTCACGGAGGAGCTACAGAGACATGGGTCACTGCTAGAGAAGCCCCAGAGGCAGTCATTTTAACACGCAGTAAAATGTAGCTCAGAAACTCAAAGCAATTAAAATGAAATATTTAATATACATTAGAAAATGTAAAAGAAACGAAAGAAAGAAAGAAAGAAAGAAAGAAAGAAAGAAAGAAAGAAAGAAAGGAAGAAAGAAAGATATATGTAGATAGATATGTAGGAAATTATTATATTTCAATACTTTTATCATATAGATTGACAGACAGACAGACAAATAGATAGATAGATAGATAGATAGATAGATAGATAAACACACACACACACATATATATATTACACTGTATAAGCTAAAATATTATATTTCTATTCTTCTGTAGATACATAGATAGGTAAACACACATTCATATATATATATATATATATATATATACATATATATATATATATATATATATGTGTGTGTGTGTGTGTGGTGTGTGTGTGTGTTTGTGTGTGTTTGTGTGTGCGTGCGTGTGTGTGTAAATGTGCGTGCGTGTTAATCTATCTAGCTATCTACAGAAGAATAGAAATATAATATTTTAGCTTATACAGTACATTGTAATATATATATATATATATATATATATATATATATATATATATATATATATATATATATATATATATATATATCCCTTATGGAATATGACAGAAGTATAAAAATTTAACATTTTGCTTAGATGATAGACTAAAATCTGCAACAAATGCCATTTTTTGTAACACTTAACGCGGCTTGTCAAATACACACCCTCCATTAATTCATAGCTAATAAATTTGCATCTGATTCATTAATACTGTAGTTATTTTGTAACATCAGCAGCTTATTTGTGCTTACATAGTGTTTTATATCCATACCTATGTGTATATATAAGTGTTGCCTGGTTCTCTTTAGTAACTGTGTAACATAGACTAATGTTCACTAAGGCACATTTCCAGGAACCATTTTAATTGAAATCTATTGGAATGTCCTCTTTACAAGGTTTTCAGCCTTTATTTTTTTTTAAGGTCTGTTATTTAGAATCTGCAGTTTTTTTGCTACAAAATTACATCGATATTTAAAGAAAAGCAAGTGACAGGACATGAAGCCGCTTAAGTCGATCCAGCCTGTAAGGATTATTAAAATCACCTGCATGTAGTTTATGTCTCTGAAATTTTATTAAAGAAGTTAGGAGATAGAACATGCAGACTCGTGCCTATAGTGTGTTTTTATCCTTTCAAATGGTGTCTAATGATATAAAAGCAAGAGCAACACCCTTGTTATTCAGGAGCTTCTAAAATAGCACTTGATCCAACACCTCCATCATTTTCATAATCATCTGTCAGTTCATTGGGTGAATTTAACATAACCATGAGATACTAAATAGTGGTTATGAAATACATGTGTGCAGGACAATTTTATTATTTATTTATTTTATCACATTATTAATAATACTGTTTTTTATTATTCATTTAGCATGTTCTCTTGTGTAAGAACACAACAGATTACATCATTAATAATCATGGTTTATGTCTCAAATGCCATTTCACAGGGATTTGTGGGTATGTGTGTGTGTGTGTGTTTGTGTTTGTTTGTAATTGTATGTGTGTGTATTTGTGTGTGTGTGTGTGTGTATGTGTGCATGTGTGTGTATGTGTTAGTGTGTGTTTGTGTTTGTTTGTAAGTGTATGTGTGTGTATTTGTGTGCGTGCGTTTGTGTGTGTGTGTATGTGTTTTTATGTGTGCGTCTATGTGTGGGTGTGTGTGTGTGTGTGTGTATATGTGTGCATTTATGTATGCGTGTGTGTGTATGTGTGTGCATTGTGCTTCTATCATGCTGTTAAACAGTGGTGCTGGGTTTAATAACACATTGCACTGTGAGATGGAGGTCAGTGCTGAACATAAAGCATATCATTATAAAAACAACAGACATCTAGGTTAATTATCTATTAAGTCATTTTGTGTTGATACAATGGATTGAGAGCACAATTAGAGTTACAGTCATTGCACTAATCAGTAAAGAGCTGCACAGAATACTGGAGAAGCAGGTAACACCTATAATACACATAAAGAATAGAACACTATATTAAACATGCAAGTGATGAAAAACATGCAAATGAGGAATAAAACGTGACCTCATTATTGGAAACCAATAATATTATAAAATGTTCATGTTATAGCAGCTATGAACAGTCTTTTACTTGTTATTCTGTTTTATTTCAGTGTAACGGCTATATTAATGACCCGATGTAGAATTCAGTAGCAATTAATTTTTTTATCTTCTTCTACTTTCGGCTTTTCTGTTAGGGGTCGTCACAGCGAATCGTCTGTTTCCACCTAATTCTCTACTCTCACACCAATTAACTTCATGTCCTCATTTAACACATCCATATATCTCCTCTTTGTCCTTCCTCTTGACCTCTTACCTGGCAGCTCCATCTCCAACATCCTTTTACCAATATAACCATCTCCCTCCTCTGTACATGTCCAAACCATCTCAATCTAGCATCTCTGACCTTGTCCCCAAAACAGCCAACCTGAGCTGACTCAGGTTGATGAGCATCCTCATCACTCCTGAGGAGAACCTCAACATCCTCATCTCTGCTACCTGCCGCATGTCTTTTACTCACTGCTACAGTCTCTAACCCATTAAGCACAGATGCTCTCACTACTGTTACCACTCACTACTAATTAAGTTCTTTTATACAGGTTATAATCGGTTACATCTGCTTTCAGTTAAAAAGCAGCCCACATTTTCACTTCTGTTAGTGCACTAAAACACAAGCACGTTCAGGGAAAAAATATCATTTGATAAAATGTATTGTTTTTTGTAACACATGGTAGTGGAGTTTGATATTTGAACTCTATCGTATACAGGTTATGATGTGCAATATAGCATTATTTACTGCTTAGAAGATCAGAAATGAGCTCAGAGATGCACTGCGGTCTCCAGAGTGGAAATTTAATAGCAAGCGCTTTTCGTTTTGTTTCAGGTGCCGTACGACGACCTTCGCTACCTCTTTGGAGAGATAATGTACGGTGGCCATATCACCGATGACTGGGACCGCAGGTTGTGCCGTACCTATCTGGAGGAGTTCATCAAGCCTGAGATGATGGAAGGGGAGCTGTACCTTGCCCCAGGCTTCCCATTGCCTGGAAACATGGATTATAACGGCTATCACCAGGTAAATTGACCTCCTGCCACCAGTCTGTCTTGCCGAAACAGAATGAAAGGAGGAAATCCCTGTGTGTACCTGGAGTTATTTTTACAGAAAGAAATGACTGTAGGGAAAATGGCATCCAGGCTGGTTATTGTAACATCATAATTAGATATTAGAACATGAACGGTACTTAATTCACACTTAAGCCATAGCTCTCTACATAACGTCCTAATCTTTGGCCATTATTTTAACAGTTCTACACTGCATTGCTACAAAATATTATTAATAATAGATTAAAAGAGGGGGGCACGGTGGCTTAGTGGTTAGCATGTTCGCCTCACACCTCCAGGGTTGGGGGTTTGATTCCCGCCTCCGCCTTGTGTGTGTGGAGTTTGCATGTTCTCCCCGTGCCTCGGGGGTTTCCTCCGGGTACTCCGGTTTCCTCCCCCGGTCCAAAGACATGCATGGTAGGTTGATTGGCATCTCTGGAAAATTGTCCCTAGTGTGTGATTGCGTGAGTGAATGAGTGTGTGTGTGTGTGTGTGTGTGCCCTGCGATGGGTTGGCACTCCGTCCAGGGTGTATCCTGCCTTGATGCCCGATGACGCTTTGAAGTTTGAGTTTGGATAAGCGGTAGAAGATGAGTGAGTGAGTGATGAGTGAGATTAAAAGATTTAATGACACATTTCCAATAAATGTCAGAGAATTTTTTTTTTATATTAAGTACATTTTATTTTAACATAACTAATTTTTTAATGCATTTAATTTCTTGCATTTTCTTTTTTTTTTTTAAGTTAATCATAAGTTAATAGTTTTATTTTTTATGTTTAACTGTTGAAACAGGAATTTGCTGTTATTATTTTAGGATAATAAAACAACCTTCAACTTTATTTATTAAAAAAACAATTTGTTGGCAGTTTTCGAGACTCATTAAGAAGAATGTCCTAAAACATTGGCCTCGAAATCGAAGTCTTTCTCGTCCAAGAATCTTTTCCTGCTAGACATTTTGGAAAACAACAGTATATATATTTAGATTTTGTCTCCGGTATATTTTATTAAACCAGACCGCTGCCTGATTTATTGATACATTCACAAGTTCAACGTAAATGGTAAAGAAAGCTTTCTATGCATTTCTACTTCCCAGATTTTCCTAAAATGATGAATGTTAGTAACATTTTAATGCGGTTACGTTTAGTGTAATTTTGAGCTTAACTGCATTATGCTGAAGCTGTGCTGAGATGAAGTGCTCAAGCACATGGCATTTTTCCAAAATCACACAAATACCTGAGGCTGTTATAAAACACCATTATAATGTTTGTGTATGTAAAACCCCATATCCCTAAAGCAGCTTTTTAAATCCTTAGCAGGGAAAATGACTTACCTGAGGGTAAGGGGGCATTTTGCTGCATAGGATCAGATAAAATGACTGACAGACTCGGGCGTCGTTTCACTCATTAGAGTTGCACTTATTCCTCTTTTAGTTAATAACAAAAAACTGTACACTGAGATGTCTTTTTTCTCAGCAGCAGCTCTTTTTCCTTTGTGGCTACAGTATACACATCACTCTTAATAGATTTTGCCAATCAAGATCACAGTTTCTTTTTATCCAGCTGATCATTGTTACAGACTCATTTTCCCACAGACTTCTTCTGTATGGTATCGACACTTACTGCTGTGTTTGAATTGCTATTTAATTATCGATACTTCTCTTAGACCACCCACAGTGCTCTGTTCCTGTGGAATATTAGTTATAGTCTAAGTACATCATCTTATTTACGGCAACTTAAGTGCAAATGTTGCTTTAATGTTTACAGAGGCAAAGTTCGGTAGTCGGGTTATGCAGCTGCTTTAAGAATGTGTAAAGGGATTGTGCGTAGATTATACTGTACGTTTGCAGTTGACGTTTTTTCTTAAATAGAAGTATCCAAGCAAGTTTTTTTTTTTTCCCTTTCATTAGTGTCTAAATGACCATGTTGAAAAAACAACGCTCTGGCCATTAAACTTCGTAACGAATCTGGGATAGAAAATACAGACTGAAGATTATTTTTTTGTTAAATGTATAACTAAATTACATGTGAACAAGTGATTGCTATGATTATATATCAATGAGAAGATATCAAAAACTGAAATAAATATCTTTGTATCTAAGAATCTAGGATTTTTGAATAGTACTAGCTGTAATGATCACATTAAGCACTGCAAATTTGGTTTAAGTTAACAGAATGGCTTCCACCCTCAGTGATCCTTTGGGTACACACCTTTGGGTGCTTAAATCTTACACCACCAGGTTTATGTACCACATGGCCAAGCTTGGTATTAAATCCTCAGTTGAAATGCGGAACTCAACTCTGATTGCAGCCATTGGATTTTAAGCCTTGGCATAAATATCTATAGAGTGTGTATTCCTGCTGGATAAAAGTGTTATAAAAGTGGTAAGGGATTTAGAGAAGTGTGCAACTGTCTCATTCTCTCTTTCTCTGCTTCCATCCAAACCTCAGAAATCAGAAATTTCTGTCTGAAGTCTACATTCATATAAACCCTCAGGCTACCGGCAAAGTGCTCATTTGCTTAAGCCATTGTCTGTGGGCTGACTTCATGTATAAAGTGTCTTTCTGTATTGCCTTCCTAATAGTGAAATTGCCTAGATTTGTGATAACAATCTTGCTCGATTATTATAATCCCTGATTTTTTTTTCCCTCAGTACATCGATGAAGCACTACCCGCAGAGTCACCTTATCTGTACGGCCTTCACCCCAACGCTGAGATCGGTTTCTTGACTCAGACGTCAGAGAAGCTGTTCCGTACCGTTCTCGAGATGCAACCCAGAGACGGAGGCTCTGGAGAAGGCAGCGGCACGTCACGAGATGAGAAGGTGAACATACATCAATTCAGGTTTCCAACCAAACACAAAGAAACCAAACGTATCCTCATTTCCACCTCATGGATATGCCTATTGCAATCTGGAGCCATTATTAGCCATTAGTCACAGTATCTCCTCATCACTATATGTCATGGCCTCTATTTATCCCCATTACTGTCATCAGTTAAAAAAAGAGACGTGATCCTATTCACTATATTGTCTCTGACTAGGGTCATCTACCCTTAAAAGGTTCAGCTTCATTACTCTGTCATGTTGATACCCATTTTATTCCAAAGACAGGATCCACACTTCTGTCTGAAGAGGTTAAGTAGAGCTAATTCCCAAGAAACGGGCTCGGTTCCGTTAGCTCTGACATTTACTAGATTAGATATGGGTGCTGTGGAAGTGTGTCTGGATGCATTATGACAGCTGACCTTTTTAAGTTAAGAGATTGGGATTTGTAAGCAATCACCATTTTGCATTAAACAGGTCACGCAAGTGACAGAGACAAATAGGTCTTTTTTTGACAAGATATTGATTATGTTATCCACTTCCTCTGTGGAGTTCATATTAGTCTGATGTTCAAGGGAGATTTTAGAACAGACGAACTATTCCAGCGGATACAGTAGATCAGAATTGTGCTTCACTTCCTCACTGAAATGTTTCCATGTTAAAGGTGAAAACCATCCTGGATGAGATCCTTGAGAAGCTTCCGGAAGAGTTTAACATGACGGAGCTGATGGGGAAGGTGGAGGAGAGGAGCCCGTACGTTGTAGTGGCCCTGCAAGAGTGTGAGCGTATGAACATCCTGACACAGGAGATCAAACGCTCGCTCAAGGAGCTAAATCTCGGCCTGAAGGTATCGTACGGCGCTGATGTACACACCTCGTGTACACACGCTGCCATGAACTACAATGTATGAATATTGATTTTCCTAGTATGTGTGCTATTAGGACACGCTTGTCTCTTTGGTCTCTCGGCCAATCTGATACGGTGACATTTCAAATGTGCTCTGAGTGCTCCATTACAGGTCATTCAGGATAAATGAAATTTAAGCACTGGGGTGCCACAAATCGATTGCTCTGCTCATTCAAAAGCTATTTTAAGTGCATTATATCACTGAATGTCGTTACACTCTTGATTAAAGAGAAGTGTGGGCCATTTGAATCTTGCCAAAGAGTAATCTGATTTAGTAGAGATTCCTAAGATTCTCATCAGGAATAAAACAGTGCTACAATGTTTATGATTATGCTTGTCTCTATCTCCAAGAAAAACTCACATAGCATCTAGTACACTAGCCAGATTACAGGAATGTATTTGTACTGGATCGCTATGGACATATTATGTCAGTTATTCATAAACCTATTTCTCTGTCAGGGTGAACTCACGATGACCAGCGACATGGAGAACCTCCAGAATGCCATCTACCTGGAGCAGGTTCCAGACTCTTGGAGTAAACGTGCATATGCGTCTACATGCGGCCTGACGCTCTGGTTCACTGATCTGCTGTGTCGAATTCGTGAGCTGGAGAGCTGGACTTCGGACTTCAACCTACCCTCTGCAGTTTGGCTTGCTGGCTTCTTCAACCCTCAGTCCTTCCTTACGGCTATCATGCAGTCCACGGCGCGGCGCAACGAGTGGCCGCTTGACAAGATGAGCCTGCAGTGTGATGTGACCAAGAAGAGCCGTGAAGAGTTCAGCTCTCCGCCTCGTGAGGGTGCCTACGTTCATGGCCTCTTCATGGAGGGAGCACGATGGGATACTCAGGTAAGAGGCAGTGAGGTTTGTTAGGTTAGCTCACATTGATCTAAAATGGTGACAAATTTGATGGCCATTGGTTCAAACTCAAACCAGATTTATGTTGGATTTTGGCCCTAAGCTTCAAAGATGTTAGGATGTCTTAACGTCCCTGTCCTTCCAGTTCATCTATATGCTAATTCCTATCTGTGACTATTATTCACCATTAATTACAACACATTTTTATGTCGCTACACTAAACAGTGGACAATTATATGTGACTATACATTACCTGAGTACATTCTTAGGAATACCTATTCTGTTAAATTGTGCAATTATCTGCTCAACTAAGCATATGGCAGCAGCACAACACACACAGCCAGACACAAACAAGAGCTTTAGTTAATATTCACATCAAACTTCAGAATGGGGAAAAGTTGGATCTCGGTGGCTTTTACTGTGGCATGGTTGTTTGTGCCAGATGGGTTGGTTTAAGCGACTGATCTCCTGGGATTTTTACACACAACAGAGACCAGAGTCAGATGTCACAAAAAACATCCATCGAGTGGCAGTTGTTTGAATAGAAATGTATCGTTGATAGAGGAGCTGGAAGGCCTGACTGGAAGTTCATGGTAACTCAAACATCCACACTTTCCAACCACGGTAAGCAGAAAAGCACCTCAGACTGAACATTAAAGCAAATGGGCTGTAAAAGTCCACACCGTGTTCCACTTCTGTCAGCCTAGAACAAGGAACTGAGCAGACAGTAAGCACAGAACTACTGCTCACTGGATGTTTTTGTACCATTTTGTGTAAACTGTAGAGACTGTTGTGTGTGAAAATCCCAGCAGATCAGCAGTTTCTGAAATCCAATCTGTCCTGCACAAACAACCAAGTCACTCAGATTACATTCTTTTTCCCTTATTCTTTTTGATCTGTATAAAGCTCTTGACCTGTATCTGCCTGCTTTTATGCATTGTGCCATTTCTACATAATTAGCTAATTGGAAAATTGCACGAATGAAAAATAGAACTTATAAACTGTTCCTAATAAAGTGGCTGGTGTTTGTAGACAGACTTAAAATGACCTACATTGCAGACAGTCATGTTGTAAGCCAGAGATCAGCACATGCAAGTAGGAGGCAGAGGGATGAGGTGGTAGTGTGGGTTTGTAGACTGATTTAATTGAGTTTTCTCTGAGAATTCAAAATGAAACATTTCGCTGAAAATAATTTTTTTAGGTGTGAGTCAGTGTTAAATTCAGCGAACTAAGGTCATCGGTATGCCATGGGTGCATCAATAAACTATATTTAAATATAAAAGTGGAGAATTTACTTAAAAATATCACATTCAGTGCCTTCCTGCTAAGATTAGACTACGAGTCTGAGATGTTCATTTCTGATCAAAAAAAAAGGGCAAGAGCTGGAAGAAACATCCAGCAATATGTTCACACACACACACACACACACACCCCTTGAGAGCCATGCATACATTTAACGTTCCTTAAGTTTCTCAATCCACTAATTTGAAACGGAGTATCGCTCCAACAGAGTCTGTTAATGACACCAGCTGGATATTAAATGCTATTGTAAAACTAATCAACCAGTTGATTTGGATGCAGTAGCTAAATTAGCTTCCAAAATGAATCAAATAACAACGAATGTGATATTTGCAGGTTAATAAGAAATTTGTGTGGTCACAGCTTTAGGGTCTGTGCAGTAGATGACTGGAGAACAACTTACACCGGGGCCTTTACAGGACCGTGTAAATGTATGCTGCTTTTTCAGGTCTCTAAAGGCAGGTTTTAATTACAGCATGTGAAAACCGTGCATGGATTCATTTTAATTGGTACCCCAGCTCGGCTGTTTTTTCCCTATACCTTAAATCGACTTAGACAGAGAGCCAGGTTTGCCTCTGTGCCCCGAGGGAAAACCCACTCTGCAGCTCTCCAGCTGTAAAAGCATAAATAAGCCCAGATGCCTCTGATACAGCATGACTGAAACAATTCAAAGTTTCGGCATAATTTACATGGCAGATTTGTTTTTTTCTAGATGTTTAAAACGACATATCGTTTTTTAAATCGTTCACCTGCACTATTTTAGATGTCCAATATTCTGAAAGTGCAGAACTCACCTCCGTGGAGATTGTTAGTGGAAATGTGCTTGAGGGAACTTGGACTGTTTTGGGTTTTTTTTGCACTAGACAGCCAGGTCCTCAGTGAAGAGTCTCAAGTAGGAGATGTTGAACGCTACGATGGAGACGGACAGGCAGTGGGTGAGAAAGAGAGAGATGGTAATTTAAAGAGAGAAAGTTACCTACAGTAGGAAGTGGGTGGAGCTTCATGCGTGGTCTTTCTTCGGTTATTTCATAACACCATATTCTTGATTTGATCTGTGGTTTTAATAGCTGTGAGTGGGCCATCAGGTAAAAAGGCAGCTTTCAGTGCAGAGGTGATTTTAGCACAAAGCAACCGACCACGCATGTCTCAGAAATGTGGAGAAATGTGATTTATGTGACTACCTTCGAGGAAAAAATAATGCTTTAGCCTTAAAAGTTGTGTTGATTTGAATTCAAAAAGAAAGATATTGTTATGGTTTGTGATGCGAATAGAGCTCTAATTAAACAGTGGAGATGATGAACTGTGCACCACTATTAACACAGAACAGGGCCAGCATTGACCCCATATTCCTGATCATTGCACCAAAAAAAATAAACCGTTCCCTTTTCACGACGTCCTGACAGCGCAACGCGAGCCACAAAATCATTTCAGTTTCAAACACATTAACTTTTCTTGTTCAAAGGGACCCTGGGATTAATGCTGAAAATCTTCCTGAAATAAGGAAAAAAAAAAAAAGCTCTTTACCAAGATTAATTGGTCGCACTTTTAAAGGACTTGTCAGGAATTCATTTCACTTAAATGGATTTACAAAGTCAGATGACTCAGCAATTTTCTTTGGAACTATTTCCGCCGCATGACATTGACTAATATCACACGATAAAGGTTTTCACAGCAGAAACTGTTCTGTGTGTTGTGTCTCACAGGCTGGTGTGATCGTTGACGCTCGGCTGAAAGAACTCACCCCGGCCATGCCGGTCATCTTCATCAGGGCCGTCCCCGTAGACAAGCAAGAGACGAGGAACGTCTACCAATGTCCCGTCTACAAGACCAAACAGAGAGGACCTACATATGTGTGGACTTTTAACCTGAAAACCAAAGAGAATTCGTCCAAATGGACCTTGGCAGGCGTGGCACTGCTTTTGCAGATATAAAGCATGTAGCTAATATAGCTAATCTTTGCAATAACAATAATCGCTTGAATTAATGCACTTTTACCAGAAATCTGGTGTCTTTTGTAGAAACTTAATGTGTTTAGGAGGTTGATTTAACAGGACAGGTTACAGAAGTCCTTTGCTGTAGCTCGATGCCAAATAGTTCAAACAACTAGTAACTGTGATTTCATGACTATCTTCTGCTTATTACATATAAATATCAGCCATTTTATACCATGGCAGCATCAAGTGCTCAATTCTGATCGCCTCGAAAAGCTCCAGCTACGTGATTTATGTCAATATGTTCTAATACAGTATATTATCGTTTCTATGGAAACAACTCATTCAGTTGTTGAGACTATTATGGCAAACATGCCACAAACATTTTTGAACATGTAGATTTTTTCTTAAAGATGTTTTTTCTTAGAGATGTTTATTTATCATTTTAGGAAGGAGTCTTCAGTGACAGCGCTTTCTAAACTAAAAAAAAAATACAGTCTCTGAAAAGAAAAAAGTTCTGCAAAAGCGGGAAAATCATGACAGGATTTTCCTACTAACAGTGAAGTTGCATTGTTTTGTCATACACAAAAGAGAGACAAAAGAGGCTGGTGAAGGAGTAACGTAAGCGATATGTAATGTGAGTGAATGACAACAGGATATACAACAGTAAACGTATGTACTGTAGAAAATAATAATAATAATGAAATGTAATTGTTTAAGTGTTAGTATTGATCAATTGCTGTGTTTTTATAAGAGAAAAACCTTTCAGGAAATGATGTCATAGGAAGATAATCAACTTCAGAGTGGTAAGATTGGGACTCGTTGCATCATCCCATCCTTTTCCTTTTCCTTTATACAACGTTCCCTGCTGTGTTTTTCAGAATCATCCTATAGCGCCTTCACACACCTCATATCCCTTTGTTCTGTGAACCCCCTTTTTTTATATTGAAGTCATTTGTCTGTTCTCTCTCCAGGAGTCTTTATCCTCTGAGTCTTACTGCTTGGACTCTCAATATCAGATATCCCACTGAGCTAAAACCATAACAGTCACTCTAACCTTTCTCCGTTAAAACCCTCAGACGAAGCTGCAGCTTCAGATCCGACCATGTCCTGAGACCGGGGTGGAGGGGGGACTAGAGTAAAAACTGGCTCCCCTGAAGATATTGCAATCCTTGCACAGTATTTTTCTGTGAATCGTCTCGCACAGCGATGGGCCTCGAGGGAACTTTATATCTGTTATTGAGAAAACCTAACTGCACATTCAGACGCTAAGGTATGATACAGAGCCATGCGGAAAGGGAATACAGGAAATGCAATAAATATAGCTGGAATCCAATTATAATGATCTAGCAAGAGTAGTTTTAGATAACATAAAGAATTTCTTCTTCTGTATCTTCAAAATCCCATGACGAGAAGTTTAGTTCACTACAAAAAAATATATATACCAAAGATTGCCTTTTAGACACTGAGGTTAGGTTTAACGTTAGGAGCAGAATTAATTAGCTGCATTAATAATTATGCCAAATAAAGTTCCTCAGACGAGAACCTTCTCATCTTTGGGAGACAAAGATGTGTGTGGGTGTGTTTATGTGCTTGCTGCGTACAGTAGATACAGTAAATCTGCTAATATCTGCTCAGGAAGACTTTCCTTCAACGTTATACTGTATCTCTCATAGATAAACCATTATTTAAAAAACCTAACAATCCTGTAATGTAACCCTGGTTGCTTATTAAATTGTACTACATTGATTTTTTTTCCACACTAAGCGGTTATATTTAATAAATTATTGAATCAAAAAAAGTTTTAATAAGCATCTAGCAATATTCAAAAGTGCATTGAAGCTCATGCTTCACCACCAAAACTCCTCCACAACTGATGTTGCACTGGCATGTTGGCATCTGTCCATGATTAAATGTATGGTGCATTGATTAAAGTAATTAATCAGATAATGAATGCAGATTATACAGCATTAAGAATGGTCATACCAAGGGCAGAGAGAGAGAGAGAGAGAGAGAGAGAGACTGTTATTGTTGCACATTGTTTTGTAATTCTACAGATGCAGGAATTTTCATGTCGGAAAGAAAGAATGAATTTCTTCATCTTTTCCCCTCTGAATATTCTGCTTGTTTGTGATAGAGGAATTTCTAGTCTATAAAAAAAGTCACACATGCATATATATGGTATTATTCTCTAGTTATTTTATTCACTTGCTGTTGCTAAGGGCGACCCCACATTCACTACCTAACATTTACACACCATGAGGACAGCTGAGGATGTTCTTCTTTGTTCTAACTCTAGGACGGTGGTTGCTTAGAGCACAATTCCAGTTAGATTTAATATAACCTTTAAGATAAAACTAGAATGAATTTAGAACAGACTCTTCGTACTTTTTGACTATATGATGATTTATAATCAGGATGAGTTCCCTTCTGAGTCTGGTTCCTCGCACGCTTTGTTTCTCATGTCGTCTCAGGGAGCTTTTCTTTGCTGTCGGTGCCTCTGGCTTGCTCGTTAGTGTGAAATCTTATCTATTTAAATTTATATCCAGAACTTGTACATTTATATTAATCTGCTTTGTGAAAGTGTCCATTGTACTCTATACAGTGCAAGTAAAACTGAATTGAATGTTGTAGTACACATGTTAGCAGATAAATGGGCATTAACCCAAATCTTCTATTGGACTCTGGCCATTTCTGTAGTGAATATATTCTCCTAAAAACAACTGAATATTAAACTGAATATTGAATAACTGAAATCTTCAGAATTTTATTTGCCAAGTGTGCTCACACACACACGCACACATACACACACACACACACACACAGACACACACACATAAAACACACACACACACACACACACACAGAAGAATCTGTTGTGGTTATAGGAGCTCTTCTGGACAATGTGTATACAAATATATACATAGACTAAATGGTGAAAAGATAAAAATATAAATTATATACAAGCCTCAGTAAGTACTGAGGCTTGTATATAATTTATATTTTTATCTTTTCGATGGGTATGTATGTATATATACATACCCATCGAAAAATCTAATATGTATTTACATGGATTCTAGTAAAAGATATTGCTTCGACCACACCGAGGCAGCCATCTGTGGCGCCATCTTGGATTGACTTTTTTCATCTTGGATCGATTTCTAACGGACTCTTCGGTGCATTCAGTAGTGAATATATTGTCCTATAAACAACACATGGTTTACTGGTGGCTTAAGCAGTTAAGATTCTGGGTTCTCGATTGGGGTTCAAGCCCCAGAACTGCCGAGCTGCCACTGTTGGGCCCTTGCTCAAGGCCCTTAACCCTTGGGCCCTGCGCTCTGACCCCAACCTCCAAAGTTGGGATATGTGAAGAAAGAATTTCACTGTGCTGTAATGTAGATGTGACAAAATAAAGGCTTGTAATCTATTCTATATTAACGCAGCATGTTTTGAACATCTGACATTAATGCAGCATTTTTAGGAAACATTTTATTTCAGAATGACACTTGGATGCAATGATGACATGAGGTGATTTTTTTATGCTAAACAAATATCCTAATTAACGCTATAAAATATTATAAAACATCAGTGAGATGTCTTGCCAAAAAGTAAGACATCACCAGCTTTATTTTATCACAACATCTGTGAACTAACAGTAATCATTTTGTTTTTCATCGCCTGTCATTTGCACAGTAAAAGATTAAATTATCACCTGCTACACTATAAATATTGTTTGACGTTATACATTTGTTTATCCATACATTTTGATTGGAAATGTGTTCAGCAGATTATTCTACAGCCAACCTTGACCTAAAGCTTTGCTGTTAATTAGGAGCCGTGTCATGTTTTACAACATGATGCAGTAAAAAGATGATCTAGAGAAGTATCAGGGTGCTGATATAGTCAGAGAGAGATGAAATAGAGAGAATCTGTCATTGCTGTGGCTTTGAGGTGAATACAGTAGAGCAGGAATGAAAGCCCATCTGCCATAACACTCCCTGCTCTAATTTTTTCCTGTAACCTGAAGAAATGCTTTACGCCTCCGCCAGGACCAAGCTGACATTTCAGAGCAAACAGATGAATGTTGAATTTAATATTTTATGGTCAAACTAGTACAATCATTCATGCACTTTCAGTAACCACTTCATACTGATCTAAAGGACACAGGGTGCAAGGTGGAAAAAATTCACCCTGATTTGGACACCCGTATTAGGGGCTATTTAGAGTCACCATTCCGCTCTAAATGGCCAAGTGATTTTGGGCACCTGACCATCAAACCCTGTGGTTCTTTAAGAGACTTTAGCTATGAAGTTAGACGCAGAAAATTGTATGGAATGTTGTATGTTGCATTGCATTTCAGTTTCCAGTCAGTGGAGTTTCCAGTCAAGAGGCTCAAATATGTTCCAGCATGACATGATGTCCCTGTGCACAATGTGAGCTCTATAAAGATGACTTGAGTGTCCTGCACAGGCCCTGAACCCACTAAACACATTTACGATGAAGTCAAGATTTCCTCATTCAACATAAGCAGCTGATCATTAATCTCCATAGCCACGCTCCAAAATCTAGTGGAAGGCCTTCCCAGAAGAGTGGAGTTTATTATAACAGAAAAGGAGGAAAAATCTGGAATTTTTTTTCAAAATGTGAATGTGGGTGTGACCGTCAGTTGTCCCAAATTTTAGCCATATATTGTGCTTCCAGTATTTTTTGGGAGATGGTAAGGAATTGGGGAATGCAGTAGAAACCCATTATATATAAAATTTAACATATTATTTATTTTTAATTGAACTAATATATATATATATATATATATATATATATATATATATATATATATATATATATATATATATATATATATACTTTTTTTTTTTTTTTTTTTTTTTTTGCATATACATATAAATACATTCTGTTATGGAACCCTGAGAGATCTATCAGTTCTCTTACAGCAAACATAATAATCACATTTCATCTAAAAAAGAAATGCTCTAAATTCTGCATTTTCTTTAAGATTCCGTCTAACACAAAGCTTTAAACAGAAATTCAGCTCCTCTCCACTAGCTACTCCTAAGTTTACACTCTTTCATCACTTATTATAGTGGTATTTATTTTATGCATCGAGACTGCCATTCAAGTTTTTAAAAGGCCACATACAGACTGACAATTAATTTTTCATATTGCATGGGGCATGTTTGCGCTGCAGGGAACATACACTGGTAGAGAAGTGTCAGTCTACGTAGAGAAAGGTACAAAGGCTTGTGGCTCAGAATGAGAAAGAAGGTGGCTTTAATCATTTTCTAAGGGAAATGGTAGTTGCTAGGTTACAGGTCAGTGTTGAGAAATGGCTAATGCAAAAAACCAGTGAGAGCACACTATAGGTAATTATGGCTGTGCTTCAGTATATCAGGACTCGAACTAGAGCGCTTATATAACGTATAGATTTCTTGCTTCCAATGCTAACATGTCCTGAAGTGTTATTACGTGACATCAGGGACACTATAATTGGATGTGTGCGCTTGAAGGAACACTTCAACAGTACAGCAGTGCAAAACGGGCAAGAATTTTTCACACCTAATTATATTAAGTCAAACAGCTAAAAATTGAAATGACCCATTACTGTTAAAATTACAGTTTTCAATTTCTGCACAAATTCTATTCTCTATTATGTGCTGCCTCAGAAGGCCAACAGTTACATTTATAATCCCATGTTGAATTGCTTTCTGGAATTACTGTGTGATATTTCTATCCATTTTTTCCCCCACCATTGATATGTCACGCTAACAATCGAAACAGTTCACTGCACCTTTTAGTTGAACGTTATTGATTGTATTGAATTTTATAGCAAACTAAACTATGTTAAACATGGAGGAATTTAGCTAAAGTATAAATATATACTTTCACACTAATTTCATTAATTAGCCCTTTTTACCATGGAAATCTTATGCCATTTTCAATCTGTCTAAACAAAGGAATTATTTTATCCCCTGATGTAATAGGTTCATATAAAATAAGTCAGGACACTGTTGGCTTTCGAGATTTGAGATGCATTTCCCTCTGTTGGGAAAACATACACAGAATTCTAGTGGTTGAACATAACGGCTTCAAATTTTAGAGGCTTATAAACAAGCACTTGGGGCTTCTCAGTGAATAGAAACAGTTTGATATCACAGTTAACTTTGAAGATTTTTTATGAACATATATTTCCCTAGGTAGTATATAGATAAAAACATATATTGTACTTGTAAAAAAACTACAAATTTATAAAGCCCTGATTGTCTACTTTTATATGTCTTTAATCATCACTGTGGAGTTAGACATGACCAGGATATTCAATATTGAACACAGACACAACAAAACAGGCACACTTTTTTTTTTGGCTTCTGGGAAAACGACTTAAACATTAGATATAGAGGTTTTAGAGACTAAAGTATTTTTACCGTTCGTCATTTTTCCTTTAGATTAAATCTTTAAACATTTGCATTGTTATGAACAATGATAATGAGCACTTTTTGGCATGTCCCTCAGGTTCTTTCCCACCCTGTTACAACTGGTCTCATGATACATCTCTGTTTTGTACAATGACATTATATCCTGAAAAAGACATCATTATTTTTAGTGGAACAAGAAGTCAAGAGGCTGAGTGAGTAACCCTACTTGTTAATGTCTTGTTACTGTCTACTTGTCTAGCTCATGTACTTGAATGTCCACTCTCTTATAGTACACTGTTTTCTCACAAGATTTTACAGCGATGAATTTTCAATTTGTTATTTATATCCTGCATTATTCATAACTTATTAAGTTAATTCTATAGGATTTGCGACAATTTGCATCCAGTACCCTTTATTCCACATTGTTCAGTGAATAGAAGTTTGTTTTATTAATAAATATACAGTCGTATGCAAAAGTTTAGGAACCCCTGACAATTTCTATGATTTTCATTTTCATAAATATTTGGGTGTTTGGATCAGCAATTTCATTTTGATCAAACAACTGAAGGACACAGTAATATTTCAGTAGTGAAATGAGGTTTATTGGATTAACAGAAAATGCGCAATATGCATCAAAACGAAATTAGACAGGTGCATAGATTTGGGCACCCCAACAGAAAAATCACATCAATATTTAGCAGAGCCTCCTTTAGCAGAAATAACAGCCACTAGATGCTTCCTATAGCCTGTAATGAGTGTCTGGATTCTGTCTGAATGCATTTCGGACCAGTCCTTCTTACAAAACATCTCCAGTTCAGTTAAGTTTGATGGTTGCCGAGCACGGACAGAAATCACCCCACAGGTGTTCAATGATATTCAGGTCTGGGGATTGGGATGGCCATTCCAGAACATTGTACTTGTTCCTCTGTATAAATGCCTGAGTAGATTTTGAGTGGTGTTTTGGGTCATGGTCTTGTTGAAATATCCAGCCCCGGTGTAACTTCAACTTTGTGACTAATTCCTCAAAATTATTCTCAAGAATCTCCTGATACTGAGTGGAATCAATGTGACTCTCAACTTTAACCAGATTCCCAGCACCGGCACTGGCCACACAGTACAACAGCATGATGGAACCTCCACCGATTTTTACTGTGGGTAGCAAGTGTTTTTCTTGGAATGCTGTGTTCTTTTGCCGCCATGCATAACGCCCCTTGTTATGACCAAATAACTCAATCTTTGTTTCATCACTCCACAGCACCTTATTCCAAAATGAAGCTGGCTTGTGCAAATGTGCATTTGCATACCTCAAGCGACTCCTTTTGAGGGGTGTGTGCAGAAAAGGCTTCTTTCGCATTACTCTCCCATACAGCTTTACCATGTGCAAAGTGTGCTGAATTGTTGAACGATGCAGTGACACCATCTGCAGCAAGTTGATGTTGTAGGTCTTTGGAGGTGGTCTGTGGGCTGTTTTTGACCATTCTCACCATCCTTTGCCTCTCCAATATTTTACGTGGCCTGTCACTTCTGGCCTTAACAAGAATTGTGCCTGTGGACTTCCATTTCCTCAATATGTTCCTCACAGTGGACAATGACAGCTTATATCTCTGCAATAACTTTTTGTAGCCTTCCCCTAAACCATAATGTTGAACAATCTTTGTTTTCAGGTCATTTGAGAGTTGTTTTGAGGCCTCCATGTTGCCACTCTTCAGAAGAGAATCAAATTGAACAACTTGCAATTGGCCACCTTAAATACCTTTTCTCAGGATTGGATGCACCTGACTATAAAGTTCAAGGCTTAATAAAGTCACCAAACCAATTGTGTGTTCCAATTAATACAGTGCTAAGTAGTTACAGGTATTCAAATCAACAAAATGGAAAGGGTGCCCAAATTTATGCACCTGTCTAATTTCGTTTTGATGCATATTGTGCATTTTCTGTTAATCCAATAAACCTCATTTCACTACTGAAATATTACTGTGTCCTTCAGTTATTTGATAGATCAAAATGAAATTGCTGATACAAACACCCGAATAATTATAAATGAAAATCATGAAAATTGCCAGGGGTTCCTAAACCTTTGCATACGACTGTATATTTAAATATTTACAAAAGTTCACATAATTTATGTTTACTCATTTCGGTTGTTTGTGATTGGATATGTCCATAGTCAGGACGCTTTCTGCCTAAATATTTTTCTTTGTAAGTAAATATTGTAGACTTTTCGCTTGCACAAAAATAAGTTATGGCCTCTAACAAATTAATAAAACAAGATTTAGATTTTCACGAGATACGTTTTTTCTTTGCTAAACGTTTTGCTAAATAAAAGTACATTTGAAAGTCACATTTTTATAAACATTCACAATTCTGTAATGGCATGTCTAAGTTCTGTATTCTAAATTAAAAATTCAAATGCAAAGATGATGAACAAGACTGAACAAGACACTGCTTTCAAAGGCAGAGCTGGTGAAAGCTTTTTATTATTTTATAGAGGTTCTGTCTTGGCCTGGAGCCATTTTGCACAGTGTTTCAGGAGAGCATCTTTTGTCAGCCTGCTTTACAATCTCAGTTTCATTTAAGTGTTATATTTTCATCTGCATGCTGATGGGATAGTTTCAGGGGCCTGTAATGTAATGTTTGCCATTACACCTGTATGTGTGGAGAGCAGTACTGCAAATATCTGAGACTTTGTGGGGTGTGAGAACTGCATTTGCTTTCTTGGTTGCCAATGAATTTAAAGAAGGCTTTGCGCTATTTGGTATGCAAGGGGCAGGTATTAATTCTAATGTGAAAAAAAGTGTGGTTCAGCAGATGGTATATTCTGGATATTGATGGTAGATGGGGATGGTTTGGAGAACTCAGTGACTTGCAACATAGCACTAACCCATTTTTTCACCCAAAGCTGCCCAAATGATCTTTTATTTTACATATAACTATATTGATATAAATGTATTTCAATGTCTAGGGCCATCATGGAATTTCACTTTAGTGTTAGTAAAGTCATCATTTTGTGACTCAAACCCAGACCCCACATGGGTAATGTACAACAGATCCCTACAACATCACATTGTGTCATTTCCAGTCATAACCAGGTGACCATAGTGTATGTAATCATCTGTTCTATTTACTTATATACCAGATCACCACAGCAGTTTCATAAAGAAATTATGGTTCATACCACTGTGTAATCTATTTAGGAGGAGAATCATTCACTACAGGTTGCAACAAAGCAGGATTCAGTCTATAAAATACGGTCAAGACAAATTTTGAGCTCCATGCTGCAACAAACATTTATGACAATTCTATTACTGCAGCCCATGATCTAGCCAAAGTACGTGTCACATGACATTTAATGTTAGAAAATGCATCATGTGTTCAAGTAATCACTTCACCTAAATATTTTACCTGTCTTCAACAAGCTAATGACAGCTTCCACGTAGCGTTTTAGTCCAATCCTAAACAATCTGGACATATTATATCCGTCATTTAACTCCATCAGGACCTGGTATAAAAAACAGCAAGTCATCTTTCCATCAAATACCACAAACTTTTTTGGCCAACCTGGGTTCATGTTCAGAAAGTAATGACTTTGTGACTACTATTAACACCTGGCATGCACATGGATAAGCTCATTTACTTTAGAAGGAAACTGCACAGGTGGTCGAGAATATAAGAAAGCAGAACTACAAGGAACAGCAGTTGAACGTCAAAGTGAAAGAACCAGATCACAGGCTTGTGAATTAAGCAGATATAAATGATCCGGTGTAGGATATTAAAGCACTACTAATTACCAGCCAGTTTCCTAAATCAATATTAAATGAATGTTTCTAAGGACCAATCTTGGCAATCGTCACCAAGATGACTGTAACATTTTTCCCGCTGTTTATATGGTATTTACTGTATATCAAAATGAATTGTGTTTTCATCAGTTGAGGTAGTGATACAAAGCAGTGAAGCTGAGCTAAAAATAATTACTGCACTATTTATACTACAAATGTGATTATTGCATTGAATAGCATAAAGTAAAAGAAAACTTGATACCACCTTTAATACTTTTTAGCCCTCATCTACAAGTTCTGTTACTTAAATATTAATAGTGAAAAAGTATTTGATAGCCACAATCATTTGACGTTATATTCCTTTATAGCACTGGTATACATTTGACAACAATGACACGAGGGCCTTCTTCAGTCTGTTGCGACAAAGTTAGAACACACAATTGAATAGCAAATGTATAGCTGTAGTACAATTATCCTTCAATGGCACTAAGATGGCGAGAGTAAACATTGGTCCATCATGACAAAGCCATGGAGTTTCGTGATTTGCCAAAGCTAGCATAAAAAAAAATTTAAGTGCCTTGACACAGAACCTTGCTCAGTGTGTGACCTGACTAATTCTTCTGTGGCTGAATGAGCAAATTCCCACAGCTATGTAAATGTAATGGAAAGACCTCCCAGAAGAGTGTAGGTTATTATAACAGGAAAGCATGGACTAAATCTGGAACAGGATGTTCAAAATGCACATATGCATGTAATGGTCAGGTATCCACAACTTTTTGGTCATAAAGTGTAATTAGAATTATAATTGTTTGTATGACATTTAATAATCAGCTACAATTTCCTGATTATGACAGCTCGAGTCAGTAATGAACTGATTTGCATTGATTAGCATGGCATAAAGATGGCCAATTTGGGAGTTGCGATGGTATAAACACTTTTTCTTTAAATATTAATCACACTTCACTGTCTGGTAGTTAATAAGTGACATGTCTGGTTGTATCACTTAGAATGTGAGGTGGAGGAGGATTTAATGGTGGTTAGCACCCCATTATTTTGCAACGAGCGTTAATATGAATACAAATTCACCAGATATTTACTACATCCACCAAAATACTGTCTGTTAAATGCGTAGTCAGTTGTAATATTGACAAAGTTCTGCATATGTATGAACTCAAAGACACTTTTACATTCTCAGAGGATTCTTATCAAAATACCAGTGGATTTGCATAAGCAGTGAAGCTTATGAGCGTTTATAAACGTTCATTTAGCAATCAATTCGGGTTAGCTCATGTGCTGTATGTGAATGTCTGTATGTGTATGCAAATGTCTGAATATAAATTATAATAATTCCTTCCTCCTACTTTAAGAATTCTATGTGAACTTTAATGCTACATTCAGATCACAACATTGTAGTAAAACAATTCAGATGTTTTTTTTTTCAGGATTGTGTGGAATCAAGTCGCTGCTCTTTTTTTTTTTATCAGCTAGGCCACAGTATTATCAGGTCCTAGTTTATATATAGCTGATTTGTTAAAATTCAACATATATAAGAATGCTAAGTTTGGGATTGTGTCAGTTTTCTCCAATAGGTATACACGTATAATAACAGTCGTTATTGTATACTAGATGTTGCTAACATTAGAAGATGACAGAAACCACAGTGGGAAAATTGGTGATTTACCTGAGGAGTTGATTCAAACAACATTGTAATAAAAATACTGATACCTAGTGCAATAAAACACTTGCCCAAGGAACTAAGGGGAAGTTTTTGGTGAAAGTGGTGCATTCTTATTACAAGTGTTACTTGAGAATAAAAAGATAAGTGTTACTAGAGAATAAAAATCATGAGCTGTCAAGACAGACAGAATTGTTCTGAGCAAAAAGGTTTGTAATGTGAACACAGCAAAAGACACACCCATATTTCCATTTCCATCACTTTCCATCACAAGATATATCTTCTGTCTTCTAGTATCTGGAAATAGATTCAATTCACACAACAGATTTACTCCAGGTTAGTATTATGATTAGAAAAATAAGGATGGTTTATTTGAAGCAACTACAACAAGCATATTATATTCTTCTTGTGAGTCACTCACTGGAGCACAGTCTACAGCCAGATATCGAGAGTGGTCATGTAGTTTAACCCGATTCTCATTCTACAAACACAATTGCAATGACACATACAATATTTGTATTCAGTTAAAATGTTCCAATACTGGGCTAGTGGGTCATATCTGTAATTTTTAATTTTCTAAAATAAAACTATACAAATGCCAACCAGAACAGACTTCTCCGATTACTGCGGTTACTAAAATAGCTTATTTACAATCATGTATGCAAAAGAACTTGTCATTGTCAATCAAAAAAAGAGCAACACAAATTAGTCAAACAAAAAAGCTAAACAAAACAAAACAAAACAAAAAAATAGGAAAACAAAATGATTTTTTAATCAGTTGTGCTTTGTAACCCACAAAACCACTTCGTCGATGAAATGGAACAGTTTCATAGAGGCACCAATAGAAGTGCTAACATCAGTTTAATTTAAGAACTCCTAAAGCTATGACTAGGACTTTAAGTACAAACAGTATGTGTATTTATATATTTATAAAGTTATATAATTCCATTACACATTCGCACCAAACTAGTATTTTCATTTACACCTTCTGTCGTTCTGCTAAAAGTCTCTGCACATTTGTTTTTCCTGCAAAGCCCTTAATTACTGCAGAACTGGATGGATCGTTTCTGACAAGCTGCACAATCTTCTAGTCCACCCTTTATCAGTGATCTACAAACACACAAAAAATGATGGATATGCACACAGAAGGGTCTCTTGTCTGAGTACTGAATATATGTGGGATATAGTATAGTGTATACGTGAACTGGTTATGACCATATTGTGTGTGAGTTCCTGGAGGATGGCTGAGGTCCGATTAAAATTGAGTTAAACAGTCACTTCGGTCTTACTGCCTGTACGGTAGTGGTGGTGATGCTGCTGCTGAGCTGCCTGCGGGACATAGTGCAGCTGTTCCACGGTCTGAGTGCGGCGTGAGGCAAATGCCTGTCTCTTGGAGGTGGTTTGGGTCTTGGTCAGCGTGTTGTGCACTGCAGCAGGGCCGCTGTTGTTTGAGGCACTGGGATGTGAGTGCATTTTGGTCATCTTGTAGCGGTCCAAGAGAGGCGTAGTGGGCATAAACACGTCCGTGTGCGATATGGCTCTGGACATGGACTTGTCACCGTGAAAGCTGCCTCGTTTGGATGGCATGGTCTTATCGGGAGAGAGCAGTGGGTCCTGCGAGCGTAGCCTGTCCTGGGAGTAGAGGCGCTCTTGCGAGTGCATACGTTCATGAGAATGCAGACGCTCGTGCGAGTGGACACGCTCCTGTGAGTAGCGCCGGTCCTGCGAATGCAGACGGTCCTGGGAAATGAGACGCTCTTGTGAGCGTAGGCGCTCAGCCGACAGCAGCTGCTCATCAGATAGGATGCGCTCGCCGTATGGGGAAGTGGGGTAAGGAGACACGGCATAGTCCTGAGCATGGAGTCCTGAGCCACGCTCTGGAGACAGCACTCGGTCTTGAGACATGGCTCTCTGTACACGGCGAGGACGCTGGCGTGAAGACTGCTGCTGCTGCTGCTGTTGAGCCTGCTGGCTACTCTGAGAATCCTGGTTGATTTTGATCATGTGTAGTGGGAGAGTGCTGCGTGCTGCCAGATCAGGAAGGTGCCTTTTCCGGCTGTAGTAGTCATCCATATCCTTGTCAGCTGTGGAAGAACAGAGTAAGACTCAATCAAAATTATCGTAAGTGTAAACACAAGCAAAAAAACATGCATAGCAGTCATGCAGTTTGTATCTAGGCTTGTGCTGGAAAGTGTCTAGGTTCAGAAGTCTCAGTGATTCTTGCTACTGATTTTTTCTTCCTTAATCTGACCACATTTTCTGACAACACCATGAGTCCATCTCACCAAAAACAAGCTTAAGAATTATTATTCCAGATAAGAATGAATGATGGCAGACAGAAGTACTGTAAACACCTGACTGAGAAATATGCTCTCAAATGCCCGCTAGCTCCCTGTTTCTTAGCAAACACTGTATTTACTGTTTTTTAAATGTAACGGCAGGAAGTTTATGTACCTTTCTGACTAGCTTATGTTTGCAAGCTGCCTAAGTAGTGCTCAGATCATGCCCATTTAAATTAATGATCTGAATAAAAAGCCATATTAAAAGGGAATAAACGCTAACATCTAAGTACCTGATTGATTAAGCAGGACAGCTTACTTATAAAAATAATATAAATAAATTAAACACCCTACTTACCTTGGGTCTTCATAACACCTTCATAATGCATAGAGAAATGTTAGCAGGTTTATGTAGTATTTTCTGTTTAAGGCTTATGGTTCTAACCTTAATTTGTTAAAGTTAGTTAAAGACCCAATGTAGGTGGTGTTCAATAAAAAAAAACAGGTAACAAAAACGAGACACAAAACACAAAACACACAAGGACAAAATGAGAAAATGATATTTTTAAATTTGTTTTAAATTCTGTTTCTTCCTAAATCCCAGATTTTAATGCATACACGTTCTCTGAATGCTGTATATGTTTTAAATTATAGTTATGGTCATGCTTTGATTCTTAATATAGAGAAAAAAAGCAAACCAAAACATCTCTTAATGCTTGTCTAAACTGGAGCTCAGACTCATGAGAACACTAAGTGACTACTGTATCTGTAACTGATTGATTAGGAAAGCAGTGTAATTTAATTACACCAAGATGTACAAAAATTCAGTCTCCTCCAAGATGAAAAATGTAGCTGATGACCTTGAGGTCTGTTACACATAGACAGATATCTCCTCATACACTTGAGCTGAGAAACTACATAACTTTGGGGAAGAATAAAGCTGCATTCAAGGAAATTAAAACCTCAAATCAAGGAAACGCCAGTTCTGTACTAGACCCAAGTCAGAGATTTCCTGATTCATTCGGAATGCAGTTCCCTGAGGTGCTAGAAGATTTCGGGACAATAACTAACAAACTTGCTGCACGGGCAATCGATCAAGCTTATTGCAAATTAAAAGTAGGTTTCTCTGAGTGTTAAATGGAGTACACTCGTCTGTGTTGAGCAAACGCTATCGATTATCAGTTTGTCACCTAGACGACACAACTGTACCCAATTCTCTATATACAGAAGAACATTTTCACCGCAGAAACATATTACACTACACGTACTCACAGGTCTACTAATGAGATGATGGAGATGCTACACATTTGAGAGACAGGAATGTGAATATGAGAATGTATTTCCACAACAGGCGAAAATGTGTGTGTAATTTCTGTGAATTACAATTTTACCTGATTGGCCTTTGGCAAATCTTCAGATATTTTTCCGGATTTCATCATTATTTATTATGTATAACTCATTCTCCCATGTTGTTTTTAGCCTTCAAGGCATAACAGAGCAAGCTGACATATTCCTCTCTAGCTACAAAGTTGTCAGTGATTATAAGACAATGGAGGTTTTTTGAAATTTAACAGTATAAAAATAACTTCTAAAGCAACATCACCTAATACATTTGGTCATATAGTAACTAATTTACTCCCAGAGGAGACAAGAGTTACTAATGTATTACTGAAAGCAGTATACAGAAGGTTCAGTATTTGTGACTGTATTTAATGTGTGTAGTTATTAAAGTTGGAAAACAAAAGATTTCACATAGTTCACTTGGATTCAAATCCAAAGGGGCCTGGGCTAATCCATATTAAATTACACAAGCCATTTATTTGCTCTTTACTTAGGGAACATTATGAAAGGAGATCTTATTACACAACATAAATTCTGCAATCAGTCAGATCAATAGAATGGAAGCAGCGAGGTCATTGGGAAGTCCTCTGCAGAGACTGAGGCAAACTGCAATATGTTCATCACTTGATTTGGTATTGAATGCCATGCTTTAAAGAGAGCTTCTGAAAGGGCGGATGTGTGGTGATTAATAAAGCTTGGGTGGTCTAATAAGCACAATGGTCCGACCATGGATGTATTCTTCCAGGTGGTAAATCCTGCTCCTGGAGAATTATCCTCCTGCAAAGTTTAGCTCCTGACAAGCTCGATAAGCTGGATCAGTCTCGCTAAACGCAATTGATCTCGAAGGAGCAGGTTTGTGCACTCTTGATATAGAATACAAATCCAAAAGACCATTAAGTGCTTTCAGGGCAGAGTGTAAAATGCAAGGGTTGGGGTCAATTCCAGCAATTCGGAGCAATCAATTCAAATCACACAGTGAAATTAAGTATTAATTAATTCACTAGAATCTGCAAATTTAAACTGCAAGATGAATTTGAGGTCGTCTGGTCGCTGAACTGCCTATAGGCTGAAGCGAAATGGAATTGAAAGGAAATTGATCCCAGCCTTGATAAAACAACAAGCTCAACAGAGTGTAGAATGAGAAAGCAGCTCTGACTCAGTTTTTTTAGCGAGGAGTACTTGTTGAGGTCTGCCTTCATGGCGGTTTCGTAGGATGGAGGCAGGTGCGAGAGGCTCTGGAAGGAGCGGGAGAAGGACAGATCGTACGGCTCCGTCTGCGACGTGAGGATGCTGTTCATACGCGTGCTCTCTGGAGGACGACAAGACAGCAGACCAAAAGATGCGTCAAAACAAAGTAACAACTATAAACAATTCTATCTCTTTTCTGCTCAGGGGAGTTTGACGCAGCAGAAGAAGGACTGCAGGGAAATCAGTGGATGAACTGGAGCCTATGACTTAGTGGCTAATGAGCCATGGTGAGACAGTGATTTAGTCAAGCCCTTGTAAATAGTGTCCCATCTCCAGCCTGCTAGTCAGCAGAGGACCCTTGTTTCCTTAGTGATATGATAGGATGGAAAAGCCACGAAGGAGGCAGGAGGTTGTCCTTCTGCAGCTCCTTCATCTCCCTGGGCTTTGTGCCCGTCACGCTAGCCTGGGCATGGTTTGGACGTGCAGGGATCGTGCTCTGGTTAAAAGTAGGGCAGAGACTTGTGCCACAGAGACAGCTCTGAGACAAAAATGATGCATCAGGAGGCTGGAGGGTGCTGTGAGTGAGATAGATCGTGTTTACACAACGCCATGTGCTCTATATTACACTATTCAACACATGCTGTGGGCTTTGCTTCTAGTCCTAGGTATAGCATGGCAAGACGGATTCATCTTTATTTAAGACAGAAAGCGGAAAAGGCTTTGTAAGTGCAAAATTAATTAACAAACCACAAAACAGTATTAACTTAAAACCAAAAAAGGGGGAGGTCCTTGAGTATCAAAGGCTCATTGGTGATTGGCTTCAGAACTATACATGCTATATACCTATATTTTTTGTTTATTTTGAACTATATTTTTTGTATATCTATTTTTTGTTTATTTATTTATTTATCTATTTATATATTTACATATGACAGTCACACGCTAATAAGTATGCGATATTTTATCCTTTCCGTTGTAAGTTTAGTTCTTAAACTTTAGTTCCTTTCCATGGCGATGTTTATAGTTTTTTTTTCTGATTTGATGTTCTGTTTTTGATTTGTTGGCAAGCTTTGCACTTACCAGCCATCTGTTAAAAAACCTTTTACTAAGCTGAAAACAATAATAAATATTAAGTAATCAGTGAAAACTGCTGCGGTGTAAGAGGAATAAAATACTTACGGATTCATGTTTATTTAAAAAAAAAAAAATCAATATTTATGTTTTCATGTTAACATGTCCATCACGATTATTTAAAATTGGTGGAGGAAAAGGAGAAGGGTGGTGGAGTTTTTTTGAATCAGCTGATACGATCTGGGATGCTTACAAATGCTTACAAAGACATGCCCAATATAAAAAAGTCTGTTCCTCTTTTCGGTATTAAACATAGTTATTAATACTGTAGTTTTGTTTCTTAACTAAATCATAACATCCCAAAGGATACGGCAATAATAATAAAAGTGTCTGAAAGGCTGCACTGCAGTGTTATTGAGAGGAAAGTTCCACTGCCATAAACAGAATTAACCCCTCTGAGAAAGAGCAATAACAGGATTTGTCTTATAACAACCAATCTGCTGAAAAAAAAAAATCTTTGGAGCTTGTTAGGGAGAGCTATCCATCTTCTCACCCCACCCGCTTCCTCCCCGGTCGAATTAAAGCGGCTCACCAAAAGGCGGTGATTTAATCCTTTCACTAACAAGATGAGCAGTTGCTGCTTGCTACTTTGAGCATTTCTAGCCTCCGCATTTTGAGGACACCAGTCGAGAGCTCTTTATCCGAGGCGTTCGTAGCACACATTCTGAGCTTTCCCTTCATCTTTTGATCAGTGTGTGTTCATTAAGCAAAAAACATCGGTGGTTTATGAATGTGTCAGCTTGTTTTTTTTTGTTTTTTTTTAATAGTTTTCGTCCTTGCTCGGCTTGTTCGTCTGGCCGGATTGATTCTTCAAGCACACGTCATGTGTAGTGTGAGCACTGCGGCAGGCGTAAGTGAATTGGCTCGTGCTGACATGGCCATGTTGACTGCTTTCTACTTTGTTTGGTGGAAGTAAAAGGCACTGAGTGAGAATGAGCAAAGGAGCGGATCTTATCATTGTGTCAAACTTCACATATAGCTTGCCCTTACTACCTTTACATTTACATGTATGGCATGTACTAGCACTCTAACAGCGCTCTGAACCTGATTTATATTTTGCGTGTTATAAGGCACTCAGCTGTATCTGTTTAGCAAATGACGTATGGCTTCTCGGTTATGGAGCACATCTTTGCATTGTTCTTAACAGCACTAAATTTGTGGTGTGGAAGCCTAGTGATTAAGGTGTTGGATTACTTTCAATCGGAATGTTCAAATCCCAGGTCCACCAAGCTGCCACCGCTGGGCCCCTGAGCACGGCTCTTAACCCTCAATTGCTCAGCTGTGTAAAATGAGATAAAATGTAAGGATAAGGGTATCTGCCAAATGCTGTAAATGTAAATGTAAAATTATGATAAATAAGAACCTATTTATTATCCACAGTTTCTGTGTGTTTAATTATGATGATCAAATTATTTTCCAATGATTCCAATTATTTTCTCATACACCACAGCAATTTTGTTAATCAAAGAACGATTTGAATTTTTATCACTTTATAGTCATATTTAATGCTATGTTACCTCATAGTGGCTCATCAGCCTCTCTCTTCCCCCTTACAGTTTTTTCCCCATTATCCAATTTGTCCTTGCCACTTCCCAAGCTAACACATGCCAGGCTAACACATGCTTCTTTCGAAAACTTTTAAAGCCAGCCACCACTTCTTTTCCATTTTTCTCCATATACATATGCTTACGAATGCCCATGAATGGCTTCTGTTGCTCTGATTTCTACTGTAAACAGTTCTGCCATTTCTCCCACCCAGAGAACATGGGTCGTTTTATTCTCTGGGCTCCCAGCCTTGGATAAGTGTGGCATTGTTGATTCAAATTTGCAATCTCTCAAGAATAAGGCGAACACTTTTCTGTTGCACCTCTTGAGAGTTTTGCCTGAAGTTAATAACATGAAAAACAAAGCTTGTTGCTGAGAATCTGCAAAGCGAGATTACAGCCGTCTGAACAGAAGACTTTCGCATGGCAGAAAACTTGGTGGCTGTTCCAAAGTGCTGACGCTCCATGATGACTGCTAATTAATGCTAAATAGACATTTCAAAGCATCACTGTATCAACGATTATAGATTTTATGTTATATATATATATATATATATATATATATATATATATATATATATATATATAGTTAGACTCTTAGATTATATGGAGTGTCCATGTGAATTAGCTGTTGGTTGATCATGCCAAAACTGGCAGAAAGACTGAGCTAAGCATTTAAAATTTTGAGCACCAGTCATTCTAATCAGAATGGACTGAGCCTGCTAGAGAATAATAACTCAGGGGTTTTTCACTCATCCATTTTAGTCTGAAATAGAGCATAATTCCCATGAAAAATTGGTAATGTAAAAGCTTTCTTGTGGACCGGGAAGTGTGCTGGGCCTGAGTTCCAGTTGAACTAGAACTGTGCCACATTTCCTGTGAATGTGAACACAACTTGTACTCGTACTTGGGTCTGCACATGTGCGTTTTAGCTGATGATGACAGTGTTAGTTTTTACAAAACACGTGTACCATGAGTGTCAGGAAAACGCGGCAGAGGTGATTTGGCTTACTGCGCATAATAATGAAAAATAATTAGAAAAATAAAAAAGTGAGTTGATAGAGGTGTGTTCTGGTAGTGAGTTTGTAATAAGCTAATATGCATGCAAATGCACAGGGGATCAATAGAATCAAGTGAGTCTGAAAGCAGACCAAGGCTTATAGGAGGAGCTTGGAAAAATCACACTCAGACCTCAGCAAACCTGCCAAGTATGAAAACCACCTCAAATCCATGTGAACCACATCCTCTTGCTGGTGGCAGTGTAGAAGATGCACAGTCTTCTATGCACAGATTCACTGAACCATCAGGCTTGGAGGCAGGTAATGGTTAAATATCAAACATCTCAGAAAAATATGGCAGACATATAAAAGACACACACACACACATATATACAGTATATATGTATATAGTATGGGTGTTATTATGGTACATAGATAAACTTTATTAATTCCAAGAATGTGATGAGAAGTGAGAAGTGATCCTTACCATTTTTAGGAGTTCTAGTAGGACTACTGAGAGCCACATGGTTGTAGTTGTGTTGATGCGTGCCTGCAGAAGAAGCAATGACATGCTGGTAAACAAAAAAAAAAGAAAGAAAAACAAATCATGATAAAAAAAAAACGAGCTCTTATCTAAAACATGGATGCCCAGATAAGAGAAATGGTCCATTAGGGAAAGACAAAAATCCCAATCGTAATGAGTAAAATGGTTTAGCACACATACATTACATGGAATAAAGAGAACCAACACAGCCATGGTGATGAAAATGTGAGTGTACTTTTAATTATGTAGAGCAATAAGAGAGATTCACAGTGATGTTCAACATGACAGAGGAGAGATGTCAAGGAGAGATGTCATGCAGAAACTGCAAATTGCTCCATGCACATCAACACTCGACTGTAGAACCACAAGCTATTGGTGAGAATAATACATTAGATCCATCATGCATACAGTATTTATTATTCATGTATGTGTGTCCTAACTAAGGCAAGCCCATCTGCTCACTTTTATGTTTCTACCTTTGGGGAACCTTTATTTCCTGGCCATCATCTTTTGTGTCTATGTGTTTGTCTCAGTGCTATTTGTGTATTCTGCAGAGGGTGTAGGGTGGGAAGTGTTCAGGTCATGGTCTTGCAGTGTGTATGTGTATGTGTGTGTTTTTGTATTTGGGTGTGTCTTTGTCTGTGTGTGTATTTGTTTGTGTGTGTGTGTGTGTTCTCCACAAAGCAGGGGTTGAGAAGTGTCAAGTTCATGGTCCTGCACTGTGTATGTGTTTGTGAGTCTCAGTGTGTTGTGTATACTGCAGAAAGCAGTAGGTTGGGAAGAGTTCAGGTCCTGCAGTGTGTGACTTTAATGGAGGTTAGGGAGGGGCCATGGTACAGTAGTACAGTGGTTGAGTTCACAGTGATGTGAGCTGTGACGAATGGGAGTTATCCTGTGTTGCTGACAAAGGACCAGTGAAATGACTGTGATAAATCGTTGCGCTGTGGTATGGACCCCACACACCAATATCGGGGGTGTGTAATGTTCTGCCTGTTTAAAATGAATTGCTGCAACATTCAGAAGTCAAAACAAGTCGAAGAGCTGTTTGACTTTTGTGAGAAATGTGGATATACACAGTATAAAGTAACATGCCGTGTTCATGATTAACTTGCTACAGTCTTCAGTAGTTTAGCTATTTTTAAAATAAAGTAGGTTTTCCAGTAGCACTCAACATTTTCAGACTAGATCATAGCGTTTTGCCTTACAAAACCTCTTCTTTTCCCTTCTCACATAATCAGGTGAATATACTACAGAAATGCATCCTATAAAAATGATGCTGTGATGTGTTGTGATAAATACAAGCCTATATACATCCGTGGTCATATATCTGAAATATGTGGAAGATTCATACAGTTTGATACACATTCATTTGTTATCTAAGGAAATCAGAGAGGAATTGTGGATTACTATATACATATTAATGTTAATTGGCTAGCTATTACTTCCTAGCTAGTGTTTCCGATTAATGGTAACTGGCTAGCTATTACTTCCTGGCACATAAATTAGCTGCATAAATGAAAACTTCACAGTTGCTTTTCATCAGTTTGCCAAAATAGCTTTAGTGAAATAAATAAATCAGACTTAATGTAGCTAGTTGTGTTTTTTAAACATAGCCAGCTCCTTTATGTAAAGAGTAGTTTAGCAGTGGCTTGACAAAGTAGCTTCTGCAATGCTGGTATGCTAAGCTTTAAAAATATTTCTATACCTTTTAAAGAGTATGAGAAGCCGAATTCCTGAACAAATACACTGGAAATACCTCAGCTGTGAGACTGCTTTTATAACATCTGCTAAATTAAAAGTGCTAAAGTTTAAATAAAAAAGTTAAAGACAATTTAAGAGGCCAGTGGCATCAAATTAAGTCACATATCAGACTAAGTGTGTGTAGCACAGGCAGACATAAACTAGGTTCGTGGTGAGGCCTAATTAATACCAAGCATGGTCCAGTTGAGTGATCTCGCTTTAATCTGGGGACCAATTAGCCGCTTTTCAGAGGGCTAAAGTAGAGAGCTAAAACCGAGATACAGCCCAAGGTCCGTTGCAGTGACCTGTCACTCTGTTACACTCTCAACTCAGGAAAAAAGCAATCCGGGCAACAGAGGACAGTCAGCGAAAAGGGTGGAACGTTATTAATAACTTAAACCACTCCAGAAGTGCCTGCCTATTACAGTTCTTTTCTTCTCCTCCTTGGCAAGCTAGAGAATGTGAAAATTAATTGGAGGCACAGGGGCACACTGTTGTCTTTTGTTATGGAGATGCTTCCCATTTTGCCTTTAAGGCTATTCAGGTAAGTAGGAGGGTGGTAAACTTTCAGTTTGTTTCATTCAGGCTCCTTGGAGAAAAGAGAATAAAACTTTAGGCGTCACTAAGGGGTAAAAGATACAACCGTGCTGAATTCGGGAAAGTTTTGACCTACAAGCTCAGAGATCCAGAGAGATGTTTGAATGCAGGATGGTTGAGTTTCAGAAGCCATGCTGAACTTGCAGCATTAACACTCCCTTGTTTCACCATGAGGTCTACTTTGTTGTGAATCATGTACAGCCTACGTTGTTGATGGGTTTGGCCTTTCAAAACAAAAACAGTATAGGGAGCAGCAATCACTGATCCCAGCGCCTACGGGCGAATGAATCTTCACATCGCACGCATTTCTGCTTCACACCTAATACATCCTGACAACAACACTCCTGCCAGTCCGCATAATAATATCCAGATGGTACACCAGTGATTCAGTATTCTGACATTTCTGTTGCATATTCACAGGAGAAAAACTGCATCGGCACCACAAAGAGTGACAAATATTGTATATGTAGGCTGTATTACTGCAAAAATAGTGAGGTACGGGACTCTTTTGCAAAGCAATTTATTTTCATATTATGAAAGTTACTTGTTTTATCACTTAGCATTTTTGTCCAATGATTTGTTTACAGCAAATGCTGCAAATTAATCAAATGTAAATAAATAAAAAACACACACATATATATAACACATCAACAAAGAATAGAAGCCTTTTTTATGTCACACATACATTTCAGCACAGTGAAATTCTTTAAAATTTCTTCGCATATCCCAACTTTAGAGGTTGGGGTCAGAGAACATGTCATCCATGATACTGTGCAACTGGAGCAGAGAGGGTTAAGGGCCTTGCTCAAGGGCCCAACAGTGACAACTAGGCAGTGTTAAGGCTTGAACCCCGATTGTCTGATCAACAACCTACAGCCCTAACTGCTTAGCCACCACTGCCCAAAAAATTTTGAATGAAACCCTACTAGTTAAAGCAAAAACCTTGAATGAACCTTTTGATTCTTTTCTTTTCTGATTAAGCCTAACAGAGTTGACCTGGGTCAAAGAAAAAAAAAATATCAAATTTAAGAGGAAGTAAATAAACAAGGTCACGAAAGAAAATTTTGCATGAACAGCTGTGTAGCCTCCAGTGTTGAAAGCACCCCCTCTCCACTCCCCAGATCACCCCCAGGCCAGGCCAGTGTTGTTTAGAAGCAACTGCAAGACACAAATTGCCTCCTTAATAACCACAACATGCCAGCCTCCTGAAATCAGGACAAAAAAGTTTCTTTCCTACATTGTGTCTGATTAAAGATGACATTTTTTGCTGAAAAGTTCTAAGGTTCTAAGCATGGTTTAAAAATACCATGAATAAAATAGCTGGTTGACCTTTAATGAAACATACATTTTAAAAAAGTGGCTGGTGCTCAGGATATTGAGGTTTGGTAGAATTGACAACTAGTGAGCCATGAGCAGGAGTGATAAGAACGACAAATCCTCATACATCCTTTTATAAACTTAACCTTTTTCTTTTTTTTCTCCTCTTCCACCATCCAAAAAAAAATCCTGATCCATTTAATTATCAGCGTAGTGTCATACCCAGGGTAAGGCCAGGTGAGGTACAGGCTTTGACCCCAGTGGGCATGTTGACAGGGCAAATGAGGTGGGCTTGCCCTTCTCCTGCTGCTCTGATGAACAGAGGTGCCAAGAAACCGATGGGAGTTGGCATTTGGCGACTGACAAAGAGAATTAATATTTACTTGCAAAATGTTAAATGCCATAATGGTCTGTCATGCAGATTTGGAGTTAAACTGCAAGGATTCATCAGAAATCAGAATTAAAGTAGGGTGGGTAGTGAGTGCCACAAAAAAACACAAGGTTGGAGTTCGAATGTCAAAGATGACAAAATGCTATCTGGCTGGAAATCCAAAGGAGTATAATTAGCCCTGCTGTCTGGGTAGGAAGGAGGCATTACTTTCACCATTGTCAATCAGGATGGACATCTCAGTGCTCGTGTTTATGGAAAAGGGAATGAGGGATGACTAAAAAATATATAAAACCCTACAGAATTAGTGAAAAAAGATACAGTTGCCTTCCAGCTTGTAACATGATAGGGAAGAGCTGGCAAATGGGTAGAAACTGGCAGATTTTGAAAATCACTAATTGTTGCAAATTGCCAGAGCTTTACTTTTTTTTTTTTTTTAAAGTTTTTCAAGGAGTTCATGCTTTTATCTGATTGTTCAGCTTCCCAGTGACAGAGCATGAGAAGTAGCTTGGTGATTGGCTTCAAGTGTTTTGTAATAGGGAAGCTAGGAGCTAGCTAGTGGGTGGAATTGTTTATGAAGTAGGAGAAAATGAACAATAATAAGCAACTGAAGCATTTCTTTGCCTTTTGCAATTGTATTCCCTAATACTCTGGGTATCATGGTAAACCTGAGGCAAGAGGCAGAAGTTGTGAAAAAGCTTGATGTGTAAATAATAGCCTGGTCGTTCTTGTGAAGTGCTTGGTCCCACACTGACAAATGCACACTGACAGCCTTTTCAAGTGACTATATAACCCATCTCCAGAGGTCACAGTGGCAACACTTCACTGCCTCATTTAGCAATATCACAGACATGCAGTATTATGAAGAACACTGACCCCATACTAACGCATGGCTGGACATCCGGAGTGGGAAGACAAACGACTCGTGGCACACTGTGTTTACTTGTTTTTATTTCATTTAACTCAGCATCAATGTTACATAATCCCTGTAATGGCATTATGAAAAGTCTACTATTTCTGACACAAAACAAAAAACTATACATCAACAGAAAGATATTTTTTCTGGTTGTAAAATATCATTGCACATACCAGGTTTTCCGTGGATCCCAGAGTCAAGGTCTTCTCTTGTTGAAGAGTAGCGCTGAATTGTTAACAAAGATAAGCACAGATTTATCTGATGTCTTCTTTTATTAACAAGAAGTAACATCATCAGTAAAACTGTCTTTATCCTTGCACAGGTGTTCCACACTTTTTGTTTGGAGGTGGCCAAAGCTTGTGTAGGAGACTCCAGGAGACAGAAAGAGTTCAGAGTGACAGAAACACTATGGGGGAGTGAGTCAAGCAAAAAGGAAAGCTGGGCATTTAATGAAAGAAATAAATAGAATGAAAACAGGACACATCTAATCGAGCGTTGACACATATCTACAAGGCGAGGGGTGAAAGTACACAGACGTACACAGCCACCACAAACACAGACAGAGGCTAGTGTCGGTGGTCAAAGGGTCAAAACACACACTCAACCACACAGAATTGCCTTCCTACCATGGTGACTCTGAGAGCGCATCGGCCACTGCCTTTCTCCTAGAAAACACAACCAAGCAGAGCGAGGCGGTGAGTGGGTGACCATCCAGCATACAGTACTAAGCACAAACACACACTGTAGAGAGAGCATTACATAACATCCGGCGTCTCTAAAAGAGGGCACTCCATTTGTTAGGCTTTCTGAGTGAACCTAGCTCAAATTCACAGGTAAATAAATCACTGTCAGCAAACAATAGCTTAATTATATGGACAGGTTCAAATAAAGCTTGATGTTAAATAAAAGCATTACTAGGCTGGATTCTGAGCAGGAAACTGAGGCTACAGGGGACACAGGCTCATCAGAACTGTGCAGCTTCAGATTGGAAAAAGACCAAGTGATGTTTTTCCAGTCTTCAACTGACCCTGTGTCCACTGTAGCCTCGGATTCCAGATCTTGGCATAGAAAACATGAATGAAATCTGATGTGTTTTTCTGCTGTTGTAGCCCATCCAACTCAAGGTTCGACAGGTTGTACAACATGTGGAGATGCTTTTCTGCAGTGGTTATTTCAGATACATTTCTTCTTTAGATACAGTACTCTTCTTCTCTCACCATCAAGGCATTTCCACCAGGAGAACTATCGCTCACTGACTGTCTTTGTTTTTCACATAATTTTGTGTAACACAGTTGTGTGTGAAAAATCCCAGCAGATAAAAAAAAATTTCTGAAATGCCATCAGCAAGCCATTGAGATCATATATTTCTCTATTCTGATATTTGACCTGGATTTGCATGATTGTATGCACAGCACTGCTGACACATGATTGACTGACTGCATAAATGCATGAAAGTGTTCAAAGTGAGTGAGTATATGCCTTTGCTAACCATAAATATCTCACACTCCTCTGCATCAGCCAGCCTGTAAAAAAATGTCTTGGAAAACAACGGCAAGAGAAGGAGCAGTTGTGTACAAGTAAGTCATTTTGTAATTTTCCTTGACGTAAGATTTCATTTTAGAAACGGTCATCATAGAAACAAAATATTTGTAATATTTACCCTAATACTTAATACTTTTCATCTTTCTCAGACAGATTCTTTAGTTTAGTGAATGTTATCATTAGCAGTAATCTGGCAGTGTAGCTAAATTAAGTGCCTTGGAAAATAACAGGCATAAATTTCCTGTTTTTAAAATGTTTACCTACAGTATAAGGCAACATCTAAGAAACACTTAATATTCATTTATTCATTCATTCTTTTTCTACTGCTTATCCGAACTACCTCGGGTCACGGGGAGCCAGTGCCTATCTCAGGCGTCATCGGGCATCAAGGCAGGATACACCCTGGACGGAGTGCCAACCCATCGCAGGGCACACACACACACACACACTCTCATTCACTCACGCAATCACACACTACGGACAATTTTCCAGAGATGCCAATCAACCTACCATGCATGTCTTTGGACTGGGGGAGGAAACCGGAGTACCCGGAGGAAACCCCCAAGGCACGGGGAGAACATGCAAACTCCACACACACAAGGTGGAGGCGGGAATCGAACCCCCAACCCTGGAGGTGTGAGGCGAACGTGCTAACGACTAAGCCACTGTACCCCCCAGAAATGCCTAATATACACAACATAATTCAGAATATCTGTGAAGTTCAAAAACGTCTAACTGAAAATCTGAAGTGCCTCGTCGATCTGAGCAATCTAAGCTTTCCAGTACAGGAATACTTCACTGTTTCAATACTTTAAGACAGAAAACAAATTTATTTCACAAAACTCATTTATAATGCAAGTCTAAGAGCAGTTTCTGGAGCATGCAATAAACATTTATGCAAAGTACATTTTTGTAAAGCACTTTCATGAATGTTTAAATAAAAGCTAGTCTAAATTAGCTTCTAAATCTGTCAGATTTGTTCTTTTAAGGACGTATGCGGGATTATGCATTACAAACATAGACATATAGGGAAAGAGGAGGCTCAGTTTTGGCAAGATTGCTCCTCAATACCACGAAACTTTAGATTAAATCTAAATAACCAAAATACGTTTAATTTATTGGTCCAATCTTGGATATAACTATGTAAGAACAGCTTTGGTGAGGCATTCTAAAGAGCAACTTCAATGAAAAAAAATCAGTTTTATTCTGAGTAAAAGAAAAATGATTCAAAATGACTGTCTGCAAAAATATCCCATCAAATACAGATACAGCAGACATCTAAAAAACATTTAACCTATCTATGTACCGCCCCATCCAAAAGTATTGGAACAGCAAGACCAACTCTTTTGTTTTTGCTATATACCAAAATATTTGGGTTTGAGATATAATGTGAATATGAGATCATAATTTCATCTTTCAGTTTGTGATATTTACACATACATGAGCTTAACACCAATTTTCTGTGAGCAAAAGTATAGAAATTGCAACTGGAATAACTGTGTCCAGCCTGTGACTCAGTGACATTCTAAAAATGATTGGTTACTGTTTCTCTGGCCTTTACCACAGCTTCTTTCACTTTTTTGTTAGTTTTATGTGGTTTCTCTCTTCAATGCTGCTCAGCTGGGTTAAAGTCTAAAACTTCCCACTTTTTCCACTGATGAAGTCCTTTGTTTTTTTGGCAGTGGGTTTCGGCTCATTGTCTTGCTGCATGATGAAGTTCCTCCTAAACAGATTGGATGCATTTCTCTGTAAATTGGCAGACAGAATGTTTCTGTAGACTTCTGAATTCATTGTGCTGTGACCGTCATGACTCACACCATCAATAAAGATTAGTGAGCCTGTTCCAGAAGCTGTCTTGCAAGCCCAAGTCATGACACTACCTCCCCATGCTTGACTGATGAGCTTGTATGTTTTGGATCATAAGCAGACACTTTCTTCCTCCACACTTTGGCCCTTCCGTCACTTTGGAAAAACAGCTTGGTTTCAGAACTTTTGTGGCTCATTTCTGTGTTTCTTCATGAATTTTTGCCTGGTCTTTTGATTTTTGCTGCTGACAAGTTTGTATCTTGTGCTATGACCTCTATATTTCTGCTCATGAAGTCTTCTCTGTACAATGCAATTTGATACCTTCACTACTGCTCTGTGAAGGTTGTTGGCGATGACTGTTGTTTTTGGACGTTTTCTTCACAGGTCATTTGGCTATACCCAATACCTGTGCATCCTCAGCTTCCATATAGCATACTTTTCCTACATAGACAACTATCTGGTCTTCATGTTGGTTTATTTTTAACATATTTATTAGGAGAAAACATTCACTATATTAATTGTATAAACACTCAATCTAACATGACACACCTGGGCAAAAAGAAACACTTATCAATCACAATTGTTCCACAATTTAAAAAAAAGGGGTTGTGTGTTCTAAGTAATTTAACACACATAGATGTTACTAGCTAAAATTCTGAGATATATATATCATTTTCATCTTTTGACCTCAAGCCCAAATACCATCAGCATATAGAAAAAACAAAATAATTGCCCTTGCTCTGCCAATACTGTCAAACTGGGCTGTAAAATAAGATATAATACAATATTCCCAGATGATCATTTGTCAGCCAGGACATTTAACAACCTGTAGCATATGGTAAAAATGTCATCATGCTGCCAAATGATTAATAAGATCCCATTAATCTCTCTCCAAAGGGTTTTATTGTGTTCTTAAGTAATGGGTGAATGTGGGTGTAATGGAGGACAAGATAATAGTTAACTTCAGTTTTCACAAGGAGACTCTTGAAATCTGAAGAGACACTGAAATCAGGTTTCACAAGTAGTACCCCGAACTTGCATTCATCTGGTTTCACCAGGAAAACCCTAAGTAATCCACAAGCATGGCTCAATTTTTACATGTCACTTTATTCTAGTACTGTAGCTCTGATTTTATCTAAAGAGTAGGAGGCTGTTGAGTGGGAAAGTGCCAAATGACTACATCTCTCTAAAGATGGTTCATGGTCTTCAAATGTCAGTCCATGCCTGGCTGAAATCTGTACTCTCTCCTAATTAAAGTGCCAGACAGTGGAGAGAGAGAGAGAGACAGACAGAGAGAGAGAGAGAGAGAGAGAGAGAGAGAGAGGAATGATGTGAAGTATCTGCATGAATGTTCTTTGCAGAGTCGTGAAAGACATAAGGAGAGAAGATGAAAGGTTGTGAAGATGCAACACTAACATGATATTACTACAGGCTAGGTGTCTAAAAGCTGATCACTTTGATCCCTTACTATTAATTAACCATCAGCAGTGCGTAGCCATCACTGACTGGGAAACAAGGGCATTGATTTCTGCACAGGATCCAGATAATCAGCCAGTTACCACGGCATCCTAAAACCACAGCCTAGCGGAATGACAACTCCAGCGTTACAACCAAAGGTGAGGAGAGCTTCTGCACTTCGTTCAAACACATCAGCTGATGTCAACTCCACATCAGACTTCTTTCTACATCAAAAATGGATGCTGCTCATAGCAGGGGATCCTGTCTAGATGGCTCAATGGCTGATTTGGGTGCCATGATGTCATCAGGCTCCAGGCATCCCCAGAGAGCACTCCAGACCTGATCCCCATCAATCCCAGCAAAGATTTTCATTTAGATTGCAGTCCAGAGTGAATAGTCTTATAAGGGCTCAGCTTCTGTGCTAGTCATACCATGCTGAGGTGATGCATTTTCCTGAAACCACTAAGATGGAGTTAACGCTAAAAGGTATTATTGCCTGGGATAATCTGAAGGTTTAATGCAAAGAAAACGGTGAGAAACCATTAGAATCACATGGGTCATCTATTAAAGCAGCTGTATCCCGTTCAGGTCCTGGAGCATTTATAGCTCTGAACAAACTCTCTAATCGGCATGCTCTTTTATGAAATGTTTCGGGTCTGTCAGAGAAGTCTAAGCACTAATAGCATGGCCCTCCAAGGACACAAAAGAGGAGTTTTTTTAATGTTTTTTATCTCCATATTTCCCCTTAAAATCCCGACTGCAGCCTTGACCATTTTTCAAAACTAGGTCTATCTGGCAACCCTGCTAGTTACTCTGAAGGAGTATGATTAAAGTCACACATGTATTGACTGTATTGTTACACTCCTAGTGTGTTGTTCCTTTTCTCCAAGGTCAGGTTGAGTAAAGATGCGCCGAATCCTTGTAAACTTTCATTGTGTCTGATTGTGCTTTGCTTGTATTTTGAGGCCAGCAGTAAATGCGGAACCAGCTGAAAGCAGCATTTCCTTTCTGAGCTGGACGGAACTTCAATGATAACTCTTATCTAACATCTGAAACATCTCTACATCTCAATTTAAGCTACAAAGCTCCTTCAATCCATTTCTCTGATGGTTGGTTTAAGCATTCGGAGTCTACATGACTGCTGCTTACTGTCTTGAAAATTAAAAAAAGGCCTGTCTGTTTTTTCTAAGCTTTCTTTGTCTTTGCCATCATGGATTTAAGCATCTAAAATCAACATTTGCTGAGATAAGCACATGGGTTCAGTAATAACTCACATTAATTAAACATCCTGAGCAGTAGCAGGATCGATGGAGGCCCTTTTGTTCTGAAGCACTGAGACTCACTGTCATTAGCATATTAACAAATCAAATCAAGTAGCAATGCCAGACTGAGGCAGGTAGTACCTAGAGAGAGATAGAGAGAGAGAGAGAGAGAGAGAGAGAGAGAGAGAGAGAGAGAGAGAGAGAGAGTACTAGAGTATGTACGTCTGGCATGACATCCCACTGAGAGCGATAGGCTGCTAAGTGCCAGTTCCATCATCATGTCAGCATAATAAGTAACATGTGAGACAGAGGAGGATGCGTTTAAATGTCACCCTCCTCACACTCAGGTAACTAAGTAATATGCAGTAAAGTGAGAGTTGTGTGAACAACACCTCATTCCTGGCTGCAGAGGAATCCAAAGCTCTGATAGAGTTTGGAAACTGAAATGCACCAGTGACTCACTGTGATTAGACAGAAGCACAGCTTGAGTCCTCTTCAATCTGTTTACTTGCTCTTTCACTCTAGCAACTTAAATGAATGTGTGTCTGTTTCAAAAATCAGTTTGGATCCATTAGACAGATCTATCTAGTCGATAAAAGAATCTATCACTTAGTGATAAATATGCAAATGAATAAAAGACCCAAACAGCAGCAGCAATGTTGGCATGTCGAACCTGTGAGTTTACTGTTTTAAAGCCAGACTCCACAAAGGAAAATGAGTTTGCTTTGAAATGTAAATTTTACATTTTTCACGATACTTAAAATACTCCTAAACCCACCAAAAAATAAACTTTTGCATTTGAGCATTTGGAAATTATTTCTGTTTTCTCCAAACACATTTAGCTCATTTACAATAAATTAGATAATGCAATGATTCATACTAAAAGATTTACAAATGACTAGGATATTGTTGGTCATTGATGCTTTGTTTATTAATGCTTTGGGATGTGGTAGCCTAGTTGTTAAGGTGTTGGGCTACCAATTGGTAGGTTGTGAGTTCGAGTCCTACGTCCACCAAGCTGCCACTGCTGGGCCCCTGAGCAAGGCCCTTAATCCTCAATTGGTCAGTTGTATAAAAATGAGATAAAAAAATTTTTAAGTCACTCTGGATAAGGGCATCTGCTAAATGCTGTAAATGTTTATTATCCATTTTCTTAAACATAAGACTTAAATACAGAGTTTGACTTTGGCAGCTTTTCTAATATCTTGAGCAGTCTTGATTTATAAGGTCGATTGAATTCATTCAGTTGTACTTGTAAAGTGCATTTAACAAGAGTTGTCTGGTCACAGGCCAGACTGATAGAAATCCTGCTGTAGATGTAGATCCCTAATGAGAACTTGGAGATAACAGCGCGACCTTGTGTGGAAGAAACCTTGAGAGAAACCACACTCCAAAGGGATCCCATCATTTTCTGGTTGTCACCTGATAGTGGATTATAAATCCTAACTCTTGCATGATTGTTCAAATGGATATTAATTTGTAGATGACAAACACTGTGGGAATCGTTATAATTATCTATACGTGAATTGTTGCCAAATTATAATTTGAAGATCAAAAAACTAGGTGTGATCCCCATATAAAACTAAAATCCATTCTCAATGTCATTTTATAAAATATTTAATGATCTACTGCCTTGTTTTTGTATTCTAACAATAAAGAAAGAAAAAAAGGTGTTATATGTATTATACCTGATCTTAAATCATTACACTTCACCTCATGAAATTAATCTTTTCGAATAGATTTACAAACAGATGCAAAATACAGAGACTGCAGAAATGTAAAGCACACACGTGAGAGCTCAGCCCGGGTGCAAAAGGTACAAATAGAACTTCTTAATATGCGACGGCAGATTTTGTTTCCATGGTGCACGTAAGGCTTTAGGATTAAAGTGGGGAAGTCATTTTAATTTTGAGACTCATACCTCATCGCCAGTCGACAAGCTCATTACTGAGAGCCGCTGCAGTTAGGTGGCTCGAGAAAACGATGGAGGCTATGATAAAAGACAATCTTACACATGCTTGTGGAATCATTGATTTGTGCCATTGTTCCTCTCATCTCCCAGCTCCATGAGCTACAAGGAAGATTTACGGTCCCAAAGCCTTTATGATTAAGTCTCATACAAAACAAGAGGTGAATATAAAACATGAAAAATGCTGTCAATATCATCATAAAGCATTGTAAACTGAGCACTTAGAGCTTGAGTGTTGCCAGATTTTTCACTTTTCTGTCACACCGAAAGCTGAAACAAAGAGACGAGAGACACTTAGGTATGTTATGTAAGACAATTTCCACTCAGGATTCAGATTTCTCTGCTGCTATTTCCAGTGGCCCTGTTATAACCTTTAATTAGATCCAGAAGGAAATGCAGCTCTCTGAAATGTTCTTCATCGTTATATGATGCCATAAAGGAGAAGCGACTCAAAATAGTGTCACTAAGCTGAAGTGCATTCTAACATGGTTTCTTTATGATCATACACAAAACCATCAGCTGCTCAACAAACAGGGATAAGCTTGGATAAGTAAACTAGTATATAAGTGCTCACATAGTCTAGTATACAGGTGCTCAGGTAGGCTAGTATGCACATGATCAAGTAAGCTAGTATGCAAGTGCTCATGTAGGACAGTATGCAAGTATGATGTGCTGAAACTATTGATTGTTCGGATTTTTTTAAATATTCTGTTAAATCTTGTCCCAACAATTTAAATATTCATTGAGGATGGAACTCTCAAACTGATTATTTAATAATGCAAAAAATAGTCAAAGAGGAATGATAGAAAAATGGTAGAGCAAAATAGAATAAAGTCACTAAGCAGAGGTGCCTTCTAACACGGCTTCTCTTTGCTCGTACACAAAACCGTCTCCTGCTCAACACAACAGAGATAAGCTTGAGAAACGAGCCCATTTATATGGAAGATGTTGCTTCCACAAAAAGTAGGAAAGCAATCAAATCTTGACATCCTTATTGAGAGGTGCAATTTTTCAATCTCCCCTGGCCTTTACTTAAACAAAAGGGCTGGTTAAATATTTATTTTTACTTCATGCACTGCAGCTCTGTTACAACCAACCTCCTAAATTCTGCAGAAATTGGGGAAAAAATCAAGCCTAAAATGACCAAACACTTGTCTGCATGGTGACTTGACAGAAAACTGCTGTAATAGTAAATTAAAAGAAAAATAATCACAGAGAATCTAAATCTTTCGACTCCTCTCTGTGTGAAATGTTTGACTAAGGACAGATAGATGGAAAAAAAAAATTACAAAATGTCATGAGACATTTGCATCTGCAGATGTTGCACAGAATAAAAGCCCTAATTACAAACTTATGAGAAACTGAAGGGAAAAAAGTCAAAATAATCATTTAGATGATGACAGCAAAAGAAAGCAAAGAGGCACAGAGCAAGTGGAATAACTCAGCTATGGATAAATTAAAAACTGCATGAGCTCATGAATGGAATTACTGCTTCATCAAACAAGCAAATGAATTAAATTCCCCCACAAATGCCAGCCCATTAGGAGACATGTGCAAGTCAACTAGCAGGAAAATGCTTAGAATGAGTATATAATGCACATGCTCAAGTACACAAGTGCTCGTGTAGGCTAGTATGGAAGTGCTCAAGTAAGCTAGAATACAAGTGTTCAATAGACTAGTATACATTTACCAAGTAAATGTAGGTAGGCTAGTATGCAAGTGAGGTTAGTATATAAGTGCTCAAGTAAGCTAGTACACAAGTGATCAAATAAACTTGTATACATTTGACAACGGTTTGAGTAAGCTAATATGCAAGTCATCTAATACGCGCTCAAGTAGGCTAGTATGCAAGCATGATGTGCTAAAGCTATAGATTGTTTTGATTTTTCAAATATTCTGTTGATTCTTGTCAAGACAATTTAAATATTCATTAAGGAGGAAAAACCTCAAACTGATGATTTAATAATGAAAAATACAGAAAAACCAAATTATATAAAGCAATGATTGTCAAAGCCAATTTGAACATTCACAAGTTTGTTTTTATTCTTAATTAAGATCAGTGTTGTATAAAGTACTAGAAAGCAATACTTGAGTAAAAGTACAAGTATCGTACTAGAAAAAGACTTTGGTAGAAGTGAAAGTTACCTTTCAGAATATTACTCAAGTAAAAGTCTTAAAGTATCTGATATATACTGTACTTAAGTATCAAAAGTAATTTTCTGATATTTAATGTACTTAAGTATTTGAAGTAAAAGTAAAAAGTACAATTTCAGTGATTTTCGGTAGACATAAGAGGCATTGCATCTGGTAGGAAGAATCTTTCATTCCAATGTACAGAAACATTTCTTGCAAATGGAGTGGCCAGTGGGGTGGCCAAGGAAACTTTAGAGGGTCCACAGACTTATGACACAAATTACCCTAACAAGGAGCATGGATGAATCCCATAAATGCTCATTAGAGGTAGGATATATCTCTCATAATCTATTTTATGATTTATAATATATTATGTTATAATTTTATCTTGTGTATGTCACACATAAATCAACACCTAATTACATTTTTATGTAAAGCCTAAACTGATAAAACCATCTATAACAAGCTAAACTTAAATTCTGAACTGGACATGTGACTGACTAACTGACTGACTTGGTGGTTCTTGTGAAGTCTGACTACTAGCATCAGGCAGGAAGCTGCTCTGGGGTACTGTGGTGATGTAGGGGCTGGGGGCTGGGCTGGGGTCTGTTTGCACCTGTCTGTATGTGTTTGCTTCTTTAAAAAGAAGTCTGATATCTCTGCCTTTTTTTTCATTTTTTTATTGACCCTATGTAAAAATATGACACATGGATATAATACATATATACATCAAATACAGATTTTTTTAATTAAAACTCAACTTTAACTACAAATCCCACTATAATAATTGCACTTTAAAATCAACTGTCAGCATAAATTACTACTTTAATCACCTTTATGATAGCTAGCAGGCTGTCTGCAATTGCAGTAATCTTTTGAGTAACGTTACCAGATACATAGCTTAATAACAACATTAAACACTGACAGCTGTAAAACTAGTTACCTCATATTAACTAAACAGTTAAAGACTTACACACAGACACTGCACTGTATACCTGTATAACTAGCACAAATGTCAACGTACTGTAATGTATATTATGGCTAAACTGGGGAATGAACCGATCTCTCTTGTCTGGCTAATCTGTTAATAGCATCTAACGTCAATTTATATAGCGCCGTAACTTTCGAAATATTTTTCTGGAAAACTAAATTCTGATGTTTAATCTCAAAACTTACCGAAATTTGATGTATTAGTATTAGTCTGTTACAATATTCTCCTCTACCTCTCAACTCTTTCTTGTCATTGATTGATGGATTTGAAATGTTGAGTGGCGCGGCAACCAAACGTCAAACGAAGACTTCTTTTGATAGGTGAAATGAGATGTCAATCATCACCAAACTTCCAATGCTATCAAATAAAAATTTGAGGTGGCACCTGGGGTGGCCAATCAGATGTCAGGGGTGTTCAGTGCCACCCCGGACACTCCTCTGGCTCCGCCACTGCTCCTTTGACAACATTACGCTGAAATAGAGAGTGCGGAGCGTAATGCAATCTAGGAGCAGTGATTCGCCAAACCTCCCTTATTGCAGTCGCACACATTTCTTCTGATTTTATTTTGCAGTAACGAATAACGAAGATGCTTAGTGGAAATATAGCAGAGTAAAAGTATACATTTTATCTAGGAAACGTAGTGGAGTAAAAGTGAAAGTTGGCATAAATTTAAATAGCGAAGTAAAGTACAGATACGTGAAATTTCTACTTAAGTACAGTAACGAAGTATTTGTACTCCGTTACATTACAACACTGATAGAGATACAAAGGTGGGAATAACATCCACCGTTAACATGCAAGCTTGCATTATGACATGTTTGCAATGTGTCTTGTAGACTAGTAAGCAAGTGCATATGTAAAATGCTATGCATGTATGCTACTAAGCGAGTGTATGAATAGGCTAGTATTATGTAACACACTGTATGCCAGTGCATAAGAAGGTTAGTATAAGTATGCATTGATGCTAGTTTGTATGGATTAAACAATTGGCACATATGTAAGTGTATAAGTAGCATGTGAGTAGGTTAGTATGAGAATAGGTATATATACCTTGGATACAAATGCAAAAATTAGCTAGTAAATAAGCAGGCAGGTAGGTTAGTATGCAAATGCACAAGTTTGCTAGTATGCAAGTAGTAGGGCATAAAAGGGTTCATATGCAAGTAAGATAGTATATGCAAAGACATATATAGTGTAGCGTGCAAGCTAGGAAGTGACTAGGCTAGTACAGTGGTGCTTTAAAATTTGTGAACCATTTTACAAATAATAGATTCCTGGAATATACACAATAATAACCTTAAACATTTTCATGTTTTCAGACAATCTTCAAAGTAGACAAAATGAGACCAAGATAATATTATATAGGTCATTTATTTGCCAAGGAAAACGATCCAAATCACATATCTGTTAGCGGCAAAGGTATGTTGATCTCTAGGATTAGCAGTGCATATAAAGGTAACTTTAGAGTCAGGTTTTTTACAGGTATGAGTGAGCATTCTGCTGAATTTAAGTAACATTCATCTATCAAAGTCTAATCTCAGAACCCGTTTGTAGAAGTGTATCACGGCACAAATGTATAATATATACAGATAATTCAGAAGGCTTTCGCAAACTTTCAAGCACCACTGTAGGCTAGTATGCAAGTAGGTTAGTAGGCTGGTGCGTGGGTATGATCGTATGCATATGCGCAAGTTTGCATTAAGGCAATTAGGCTTGAAGGCTAAGATAATCCGGTAATATTGTAGGCATGCATCCTTAGCATGCAGGTAGGTTAGAAGACATGTTAGTAGGCAAGAAGGTAAATATGCAAGCAGGTTAGTGTACTAGTGTCAAGTGTACTATACATAGATAGCACATAGGCAAAAGTCTAGTACACAACTGCACAAGAGGGTTTGTGTAGTGCACCTGTTTACATGAATGAAATCCGAGTCTGTACTATGTGATGTGTGCCTGTTGAGCCTTTATTAAAAGCTTTTCTGTTTTCACAAGAAAACGTGAACAAAGTCTCATCCAGCACAATCATTGTAGGATTCAAATTGATTTTCAAGAAGTAAGATTGGATTTACTGTCACAATAATATCCAGAGTATTGTTCATTTAATCAAACATATGAGTCACCCTTCCTTTTTATTATCAAATGGCATTCACTGAAACTTTTAATGTAACATGAGAAAACTGAAGAATCTTGTCAGCTGTGCGGTTTTTAAACCTCAGTATTGATTCCTTTATGATTGAAATTTGATGCTATTATCTTTTCATCCCTGGTAATAAAGAGCAGCCATGTCAATCAATACCTGCATCGCAAACATCCCAAAAGCACCAAGGCAACCAAGAGCACACACAAATGACTGACCACCATTACAACCAGGTCAGTGCTGGCATAGCAAATCGGCAATTAGTGCTGTTGGATGGATGGAAGATTCTATCTTTGCTAGCAACATCCCAACATTCAGAGTTAAGAAAAATAATTCCAGTTCTCGAATGCTAAAGCAGAAGCCTGCAACAGAAAGGTGACATCTTATACAGTAGCAAACTTGCTACCAGCTAATCATCTTAATCCTTTCAGAACTCATTTTTACTTCTGCTCATTACAGGCCTATTACACATGTTAATCAGAATACATTACAATTCACTGTGTCCTCAATGTGTCCTCACTTATGATGACAGAGAGGCTGGCAAAATAAATATTTCTGTTTTGTTAACTAGATAATAATAAGAAAATCAAAAAAACAACAACACACAATTAGAATAAAGTATAGGAGAGGTTTAGCAAGCTCTTTAGCAAGAAAGAAGAAAATTTGAGAAAAAGGAAGATTAAAAGATTGAAAAGTGATTAACTACCACTGTGGTGTGAGACAGAGAAGTTCAATGCTGAACATGGACACACCCAAACAGACATAAATTCCATTTTTTGGCCTCTGGGAAAAAGAGTTCAGAGCAGTTGTTGAACATGCAAGTCATTCAGGTGACCTAAACTTTCACTGAGACTTTGTTAATTATGCGTCTTTGCTTAAGCTCCTGATTATGTTCGTAATACGTAACCATAAATTAATACCTAACCAGAAAAAAAGTAGTGCCTGAAAAGACAAACCTGAAATTTGGGGCATAGAAGCCTTTATTATCACCACATATACATTACAGTGGAATACTTTTCTTCACATATCCCAACTGAGGAGGTTGGGATCAGAGCACAGAGGCAGCTATTATACAGTACAGCACCCCTGGAGCAGGGAGGGTTTAAGGGCCTTGCTCAATTGCCCAAAAGAGGTGGCTTTGCAGTACTGGGGCTTGAACTAGGGCTAATATGATCAACAACCCAGAGCTTTAACCACTGTACTGAGTTAAACAACAGATTTAAAATTTGACATTTAAGTAGATATCATATTTTCTAAATCCTAAAACATTTATTGCCCCTCCTATTCATAAAAAATAAATTAATTAAAGTGTACAAAGCCATTAAAGAACTTTTAGAAATATCCTACAATGTCCCCGGTCCAAAGACATGCATGGTAGGTTGATTGGCATATCTGGAAAAATTGTCCGTAGTGTGTGAGTGAATGAGAGTGTGTGTGTGTGCCCTGCGATGGGTTGGCACGCCGTCCAGGGTGTATCCTGCCTTTATGCCCAATGACGCCTGAGGCACAGGCTCCCCGTGCCCCGAGAATAGTTTGGATAAGCGGTAGAAAATGAGTGTTGTTCCTGTGAATTTCACCTATACATGATTTCCATCCTCAGTGTGATGTAAATTCTCGTATCCTGTCATCTTGCTTATATCCTACAAGTGCTTTAGATAGATGTTAGGCTAAAAATCCTGGAGTACACCTTTAACATGTGTTTCGAATATATTTCAAATTAGGAATTTATTTATCGTTATAAAGAACAGTACATAAATGTCTAAAGTTAAATATTCACAATGTTTATTGATTTCCAACTCTGTTTAAAGGGAAAGCTTCTCTGTTCTGGAGTGGAGTGAAGTTGATGCTTTGTTTGCAATGAAATTGGCAAGTTAATAAAAATGCTGAGCTGTGTTTAAGATGCTGATTTAAATGCATGCCAGTTATTCACTCGTGTAGTCGTTCAAGCATGAAGTGCATGAGCAATGAAGAACTGTTTAATATTTAATAGAAGAACAAAACCTGTCGTTATTTCTCTTTCAAAAGCTCCAGACAAACACACGTGTGGCATTATGTTAAAATATCTCATGTAGAGAAATGCATTTATGCCTGAAAGTAATGACTGATGAGCCTGAAACTGAAAATAATCTGATGATCAATCCCTATAATCCTTCCCAATAATTCTGCTGCCAGGTCTATACGAGCAACTGAGTATCTCCATGTCAGATACTTTATCTCCTGGAAAAAATATTCAGTGGACAATCCTTCAGCCTTCAGAAGATATATAGATATATATTTAATACAGTTTGCTCGAGGCTAAAAAAATATTTTATAGAGATTCAGAGACACCTTGACTCATTACAACTTAATGACTGGTAACAGTCCTTTCGAATGGAATTTAATTCCAGTTTCTTTTTTTTTTTTTAATTTTATTTCTGTTCATCTGATAGAGACAAGCATTTACATTGAATGACTGCGAGTCACTAAGAGCAAAGTGAGATTTATGGAGATCATTTTATCAAAAGAGGGCTTTGTTCATTCATACAGTGCTTCTCATTTCTTTAATTGCTCCTCCTTGTTTCATTTCCTTTCTTCCCTTCCTCGCTTTCTTACAGTAGCTCCTCCTTTCCAGGAAGCAAGGAAAAGATGATTACAAAGGAGACAAGGACAGGAGAAATGAACAAACAAACATTTCCCAAATGAGACATCCTTGTTCACTGAAGCTTCACTTGTTATTTGTAGCCATTGTTTATTTAGCCTAATTAAGATGATTCATTTTGTATTCATGGTTCTTATTCCTGAATCATGCTTTGGAATTTTTTTTTCCGTTCGTTTATTCAGTTGTAAGCTTACATAGCCATAAAAGCATTTATAGGCTTACGAGTCGAACACTAAAATCATAAAGACTGCCAGGGAGAAAGAAGCAGCGTATCCTTGATCTAGAATCTTCTATTTTTCTTTGTTCCTTAATTTTAAAAAAACTGGTTTGTCCTTAAAGATAGTGGACTTAGAGATGGCGATCGATGTCCAGGTCACGCCCTGAAAGATGTATGATTGAGCAAATAAGGCATCCGTTGGAGTTTTTGGGATGTGCCCGTCACTCTTAATCACTCTGAAGTGAGTGAAGAAGTCAAGAACAACAATATGCACACCTACAAATCCATGAATTATATCTGCGTCATAGTCATTCTTTTGGCAAACCGCGCATCATCTGTGACACATTCTTGCACTCAATTTGAAAAATGTCCCATGTAATCAATCAAAATAAAAGGGAAGCTATGATGGCTGGGGCTTTGTGGAGATGATGCATTTCTTATGTGTTTGCCTTTCAGGCTGTTTTCAAAGGGCCTGGTCATTGCTCACCCAGCTTTAGACTGTCTGTGAGCAACACTGATAAGAAACGGGAATACAGTCAAGCATGCCATATTCAAAATCAAACAGCAGAATCCAAATTAGAAATCTCTATAAATATTAAAACCTCCAAGCACACAGTAACATTTCTGCTGTAGAAGGAACACCTACAAAATTCAACTGAAGCTTAAACCCATGACTCTACACATCTACACAGACACTCACAACAAGAACCTAGCAACAACAACCAGCTATACACAGCCATTAAACAAAGAGAGCCAGCAAAAGTGTCAGCAAGGGAGGAAATATCAACATGTTATGTGCTGATATTTCTGATATTTCACATATATATTACGTTTCTAAATTTTTTCTTGTCACTCTCACTCACTCACTCATTTTCTACCGCTTATCCGAACTACCTCGGGTCACGGGGAGCCTGTGCCTATCTCAGGTGTCATCGGGCATCAAGGCAGGATACACCCTGGACGGAGTGCCAACCCATCGCAGGGCACACACACACTCATTCACTCACGCAATCACACACTACAGACAATTTTCCAGAGATGCCAATCAACCTACCATGCATGTCTTTGGACCGGGGAAGGAAACCCCCGAGGCACGAGGAGAACATGCAAACTCCACACACACAAGGCAGAGGTGGGAATCAAAACCCCAACCTTGCCCCCTTTTTTCTTGTCAAATACTGTTAATACTAATTAGAGGATATTTATTGTTCCATATAATAACAGCTTACAGGGCAGAACTTTAACTATAATCAATTTCTCTTTTAAGCAAGATTAATCAAGAAGTACAAAATAAATTATTGCGTTTTTAGAGGAAAAAGTCAACAAAGAGTTGGTTGGTTTTGGCTACAGTGGTTTAGTGGTTAGCACATTTGCTGTGCAAATCCGGCGCTGGGGGCTTAGTTCCTGCCTCCGGTTTGTGTACAAAGGGTTTGCATACTTTCCCCTTGCTTCAGGGGCTGTTAATTAAACAGTAAATCAGTAAATATGTAGGACAGAGATATTAGTTATATTTCTGTATATATTTAGTTATATATAGTTACATTTCTGCATTTTACAGCAAATCTCTGCTTTTTACCAGAAATGGAGCTGATTCAAGAAACGCTACACATCTGATGTGATAGTAACCTTTAAATCATACATTTAAATCATAATCACAGCTAATTAAATCACAGCTTTCACATACCTACAGCAACAAGAAAATTTCAAACTCTATACAGATTTTGACAAAAAAAACAAAAGTGAAAACTTGTCAGTCACTGATCGATTATTCTAGTAGAGAAAAGGAATAAAAGGAAGTCTGGACTTCACAGAAGCTTTGTGCTTTTTAAATGAGATATGAGGTTAGTGGTGCTATGAAGTCATGTGCACAAGTGTAGTCTCGTGCCAAGTGCAGATTTAAATGGTCACACGCTTCCTTCAAATCTTGTGAGGATGCTAACAAGGCTTCCATTCCTCATTTTCAACTACAAACTTAGTTACAATAGATTTACTAAATTATTCATATTATGCTTTAAGCTGAATAACGTGGTTGTTAAATCATCTTAAGCGTACTTGCATATGACTCTCTATAACATGGTGTTATGTAGACAAATTAAAAAAGCACACTGCATAGTCGACAACAGCAGAGAAAGATATATTAAAGCTGAATTTCTTTCTTCCTCACAGCATAGTTTGGTGTCACTCTTATGTAAAAGTAAAACTGGGTGAAAGTTTTAGTTTGTTGGGGAAGGATGACATTAGAATAGATTAGAAGCCTTTATTTTTCTTCACGTCTTCATTACAGCGCAGTGAAGTTTGGATGTTGGGGTCAGAACTCAGAGCCAGCCATGATACAGTGTCCCCTAGAGCAGGGAGGGTTAAGGGCCTTGTGATGTGTTGAGGTTTGAACCTCAATCCACAGCCCAGAGCCTTAATCCACCACCGCAACACATTAATAACAGCACAGCCTCAAATAAAATGAACTAATCACTAACATTTGACACTTGGGAATGGGAGACATGTTGGCTGCCTCAGAAATCACATACTATGACAGTACCTATTGCATTTGTTTCAGTACCCGCTGCTCAGCTACGTATGTACCGATCAGTACATGTGATATGTCAGTAATATGTTTACGAACCAGACGTACTTCATCCGCCATGTTGGCATCATCGTGTGACCTTCCAATTCAAAATAACAGAGAAAATTTTTTTCTTTCCAAAAACAACAACTTCAACAAGTTAACTTACTCAGGTATTTAAAAAAAATACAAACAAGTGTGATTTAACCACAAGGAACAACTTTTAAAGCCTACAGACACGCTGCCTTCTGCTATTTTGGATTTTGACAGCTCTTCCACGCCACACTTTTTGCCTTATAGGATAGCGCAGTGTGCACCGGCTACAAACTGCAGAATCTTGGTGGAAGCAGTAGCATATCCTGGTATTTCCTGCCTACTGTTTTATGAAGACTGAGAATCAAACACTACTCCTTGGCTGCTTTTTGCCTGCTGTATATTAATATAGTAGGGATATTCAAATGCACTGTTTTTATTCTTTTTCTCAGTGTTTATGTAGAAAACAAGGTCACCGTAGTACACATGTATATCTCTTAAACGCTTTCAGTCTTTGTAATACATCTTACAATAACTGTGTACAAATCAGAAGTTAATGGATTATTGAGCACGATCTAGAAAGGCAAACAAGTGACTTTACCTATAAAATAGCTTTATCTTTTTTTTTTAATTATTAGTCACTCATAAGAGGTAATTAGTATTTTATTTATAGATTCATTTTTATTTATGGTTTTGTTAGCAACATTATCCTGTTAGCACCAGTCCAAAACTAAAGAAGCAAATTAGTGCCACTGATCAAGTTTCTTTCCCCATGCAATCACCCTGATCAACAACTCACCATAATTATATTCACTGCATTATCAGAACTGTCAGTCATCACATCATCTGTATATTACACACTACTGCTGCTGTATATTGTACAAAAAGCATAGTATTGCATAGTATTGCACAATATTGTTATTTGTACTCCCACACTTTATGTACATAACTGATCGTTCATATTCTATATTCATATTTTATTCATTCTGTATTCATATTTTATACTCATTCTGTCTATATTGTATCTCATCGTCTGCATTGTTTTTCTTGTATAGTTTGTAAAGTATAGTGTTATTTATGTCTGTACTTTTGAGAGTCACAAACTGCTGGAACCAAATTCCTTGTGTGTCAACACACTTGGCCAATAAACCTGATTCTGATTCTGATGTTTTGGATGAATATCTACCTTTGGGATAAATGGGAAATTATACCGTTTTTTTTTTTTTTAACAGACTGACCAGGAAGCACTTTTTACATTTGGAGGGTCAAATGTTTAATTGAAACTGCATTTGCAAACTTTTTTGATATATGCAATATAGCTTAAAGCAGTTCTCTTCTATCACAATCATCTCCAAGGTCTCTCTAACCTCATATCTGATGCATGACTGCCTTCCTGACTTCCCAAAGTTTAATTAATTGTTTTCACGCTTGCCCAGACTGCTGAATCTCTTACAGGAATCCAGCAGCAATGCAGATAGGATTTCTCTCACACAGCTGACAAAGCAGTCGCCATGCATGGGCAAGATCTTACGCGCCGAGCTGCTCGTCAGAAGGTTAATGCCGTTCTCATTACATCCACACTTGTCGCATTCTGTCTTAAGCAGGTAACACTGAAGTGGGTGTTGACTGCTTTCAGAAGCGTGAGCGATTCGAGCATGACATGAGAAACACAATACAGACGAACATTATGCAGATTTACCTCTTTATGCTCCATGTCCTGATGATAAATAGAATGAAGTTTAGATTACGCCGCACAGCTCTGTGCCATTACACACCCCTTAACTCATGGATGCAAATTATACAGCGGCTTCGGTACACCTCCTATCATAGGATAAATGGAAATGAGTTGACGATACTGGTGCATTGGAATAACAGCCTGCTGCAAGCACGGACGATTCAGCCTTGCTCTCTGACAGCAGTGGGGGTTTGTTGCTGGTTACAAAGTTGTTTAAACAAGCTAGACGGGGTATTAATAGAGCAGGGAACGCCGACAATGCTCTCGCAGGAAATAAATCAATATGGTGCCTTTGAGATGCGGCACATTGGAGAGGCACTCAAACAGTCCTGCTCACATGGTACCAGGTTGTAACAATGCAGACATGCAGAGTGCCTGGAAAGCTCAAAATGCAAAGTCATTCCTTTACTGTGAGTATGTCAGCGAGAGATAATAAAAAATAGTCTCTTTCTGCTGACAAGAACAGACTATCTATTACGAGTGCTACAAGAGAAAATATTCACAATACAAGCTCACGGTTGTGAATCAGTGGTCTGAATACATCCATGCTGGTCAATGTGCAAAGGCTGGAACTGAGCTTAAGCAGCAGCTGTGGAACAGAGAGTGAAAGTGTCACCGTGGCAGAGACAATCTTTCGTCTCTGTGCCTCAGCTGAACTCGGCCTCTGGGGTCATTGCTTTTAAGAGAAAAGCTGAGTGTGTCCTACCATCAGCAGTACAAGTTTCTGAAACAGCCTCCATTTTGTAGATAAAAAAGTTCAGTTCAAAAGATCAGAACACAAGTAGTAGAAAAGCTTACTATATTCATCTCTTCCTGGAGGCCATATTTCACACAAAGGGCTTGCACTTAGAGATAGAAAGTCCGAACAATGCATAGAAACACATTCATCTCCGACACAAAATGCTTTCATTTTTTTTGCTTTTTGCATATAAAACAAATCTCTGATTTAAAAAAAAAATCTACAGAGATCCATGTTCCGCATTACACTTGATACAATACCAAATTGCTACCTTTGAGATGTGCGTTTATGCCTCAACACAAAGCTTTTTCACTATACATGGTGGCCAGTGGGGTTTCTCTCTCATAGTCTCTCTCTTGCTTCTCTTTCTTCCATTGCCAATACACAGAGAGCTTCCCAACACAGTGTGTCATCTCTGATATGCCTTCTGACAGCTTTTATGTTAACATCTTCCCACCTCTTACTGTCAGCATTAAAAGTCTGGGTTTCTTAAGAAAAGTGCCTCGTCACGCCACACACAGAACTAAGAGAAGACAATTGTAACTAAATCTTAGGTCTTATTGCTGGTTATCTTTTCAGCATTCATAGATATTCCAGAAATCCGCTAAACATGCTGAATTTTCTGAAACGTACTTCAGCGATTATCCATTTTTATCTAAAAGATAAAAGCTACATTTGAGTGATTTGGACATCTGCAACTTCAGCTTATCCGAAAAAATAACATTATAGCAATATAAAGTGAGATTAAATCAGCATCAACGTCGTATCTTCCTCTTCTTGTTCATTTGATCAGTCTGATGGCTGTTTTTTTATTTCTCCAAATCAATTTAATCAATTGCTCCGACATTAAAAATGTTTATTAATTTCTTTTATTTTATTAACACACAAACAAATCTTTTCCATTATCGTGCCTCAATGTAACAGGCTCTCAGTAGGAGTCAGATCAGCAAACGCGCTCTATCCACAGCCCCCTCCTCAATATCCATGCTAATTGGATCTCGCAGCATTTATTTCCACTGAAAAAGGCTGTCAATTATGTAACAAGCGTATCAAATCAATGTGACACAGGAAGAAGAACACCTGTAGCCTCCAAGGGCATTTGGCAAGTTAGTCAATGCTGCAAGAGCTGCTTGTGGCCCATTAGTCTGGAAATGCATCTAATGGGATATGTTGTATGATGTCTGTAGCGCATATCAAATTTCTAATTTGTCACAGTTAAAAAGCTTTATTTATATATTTCAAGATGTTTTTTTTCCCAAGGGCATATATGTCCTTCCTAGATTTTTTAAAGATTTGGTGCAATTCCAAAATGGCAGCCAATGTGAACTGTAATGAGGCAATTACTCACAGTCTGCCTCAGTCAGGTATAACAGAAACTAAGTGCCCCAGCTATGCTGTTTCCCCTCACCGACTTTCCTGCTTGTCACACAACCTTTATGCAATAACAGAACAAACTAAACAAGCTGTACACTATGTCATATAATCTTTACACGGATTTGAGAAGTTTATCCGAGGGACGTCGGAAATAGATTTTTTACATTTCTCCTCAGTGATAAAACTCACATATTGGTTCAGCAATAAAATTACCACAGAAGAAGCTAGATTCTCAATTTTTCTTTTTTTTTGTTTTCTATCAACCCTGGTGTTTTCGGCCATATGATCACCTTCCATTCACAACATGGCATCCTACAGGAGTAGAAAAGAGAATCTTGGAGTAAATAAAAAATTCAAGCAACAATCACAAAGTATATGAGAAGCATCCATGTGCTACAAGACTAAATACTATGTAATCTTAGTTAAAAAAGTATCTTTTTTCCAAAGTAAGCCAGCATATGCATAGAAAATCACAAACATATGCATCAAGATAGGGCCAAAATGAAAACTAGTTAAATAAATAAATAAATAATCTAGACAGAAAAAGACACAGATTACCAACAATACGATAGGAAATTACATTTGATCCAGGATAGATACATTTACAGCCAGGATAGATACATTTGGTAGACACCCTTATCAAGGGCAACTGACATTTTATCTAATTTTAATACAACTGAGCGTTACGGGCCTTGCTCAGGAGCCCAGTGGTGGCAGATTGGTGGGCCTCAGAATAGAGCTTGCAACCTACTAATCAGTAGCCTAACACCTTAACCACTAGGCAACCACATGTCAGATAAGGATGATACAGTGAGACTTATCATTCCAGCATTTACTAATTTAATTTTCAGCGATGGAGAATGTTAAACTGATTAGTGCCTTGTGTGCATGCATCGTGAAACCAGATGTAACACAGTCCTGCTGAAGCAAAGACAGCAAACATTAAAGACATGGAAGAGTAAAGCCACTATGTCAGGTTCTCTTAAATCAACACTACATGTGTTTGTCACGAGTATCAACTTTTAATTTGTACAGAATGGATTTGCACTTTTGCTATCCACATTTGCGGTATTTGCGGTTAAATCGCTGGAGGTGGATTGTTTTTTTTTACTTTGGTGTTCAAAAACATTGCACCTATACCGGCTGTAAGAAAAAACACAGAAATGAAAGAAAGGCTGAGCTTTCTACTTAGACTACAGATTCACACTGACGATTATGACTGTTGTGTTTACACTTGGTGAAACCCCCTATGATTTACAACTCATTGGGGAGAGTAATGGAGCTGTCACATCCTTCACAGTCATCAGCAGTGAATGAGAAGATGCATATGAAATGTAATAGCAAGTCTAATAGAGACAAAAAAAAACAGGTGGATTACTATCTTTATCATTTTCCCCCCAAAATGCTATTGTGGTAGATACTGGAAGTAAATGGATTTAATCCATTCCAAGTAAAAGTTACTCAAGGAAAAGTAAGCACAGATTTTCTGTTTACTATGCTTGTAATTAGTACACAATATTGGGCCACACAGAGGCTGCTGAGTAACCGAGTGTATGTATTTTATGTTTAGATCCATACAGTGAGTCCATGTTATATGGTCCTATTCAATCCTATTGGTTTCAGAATAGTAATGGTGACTCAATGCTCGTGACCAGCCGTCACTTAGCTGCTACATTCTAATTTGATACCAGCACAATGTCTCTTGTACAAAAAAACTTCAGCTGACTCTGAGAAGGTTTTGACTGAAATGACAACTCTAGTTTCCCTTCCAGGCAGAACAGAAAATTTCACACACAACAAAGCAATTGTTCCATTTGTGCACAAATACAATACTGCCTGAGAGTGAAATAAGGGAGAGGAGAAGGAGACGAAGGGATAACAGTCATCTGCCTTCTGTCTTCTTTCCTGCAGCTTCCATATGAATAATAGATCATAAATGAAAACTAGAGATTGCCTCACATGTTGTGAACATAACATAAGGTCAAGGAAATACCCTTGGGAATTGGGATGATTCACATGTGCCTGCTTTAGTTTCTCTGGTCCATGCTTATTATTCCACGGTTAATCTCTATCACTCAGTTTCAGTTCTGTAAAGGTCACCTTGTACATCAGACCACACTGGGTTCATTAAATCACGGCTTTGTTACACATAATACCATCAGGAAGACGAATTCTCTACAACACAGTTTAATAAAAATGGATCTTTTATAGTAATACCAGCCTTAGCTGCCATTAAAAAGCACAGGAACGATAGAAATGTAGTTCATAACAAAAAGCAAATTAAATTCAAAAGCAAAGAGTCCAGAGCCAAATCTGGGTAATGACTTTGTCTCTAGCTGAAAGTTTATTCAGTATTCACCCAAGAAACCTGCTAATCACACATCTCACAGGCCTGAGGCTTCTCAGACTTCACACTGATCCTAGGTGTTGTGCTACAGACCTCAGGGGGCAACATTCGGAGTGAAGTCACACACTAATTTCATAGGAAATACGCAAAATATTCAATAAACACCAAACAAATAAGACACATTGTGTCAGAATTTTAGTAATTAAACACAGCACATATAATTATGAAATGTATATAAAATAAAATCCAGTTAAGGTGGAGAAATCATGAGAAAATTATTACTTTCCCTCGTATGTGAGGTTTCAGAGCACCGCTGCTCATTATTACTATAAAGTCAATTATCTACATGCATACTGAATAATAATCCCATGAAAAAACACACTGAAGTAAATCTTACCTATTGTACTTCTATAGAAGATTATATAACCGGTTTATGTGTGAATTGGTTTTACTGTTAATAATTACATGAAATTTATGTACACCAGTTAAGTCAATCATTCATATTAATAGTTGCTCAAAGAAAAGTGGGATATTAATAAGAATATTGTGTGTTGATGAGGGGTCCAGTGGGTGTTCTTACTCTATTACTAACATATATGATGCACAGATTCATAATGACCATAAATAACAAGTGTACCTGGGGGAAATTAGCATGAAAAGCACTTTATGTTTTAACTGTTGCATAACATATCCTCATCTGCTCTAATGGACTCTGATATAACGTTAACTCCCCAGTTAGGAGAAAAAAATGACCTGATTGTTGCCGCAAATTTACCGATGCAGACACGTTAAGGTTCTGTATTTTTTTTTGTACCTAAAAACACTTCCCTTTGTTGAGAAAAATAAATTATATATATATTTTTTCAAGTGTCTAGATGTGAACTTTGGATGCTGGGTTCAAAACCATGAAAAGAAATTACTCATACATTAATAGTACACAAACTCAATTTCAATGTTAAACAGAGCATAAAATCACTGTTGCTGTTCTTCCACAGGCATGTCCAAGCTTGTGGACTGCAAACCACTTTATATCCAGAAGTATATAAGAAACCTAAGACCATAAAGAGAGCGAGAAAAATCCAGTCAAGCAAATCAAAGTAAGAATATGAACCAGGAGTGAAACAGTCTGTGAGCCCATTTCCTGTGAGACTTGTTATTGGTTTCAAACATTTTGCACTCATCATAGTGTAAGTGGGCAGTGAGGTCAGCTTTATCTTCTGTCTCAACCATAAAATGAGCAGGAAATCCTTCCACATGTGATAAAAGGAGCTGGAAAGAATGGAAGTCAATTTTCAGCCATTTGAGACTCTGGTGTTGCTTCTATGTCCACTCGCATTGGTCTATATAGAGCTTGTTATTGGGATTTTCCACCTTTCCACACTGATTCTACAATACATTACCACTAGCTTTTGGGGATTTCAAGGCTCAGCAAGCAGTTCAGTAAATGCCACCTCTAAAGTGGTCTTATGGTCAGAGGAAAAGCAGAAAAAAAAATAGAATTGATCGAGTCCAAAGTCGCAATACCGAGAAATGTATTGTAACTTGGAAGAACCTTATTTCTTTAATCTGTATATATATATACATATATACATATATATATATATATATATGTATATATGAGGTATGTGTATATTCTTAAAGCCTAAATGCATTTATAAATACTCTAAACCATCTAGCGTTAGCTTTCATGGAGGCTGTGCCCTGTAAGTGCTGGCAACAATAGCAGTCAAGCAACTTCATACAGATATTGAAAGTGACTTCACTAGCATTTCCCTCCAAGGTTTGGAGACAGGGCTCTCAGCACACGGGGGGTATTGAGTTAGACAGCTGGACCAGAGGAAGCAGAGAACGACTGAGCTGACATTTAGAGACTTTGCTGTTTATGGGCACAGCGGGCAGCATTTCCTGTTTGCTGTCAGCATAATGAATTTTCTGGTAAGGATTCTGTCGGCCCAGCCAAGTCACCTGCCCACAGATGATAATCACCAGCTCCAGCCTCATCGCCAAGCAAGACACACACACACATACACAGTATATCTGTCTGCAGGAATATGTGAATGATTAAGATGAAAAAACACTCGTAGTTTCATAAAATCACACAGAAAGTATAAGGAATAAAGGAAATATTAAACTGCTGTAAATCAGCACACACTTCACTTGTACACTTTGAAGAGTAAATTATAAAATCCCACTCAAACAAACCAACATCCTAGCCAATAGCAAACAGCCATCTATTTTCAAGTGCACACAGGTAATCCACTCATCTATTCCTCTTGAATAAAAATAAGCTTATTGAATGGTAACAGATCCCACTGGGATGCCAATATGTCACACACCATTATGGCTGTGAAATTGAACGGCACCACGTATTTCCGTTAAAATAAACTCCACTCGGGCATCAACCCAATTTCTACTTTCTATCCTCCTTTAGGAACAAGGCAGTATGTGGTAATGACTTCCCAATAATAAATAAAGCACTTAAATTCGTTAAGTATTTCAAGCTTCCACTTACGGTGAGCGTTACTCCTGTCCTTCAAGGCAATGCATGCACTAATAATCTCATGCACATATCTCTTATATATACACAAGTCATCAGTAGACATTATTGATATCTAAGCATCGAACCAAAGGCTTTATCAGGCTGTTTTTCAGAGAATATTACAGTTTTAAAAAGCAAATGCTCCAAACTTTTAATCACATTTAAGACATATAAACAACCTTTCTCAGTTCGCAGCACTTCTCACACAACTCAGATTATCTAAGACAGCTAAGGTTCCTTTTCATTACCAGAGCAGATATTTCAGAAGATTGTGTTTTCTCCAACTGTGGAGGAATCTGACAGAGATAGAGGTGCATGTGGACATTTATGGATGGCTAAAATGTGGCGCTTCGCTACTTTTCACGAAAGTGGAATTAGGAAGCACTGGAGCAAGATTTCTCTAAAAGCGTCCTGAACAGATGGCTGCTCCTCATTAAATTCTACCAGTGTGTGTACAGCTTAAGGGAATTCTGTTCAGGATGGTGAGTGATTCTCCAGGCCTAGCATCCCCTGGACTACTTCTTCAGTCCAGCACAAGACAAAGGAGATCCCATAAGAATGTGCTTCTGCAGTCATATCCCTCGCCTTGCCGCATGAGCTGATGGAAACGTTTGATTGCGTGAGCTGACGGATGGGTTTGGAGTCTATTGAAAGCGAGCCTGAATAAGCAACCGAACATTGATAAGAGTATCTTGAAAAGAACAAACCGCTTTCTTCAGGGAGCTATTCTATATTCACAAAGCAAAAGAAAAGGTCAAAGTCTGACAAACCAATCACATCCTTTTCCTCTTGCCCCTGAATGACACATCAGAGCAGTGAGTCTGAAGAGCATTACTTTTCTACATGCATTTTTTTTTAATGAATAATAATTAGTACCTCACTGTGTTTGTGGTAAAATTCAAACAGGATGCTTCTTTGCAAGCACACCAGGTCGTTCTTTTGAGATTCAAACACATCAGTAATCTTCAGAAGCCTCATTTGATGTTTTCTTCTTTTCACACTCCTAGCAGGATGTTTCGATCCAAAGGTGAGAACGCTTTGAGATTGAAAGCATTCAGAGTTTGGATAAAATCTCAAAAAGAGCACAGCACTATAGGTCAAATGGAAGGAGAAGTACATTTCTTGGAGGTCTTGCGTTGTGCTCTGTGAGCAGCCACATGTGAAGCACGAAGTTATTATGGTGTTCGTTTTTCCCCTGTTCTGAAATTCCCAGCTTTGTTCCTGGGTGCAACAAAAAAGTCTCTTGCTATAATTAGGCACCAAAACAAACTGCTAATTATTTAATACTAGGCTTCACCAAAAAACTCCCTTGTGCACGTAGTACAAGCTTTAATTTACATGCTTGACTGCCCTTTCGCTTAAGAAAAAGATAAATAGAAATAATCTCTTAGTTGCCTGTTTCCCTTGATTCTTGCATCAGAAGGATTTTCAGTGTGTAAAACCCGAAACACACGCGCGCACACACACATACACACACATACACACACACACAAAAAGTCTGTAATCAATATGTTTAGTTTGCTTTGATCTCGACTGGTTTCCACTTAAAGAATGGAAGTAGCAATGTGTCAGACAGCCCAGAGGCAGGATGACAAGATGTCGTCTAATGTCGATGAGAAGAAAAGACAGGGAGATAGGAGAACGCCAAGAAGGAAAACAAGTCCGATTTAACAAGGTGCCACTGCACCAAAAGTCCACTTAGTCCACTGCTAGTCCACAGTAGCACACAAACCCACTTAACTATTTGATACTCTGTGTAGAAACTAATTCTGCTGTATAAAACATTCTTGTGATTTTGCTCCAAAAAATGGTCACTGCAAAGCAAGCAATCTGAGACACAGCATAACAGAAGAAATAAAAGAATCCTTACCCTGATGTTCAAGGGCTTAAGCTCTGTCTAAATGATTATGCATTATGCACTGAGACAAAGCTGACCTTTACAAGATAGACCAAAAAAGAACATTTGACAATGGAGTAAAAACAATACAATTTGAAAGCTGCACAGCTAGTAGCACTACTTTAATAAAGAGAAAGGAGTGATTTTTTTTTTCTTTCTTAAAAACCTACATACGTACTGGAAACACACAGATACCTTCACTACTCATATTTCATCAAGCGTCTCTAAAAATAACTAGCACTTCTGTCATGGCGGCACACGGCTGAATAGGTCTCTGCAAAAAGGCCACTTAAATATACAAAAAGCAAAAACAAACCACCTGGGTAGAGTGGCGGGAGAATGAGTCACACCAAATAAAAAGAAATGGATTTCAGCTCATTGCTTTGTAGTAGCAAAAAATGCAGGCAGATAAATGGTACCTAATGGATTCTGGCTGTGATGCAGCTCACGCATTCCTTTCTCCTCCGGCTCACATGGATGCATGATCTATGATGCTTTATTTCTAGGGTGGCTCTTGATTTATGTAGGCAATGGACACTACTCAGAGAATCCCAGTCTCTCTATAATGCTGAAAGGTAAAGGAAGCTTTAACTGGTGGCACCTGAAAGTCCATCTCTCCAGCAACAGATATACATTATCGGCGTGTTTGCCGTTCTTTGCAATTAAAGCCATTCTAGTTTTATTAATGACGTGCTATCTGTTTGCTTACATGTCAGTTATTCCCTGTCTGATAGACAAGCTTAAAAAGAGTACACTATTATAGTGTACTATAATACTACAGACGTTCTACACACAATAAAATAAAAGCAGGTTTGTTGTCTGAAAAAAGTAAGCCTTATGTCAGAACACATGACGAAACACTAGAGTTATCCCTCAATGAGAAAGCTTCGACATGTATATACCAAAATCACAGAAAATCATCATCAGTATTAAAGTCCTAGCTTCAGGCAGAAATCCACAATATAACTGTTAAATCAAAACTGGAGATAGATAATGAAATGAAATTAGCATGTGTTATCTTACCTAAGTTTTAACCAGAAGGTAATACAATTATGCAAATCATTTGTTGGTTTAAAAAAAGAAGCAAGTTAAGTGTTTGTCATAAACATTTGCATAGTGTTGAAGAAAAAGCACTTGATCCGCAGGCATCATTCAGTTATGCTGATTATAAGAGTTAGGCTTGATCACGCTAACAGCACTTCTCTGTTAATGAACTTGAGTGCACTACACTCCAGTAAGCTTTCAAAAGCCCAAATATCCATCATAATATATTGCAGGGAGTCTAATATAGTTAGAGAATGCCCATTCTGTACAAGAAAGCACAGCATTACCTTTTCCATGGCCTCTCCCCAGAGTCACAAAGCCAGACGAGATGAAGTTGTGAAGGTCATGTCCTCCGCCACGGCCGCTCTCCTTCGAATAGTGTCCACCTGAAATGAGTGAGTTGACTGTGAGGCCCAAGCAGCATCTACGCTTTTAGGTGATTCTACTTTCAGGCTAAACAGAAGCTGAATGCCATAAACAGCAAAATTCCCTCGGCACCCAGAGTTACAACTTTCCATAATTCAGACATGAAGTCACCTTGCTTGTGCAGGTTGGGTGACTATCAGAATCCTGCATGCATCCTGAGGTGGTAGTTCTGCACTTGACATTATAATTACCAGTGCAGTACGAAGTATAATACAGTATCTGATATTCTGATGATAACCTTGGATGCCACGTCGAAGCTTAAACCCATCAGATATCAGATATAATCCGAAGGCAATTACATGACACAGTGGCTGGCGAAATAAGAATGGGAAACATCCATGAAAGTATTCAATTACATCACGGAATTGGGGACACAATAGATATTAGACTGTTATTAATTCTATGGTCTGCTCAGAATTGTAAAAATCATATTAATGCTTTTAAGAAGCTGGAAAGGATGCGTGAAATGGAGCAAGGCAGAACTGGCACATGAAAAATGGACCGGTCTGGTAATAGGTTGTTTACAGAAGCTCTATTCAGTAGCTTCACTGTTTTCAGTTTTCAGTGAAGTTTTGATCACGAGTAATGCTTGGACAAACCCAGCAAACAAATCCAGCACAACTGCCTTGTCCCGGTACGGGCGAGCTCTGACACATCATATGAATCAAATAACTGAGTGTGTGACAGGGTGGTTCAAATTGAACAAAGCCACCAAATCAACCAGACACTGGGCCTTTAGAGCATCACAGAGGTAGCTGACAGGAGCAACCAAGTGATCCAGCTAAGCCTTCATTATAAAGCTCCACTATGCAACTGGATAAATATAACTAACTGTTCTATTAATCTCCCTGGGGTCTTGTGAAATCAAGTTCAGCTTTCAGTCATGTCACGAAAACTTTTAAATGACAACACCTTCTAGCTACTGTCAGTGGAAGTGTGCGTTTGATGCAACACTTTGCCTCAGGTGTGTCCTGGAGCAGAAACGGACTGATACAGAAGGTGTTAATATCCTCATCTCTGGATGTGTGTAAGAGTTTTCAGACCCTCAGGGGAAAATCTCACTTATTACTACTGTAAGAGATCATGGCCTGAGCAATTTTAATTTTAATTGCGGGAGAACAAGTATAAAGGCCGTGATATAAGAGAGAGAGAGAGAGAGAGAGAGAGAGAGAGAGAGAGAGAGAGAGAGAGATGATACAATTCTGAAAGTACCTAGTAGCAATCCACATGTTGAATAAATTAAATCATTGTTAAACAAGTAATGGGAATTTCCTTCCTCTCTTATAGTATAAGAGAAAAGCAGACATGTACACGGAGAGACGGATCTCGTTGATATACTGACCTACGGCAATACGAAAAAATTGTTTTTAGTCATTTTAAGAGGTCATATTAATGCTCCATTCTGCTTTGTCAATTAATTTTTTAATCTAGTAATTAATGTATATTAATTGATCTAATTATCCCTGTAGCAAGGACAAATTTTCAATCACAGATCTAAAAGATGATGAAGGACATACAAATAAAGCACTGATAATAATGCAAATCATCATAGAAAGAAACAATTTAGTATGCATTCTTAGAAATCAGGAGGACTGAGACTACTATGTACTGTAGTTCTTGGGTCAGGACATATCATTATGCATACTGTACTCACTCTGTCAGTGCACAGGACTCCAATTTATATAGAACCCACCCACAATTCCCTGGAGTCTTCCAGTAAATCTACTGTCGGACAGAGTCTCTAGTGCGAGCCCCCTCTGTGAGTATCGGTCATAACTGACCTCTGGTGCCAGGCCGATAATACAAGGTCAATAGAGACAACCAAGCTCAGCATAACACACAAAACATTCAGTCATTCACACCACCGAAGAGAGATCAGAGGATACAAAACAGCTGTGACCGAGCTTCATGGAGAGTGTAGGATGGTGTACTGTGAGACTGTAAGGATTTCAGTCCCCACCCAAGACGTCTATATTATATTCCACCTTCTATATTATATGACTAAATATGGAATCAGGACCACAGCAACATTCAATTACAATGGAGAAGCCTCATAAAAGCTAGAACGTAAATTACACACACTCACGTTATGGACTTGGTTATACACTAAGCCAGACATTAATAAATGAATAAATAAATAAATAAATATTATGATTACCATGATCAATAAGGTACAATATCGATTTACCTAAAATTTGATAAACAGCTAAAATAACAGAATAGATAAATATCCCTTCCTAAATAATCACATTCTGTGAAGTAAATAGAGTTGTTGATGACAACATACAGTTCGAAGCCATATCAAAATGATAGCTGGCTCATAACTGCACAACTGTTTATGCATTTGCCTGAATTTGGCATGGGAAAATTAGCTGATGAGTGAGGGTTAGCATGCCAGATTAATCTGCAGTGTATAAGTAAAGCACAAGCACATGTTAGCTTATTTTCAGCTGCTTTGGCTTCAGCGTGAATTATCCATAGTTTGAGTGACATTATCCACTGTTATCCACTGTTTGAGTGATGTCTGGCACCTCGACAACAGTGAAACCCATAAAATCCAGCGATGAGCCCTATGATATATGCTTAACACAGCAGTCTAACACAACCTGGCTGAGCATGAGACAGACAAGCCTAGACTGAAATTGCATCAATTTGAATAAATACAATGCAGCTTTGAATATAGCTCGGAATCCTGGTTTAGCTTTTTAATACATTTCATTTTATTTATTAAATATCTTTTCAGGAAATTACAAAGTCATCACACTACAACATTTCTCTATATTATGCTTATCCCAATTTATTTCAAAGCAGAAAGTGAAATGAAAGCGAAATGCAAAAGAGCGCTGTCCAGAATCTCACCATGATTGGATTTGGATGTGTGAACAGGGGTGTAGTGGTTTTTGGAGCCTGTCCGCTGTGGAGTGTCGTCTTTGGATGAGCTGTTCATTGCCGCAAAGTTTTCACAGTCATACTGGGATATGGGAATGGGTCCTTGCTGCCTCAATATATCTGCTAGAGCTCTGCAGGAAACGATCACATAGATACAGTGTAAATATGAATGATTTACAATTCCTCTGCTCATGCTGTTTGACACAGTGCAACAATCCAGCGAATAAAACATATAACATACAAGTATAATGGAATGTGATGTGGTTAAACAAACTTACCGTATGTGGTTGCATAGCTTTCATTACATTATCATTAAAAATAGCATTTCAGCATATCAGCATCTATAGGTAATGTTTGCATTTTAGAATCGTTCCAGATTATGGATGTCGTGTTATTTATGTTTATTTTTAATACCCAGAGGCCCAATCTCTTTGCCATTTGCTCCCCCCTACGTCTCATTAGCATAATGGAAATGTCAGCACCACACTTTCCAATTACATTATTATTCTGCGTGTTTATTTGTTTGCTCTGAAGATTTGAAATATTTACACAAAAAGCCACATTTTACATGCACCACGACTATTAAATCCTCCTTCAACACTGTTATCATTTTATCTCTAAAAAGATTGAAACTGTTGTTGTACTTTCCTGCATGAACATGTGATCATTTAAATTAGTCAGTGTTTAATTGTAATACAAATCTTTATCTGGGGGTGTTTTCTTAACATATATTGAAACGGAATAAGGTGCGATGTAATGCGTACGGTATGGTGCACAGTAACATTTGAATTAAAAAAGGTGTTAATATGTTGTTAGGAGTCAGAGACTTATAAGCACAGAGTGAATAGGCAACACTAGCGAATCTTTAAACCTATAAAACTCAGCAATATTGATCCATGCTGAGCAGCAAAATGATAAGTTGAGAAATATTCAATAATAAAAATGACATATCCATTTATATACCACACTGGATTTATTGAGCTCACCGGTGGACACATTTTCATCACTTGTGCCTTGCCTCTAACCCTGCTGCTGTGTCACAGAGCCATGGATACACGACAGAGGGAAGAGGTGATGCTGAGGGAAAATAGCCAATCAGCTTTTTGCCCTCATTTGCTTATTACCAAGACATGAAATAGTCCTTGTCATGAAGAATAATGTGATAGTGAAATGAGAACTAGAGATCATCTTGTCCTTCATAAATGAGTTGTGAGGCTTTATGATGTCCCCCCAGTCAGGGGGACATCATTATAAAATCAGCTTTTATTGAACACTTCAAATGGAAAGTAAAATTGAAGTATAGTTAATGAGCTGGAAAGCTTCTCTCTTGACCGTATGCAGGGGGGTGTTTGGCTAGAAATAATGACCACAGAGCATCACAACTACGAATATTCAGCTCTGCTTGGAAATCTGGTCACGACCAACTCATAACACATCTAATATTGTGTGCAGGCAGTGATGCGAAAAAAGAGGAGGACTGCACAGGTTACTATTTCCTCACAAACATCCTATCTACGAAACCAGAAGTTTTCAGGGGGAATATTTGCTTTAGTCAGTGCTTAGTGATGATAAAACCCTATTCACTGGCTTTGGAGACATAGAAATCAGCGAGGGCTACAAATTAGGCTGTAGATATCTATATGTTTATGTGGAGTTTCATACAGAATTACATACTTCAGTAACACTTTGAATAGTTTTCAGCAAGTATCTAGATTGACAATTATTTCAGCTCTGGTTGCTATTAAAGATCACAAATATTATGAAAGCGTCTCTGTTTACTTTTATTTTGATGCTTCTATTTGCCTTGACACTTGTGGTGACTTGTGTGGGAGATTGTGTGACTACAGTGACTACAGTTTTGGAGAAAAAAATATATTTTGTCGAAAATAAATGCTGATGCTATCTCAAATGATTTAACACAAGTAATTTTTAATAAAAAAAATTAAAAAATAAAATAAAATAAAAAAAAGTGTTGCTGTACCACATATTGTGTGAAAACAGCACGTCACTCAGTGTAAATGATGTAGCTCTTATTTTGTACATACTATTCCTTAGAGCAGTATGCTGTTGTGTGCTTGGTCCCTACTCTCACCTGTGTATATTCATTTCCTGAGGCGGCCTCGTGGCCTTGTCGTAGGCGACCTTAGCCGACACTCCGAGCGCGATGACGAAGGCTATGACGCCACACGTGATGTAAACTGCAGTGTTGGTCTGGTCGGCGCTCGGGTCGTACGGCTCGCTGGTCGGTGCAGGTGACGGTGCAGCGGTTTTAACCCAGTCTGGCTTGTTGTAGTTCCTGCACGTGCGCTGTTCCAGTCGGTTTCCACGGAACTGGCAGCAGAAGCGAAGGTAACAGGAGCCGCAGCAGTAGCGATGGTCCGTGTTGTTGCACTCGAATTCGCGGTCGAATTGGCCGCTCACGTCGTAGTACCCCAGGCACGTGTCGTGATTCTGCCCCGCAGCAGGAACGGGCGCCGGCGCGGGCGCTTGGGAGATCGCGGTGCCGTTCAGCTCCTTGTGTTTGGCGGTCCGTCGCTGTGCCACTTTCGTGCGCTTTGCTGTTGACGTGCAGAGCACACTCAATGGGTCCAGATAAATCAAAAGGAGCAGGATGGCCCAAGGAGCAGGATGGCCCATGGCTTGTTCTAACCTCCTTTTTTCTTTTAACTTTTATTTCACCTTTTTTCCCTGCCGATGATTTGTTTTCTTGTGTCCTACACGGTCCTAAAGTTCCAGTGTTCTCCGTTTCTCTGCATCTCTGCTAAGAGACTCCTAAGAACATTACAGGCTACGTGGACAGCGCCATCAGTAGAACTAGAATCGCATGCTTTTGATGCACAGACAGGAAGGAGATTGGCCAGTCAGGGAGATGAACACATCGCTCGTCCTGCGTTTCCACTGTGCGCCCTGAGTGAAGGCTCTGAGCCAGCGAGCTTTACCTCCTGCTTTTCATCTTGCTCTGACAAGAAGCACACACGCACTTGACTGTTATTTGCCCGTCAATGAAACTAGACATGGTATTAAATGTTAATAAGGGGAAGGATCAAGCAGGAGAAACACTTTTGAAGGTGCGCTTTAACGCATTCCATTCCGTTCCTTTGCGCACAAGCTTGCACTAGTGCCATAGCTACATTGTGAACACTATAATATTAATGCATTCCAGAACAAGACATTTCACGACAACTAATCGTCATAAAAGATGTAACATAAAACACGTACTTTGTTCTCGGAATCAGTTCGGAATTCGTTACTATTTGTAATACAGTGAACAGACTGTTCTGGAGCGCACGTGCGTGCATGGGTTACGTTGTTAATCAATAAAACACTGGCTCGGTTCCAAACCGCATTTTAACTGTAGATGAAATTTCTAGTCCACTTGTAGAAGGTTCTTGTCCATTTTAAGCACTATGTAGTACAGCACGATGCGGTCTGGGACGTAGTCAGTGTTTCCCTTTTTTCCCCTTTTTTTATTTTTCAGTGTTTACATTTTTATGACTTTATTTTTAATGAACTTAAATACTGGTGTCCGAACGTGAATGGAGAGCGGAACTTACCTGCGCGTGGCGCGTGGCGCGGTGCTTGCTGGGTGCGCGGCCGCTGGCGGAGCGCTGAGTGAGCTGGGTGTCAGCAGCCTCGCGCCCTTCTGCCTTGCATCATTAAGAGCGCTGCTGACGTCACGGCTCCGAGCGCTGTTGCTGCCGCTGCTCTCGCGCAAACATGTCAGGCTCAGTGCAGACCGTGTCGCCCATCCTTTACAGTTTCTGCGCGCTAACTTACTTTTCATTTGCGCCATGAAAATATTCACAGACGCGTAATGACATTAGTTAATCCATTGTTTAAACAAATGCAGCGTTAGTCTATTTCTCCTCACCCCCTCTCCTTCTGCCTCTCTGTCTCTCTCCCTGTCACTCCCTCTCTCTCTCTTTCTCTCTCTCTCCCTCTCTCTCTCTCTCTCTCTCTCTCTCTCTCTCTCTCTCTCTCTCTCTCTCTCTCTCTCTCTCTCTCTCCCCTTTCCCCCCCTCGCTCTCTCGCTCTTTCTGTCACTCCCAACCTCACTCTCTGTCTCCCTGTCTCTCTCTCTCTGCCTCTCTCTCATCATTCCGTCTTTCTTTCTTTCTTTCTTTCTTTCTTTCTTTCTTTCTTTCTTTCTTTCTTTCTTTCTGTCTGACTCTCTTCCCCTCTCTTATCTTTCCATCTCTCATTCTTCATGTCTGCCACTTTTTCACCTTCCCTGTCTTTATCGCTCTCATTCCCCCATCTCTGCTATCCTGTCCACTCTCTTCTTCTTCTTCTTCTTCTTCTTCTTCTTCTTCTTCTTCTTCTCCTGTGCCCCACCTTTCTTACTTATCTTCCTGTCTGTCATTCCCCCCTCAATCTTTCTCTTTCCTCAATCTTTCCCACTCTCTCTTTGTCCTTTTTATCTTCTACACTCTCTCTCATTTATCGTTTGCTTTCTCTTCTTTTTATCTTTTCTTCTGTAATTTCTCTCCATGTCTCTTTTACTTTCTCATCTTGATTTGCTGCTATTTTCTTTCTATATATCCCTGCTCTTTGTTTCTTCTCTTTTATCTCCACCCATTTCATTGATTTTCCATGCCTGCAGACGTTTGGCAGGTAAAGATGCTCAGCTGTCAGAGGCAGTCACTCTTACTGCGCTGATGGAGAAGGCTTTGGCTGACAGGATGTCTGAGTTTGAAGCTGTGTGCTGGTGAAGTTAGCACATGCTCCAGCCATGCCTGCTCCATCTGCAGCCTCTGCTCAGAGCCTATATAGTTCATTGCAGTACAAAAAGCTCCATAGGCTACACATCGCTCTTTCTAACACACATATTGCACACTTCATAAAACATAAAGCGCTCATTTTATTGTTTAACTGCTACCTTTAATCTTGCGAGATGATGAGGCATGCTGTTGCATTAGCCTACAGAGAACCAGGCCCAGATGTTGTGAAAATGAAAAATTAATTAAAAGGGGAAGATCTACTGTACCTTGACATGAGAGATTTCCTTTTGGCAAAGGCTGATGAGTGTTAATTTTCAGCCTCACTTCTATGTGCCAAACACAGATTTATTTAATGACAGTCTTCCTTTCCAAAAAGTCTCAGGATGTTGTCAGATAAACAGTACAAGTATCTACAGTATTGAAAGTCACCTCGAAAGTACATTTATATTTTAAACAATCATGCACAATCAAGTACAAAAGACATACCCTTGTGTGAAATATGTCAGGAACAAGAGTTTGTTTCCTGAAAGGTACTGTACACTGTGGTGCTGTTTCCCCACCAGAGTGTGTTATGAAAGTGTTGCTGCTAAATAACACTTCGACTGGTTTAGTCTGCTTATTAAGCCTATGTTTTAATTTAATAGTAATCTCTAACATAGGAGTGTTTTAATGCTAAGCTGAGTTAAGTATTCTCTTTACATGAAGCAATACAGCAGCTGGCAATTAATGTTAAGGTTCAAGAGTATAAAGTGTATGCATAAAAAAAGATGAAATGCAAAAATCAGGTGCTATTACATAATGAGCCAAGAGTAAATAATTTGAAATATTGATGCGTGTAGGCTTTGAGCATCTCTGAATGAACAGCCTACACAATCCTCTGATTATAAAGCCTGGAGCAGTTGCTAAGCTACCATTTTTTATGCCATCCATACTTACTGTAATGAAAAATTTAAATACTCTTTGTGTGAAGTTTTCTTTCGGACTTTAAAATGATATATCGGGCTCGGAGAAAGCGCATACATTCGAGGACTAGTGCGGTCACAATTCGAAATATGGTATGCGTACAGAAAAAAATAAGCAGATTGTACAAGGTGCTTATATTTTATGAAATGCTTTAAGTTCCACCACCCACATTTTCTCATCACATTCGTCTCATTTTCATTCACTAGCAGGAACACAGTAAGGAGCCCCATTTTGTATTCGAAGCGGCCGTGCTTTTGTGAGAGAAAAGGGAGGGGTGCAGTTTTGCAGTGTCCTTAAAGCAAGTCAAGAGTTCTGACTCGCTCTGGAGAACAGAGGCGGTGTCCAGAGGAAGATTAAAGTCTGCAGTATTCTGGTAAAGAGTCTGCATCCCACTTACAATTTGAGCCTTTATATCAATATACCGCTGTTCTAGACTGAATGCCTTTACCAGGTCTAAATTTACTTTAAAATGAAGACTTCTGCAAAACAGGCAACACCTTAAGAGTAATTCAAATGTTGCTAGTTCTTTCTAGCAACCATGATATTGTTTACAGACGTCAAGAAATACTGATTCTCTCTCTGTACTTTTATTTCCTTGGATCACAGCATGCGTGCTTACCTGCTTAGAGTCGTCAGAGAATATCGGACAACAACATAAAGCAAACAGCATGAGAAAGTGTCTCAAATAAACGTTCACAAGAACACACTGCAGTCTTCAAAACTCATCCAAGTGTGTGGCCACATCATAAAGGTTAATCCTCACCATCTAATCAGACCCCTAATGCCTTTGCTCCTTTCTTTAATCCCGAATATGAATTCCATTAGCAGTTCGTTTGTATTTGCAGTAATTACAGTGTTAAGGAGCTGATTGTGTGTTTATTGATGAACTCAACCAAACCTTAAGTAACAGTGATGGCATTATCACTCCATTATTCTGTAGAGGTGTTGTACTACATTATTATTATTATTAATATTATGATTGTCTCAGCCTTGGGTTAGAAAGTAATTCTGATCAGGAGAATACATGCCTTAGTAATCCAGTTTAAACTGGCTTGTTCTTATACTCAGTATATGCAATTACACAATAAACACTAGCAGTGTACTACAGTCAATGTCATGTTGGATGTAATCACACTCACTATGTATAAAAATACTATGCCTATTTGAATCTACTGTAGTGGTTGTATTCACACCATAAACAGGTTCACAGTGATCTTTATGAAACTGAAGCTTTTGCCATTTACAGCACAATCAAAAGCAACAAAGCTGTGAGATTTTCTGCATGTCTCTCAACCTTTACTTTTTTATTTTTTTTGATCAGCTCTTGGCAGCAACACTGCTTTTAAACACACTGTCCCCTTGTGTATCAGCATGTGTGTGGGGTCTCTGTGAAGAAAGAGCTGGGTCATGAATTCTGAATATAACTCATCTGCTGGAAGGAATAAAGGCACAATGCACAAGCTTTTAAGTGAACATGCAGGTTTACTGTGTTGCATACAAGGAAACAAACACCATCTATATGTGTTTACTGTGTAAATCCACACACGAATAAACTCATGAGTAGGCTGACCGAGGGAGTACTGGTTAATCACAGATCCCTTTGGTTGTCCATTAGTGAACCATTTTGATCTCACTTAATCTAGATAATAATAGAGTTTTTCCTATGGCTACTTTACTACTCTACACAGTTGTGTAGGTCTGTTTTGCCACCAGAACAGCTCTGAATGTTCGCGGCATGGATTACACAAGGCCTCTGATGGTGTGCGGTGGGGCCTCCATGAATCAGACATGTTTGTCCAGCACATCCTCAGATTATTGATCAGATCGAGGTCTTGGGAATTTGTCAACACCTTGAACTCCTTTTCATGTTAAACAGTCGTTTAAGACATCACAATCTGGAGCTTGTCAAAGTCGCTCAGATCCTTAATCTTGCCCATTATTCCTGTTTGCATCACATCAATTTTAGGAACTGACTGTTCCCTTTATGATTAAAATAAAATCACACTCCTTGATAGATGCCATTTTAACAAGGTAACGTTATTTACTTCACCTGTCAGTAGATTTAATCTTATAACTGATTGGTGTATATCTTTGGTGTATAAAGAAAAAACATTACTTTTTAAATCACACTCTGATTGTTGTCTTTATTTTTCATTTAGAAATGTGCTCATTATTTTGCCTGTAAGGGTTCGACTGGAATTATTATTAAGTTCAAACTGGAAAGTTTGTGTTTTTACAACAAATGCCTTGAATTAATGATGCAGTCATATATTTTAAAGCCTTTGATAACTCTGACTAGGTTTCAGCAGCTTGTACTCTATTACAGAGCTAATATTCCCTTGTCCTTGACATTTTCATATTTTGTGTAGTGGAAAGTTTGTATAATACGTGTAGCTTTGTAGTCTAATCCTTCTGAATGAATGAACACATCAGTCTAGAGTGGCGGGAATTTATAATAAATATTGCTATTTAAAGTACAAATTTGAAAAGCTATTGTTAAAGAAATTGTTTTAAACTCATCATTTCTGAACCTAGCAGGCGTTTCCTAGTTTGTTTAGTGCTAATATATTAGTGGAAAAAGATAGAGTGTATGAATATCTGCTGGTGTTAATCAGAATTCATATTCCGCCAGTGTATGAGAGAGCCAGCATCCATTACATACTTTCTTCCATCTCAGCAGGGAAAAAGTGCAGGAATTAACCATGATTTTGACATGCACAGCCTGTTGTGTTTCCTTTGGCACTTCACAGGTTTGTGAGCACAAGATGTATTGTGAGATGAAAGCTCATCTGTGCGTACCGAATGCACAAATGGAATGATCCACGCCACATGCTGCTGTGCATACACAGCCAATCATGATACATAATCTATACACATTTATAACAGGCTAAGACTGAAACACGCATGCTAATGGAACAACGTGGACACATCAGTGTAAAATCTCCTTAAGATCTGTCGCAGGTGTTGTCAAGGCAACTTAGCCGCAGCTGTGTGCATTTAGCTTGGTGAACTTGTGGAATAAATTAGCATTCCCATTAAGTGGTGAACTCAGAATTTCCTAAACACTCTCAAAGACTCAAAATAGTTTCATTGTATCTTTCACTGTAATGTTTACTAAGTATATTAAGGAAGGAAGGAAGGAAGGAAGGAAGGAAGGAAGGAAGGATGGAATATAGCCTGATGGGAAACGATGTTATATGGGTTATAGGAGAAATGAGTGACCATTAAGCCACAATTTCCTTAACAATTTGAGTCAGTTCAAATTTGGAGCTTTTAACAATGGACATTGTCTTAAAGCAGCTTTAATAAGAAATATAGTACAAAAAAGTTTAATATTATACAAAAGTTCAAGATTAATATTAGAGTTAAATTTGTATTTATCCCCACTGAACAATCCTGAGGTGACTGTGACAGGGAAAATACTCCCTTAGATGGAAGAGGAAGAAACCTTGAGAAGAACCAGACTCAAGGAAACCATGTTCTCATTTGGGTGACAATGAAGGGTGTGATTATAAACTGTTATAAACACTGGAGAATGTTATTATGAATAATATCCTTTCTACAGTCATATACAGTCTGACAATTGGGTATTGATTAGGAGGCCACATCTAACCGGTACCTCCTCTTTGAATGTCTTAAAAACGTTTATTCTTCTTATGCCAATTATATCAATTTCCTAGTGATTGACTAATATTTAAAGTACAGTACTTGTCTGTTTAAAGTTACACTATAGGGTCAAAAGTATGTGGATCCTTGAACACCACAACAATATAAAGGTCTTTATAGGATGCCTTTGTACATTAATGTAGATTTATAATTTCCTTTCACTGTAGCTAAGAGTCCCAAACCAGTTCCAGCATCACAATACCCCTGTGCACAAAAGTGAGCTCCATGAAGACACGGTTATCAAGGTTGGCTTGCTCAGAACTCTGACCTCATCCCCATTGAACACCTTCTGGATGAATCTGAACTCGCCCCAGGCCTTTTTTCCTCAACATCAATTCTTGATGTTCTCACTAATGCTCTTGTGGCTGAATGAGAACAAATCCTCACAGCTACACTCTAGTGGAAAGAGTGGAGGTTATTATAACAGTAAAGGGGGAATAAAACCGGAATGGGATATTTAGCAAGCACTTATATGGATGCTTTTCAGGTACCCACATACTTTGGGTCATATTGTGTAGATTTAACATTGTGGAATGTATTTACTTAACCGATCACTTTATTAAGACTTAATTAACAATTACATTAAAGCATTATCATTATTACCATTATCTCAGCTCCGTTTTTCTTTCATGATGCTTGTCATATTGCTGAGAAACTTTGTCATGTCAAAAACTTTAGGATTAAAGCTTTGTCTCATATTGACATTGGTGACTCCTTCCAAAAATGCTAAGTAAATCTTCACACAAATTTCACTAATTTGAAAATTACGCATTTTTTTTAGTTTCTGCATTAAAGTCTGTATGAATTAGTTTTTGCTATGGTAGCAATATCACTCTATTAACAAATTATAAACAGGGACTAGAGTTAAGTTGTGTTTATAGAAAATTAAAACACTTCCTGGCAAATCAGATTCAAGCGATCAAGTATATTAATGCAATCTATTAGTAATGTACACAAGACTACATTTTTTAAAAGACAGTAAGGGTAATTCCAAGTTTCGTGTAAGTCATTTATTTCATTTAGTCACCAGTGTTACATTTCAGTGTTTACATCTTTCAGTTGATGATGCTTGGTGATTATTCATACATCCAGACAGGCGACAGGTGAAATTACATAAGGTAGACTAAAGATGTGACTGGTGATTGCAGCTCCAGAATTCCACAGTTATACACACAAACATATTCTTTGTTTTCCTCTTTCTACTTTTTGGCTGTAATAAATGAATGCAGTGATAATGCATTAATTATATTCTGAGTTATCATGTGGGACAAAATCGTTTAATTTTTTTCCCTCGATCCCCTACGTCTGATGTCAAAGCAAGCCTTGCATTGATTAATTTGCAGCAGAACTGCACCGCTTGGCCTCTTGAAGAGAAGCCCACTTTGCCATCACATACATCTGACACCTCTGCAGCCTCCTGTCATCTGTGTGATTGCTGCATGCGGAAGTAAAAGAGTTATTGGAAACTGCTAGCAGCTTATGTGATCCACGCCTGAGCTTCCCAGAGGAATACTATTACAGCTGCTTCTGTTTTGCTTACTCCTGACGTTGTTTGTGGGATGAATGCATTAAGTGGGTCACAGCTGCCACAAGAACTACATTCTGGCTTCTCTGCAGGACGTTCCTGAGGGTAGGGGAAATTGAAAAACCCTGTTTCATACATATACCTCTGTTTTATCCTACTGGCCTTGTTTCTTGTCAAAAGCAGAAATGCATGAGCTGGAATGTTAAATCATTCATTTGCCAAATGAGACATGCTTTGGTTCTTTCTCATCTCCCGGTGCCATGTTTCATTCCATGTCTCTTTGCCATATCTGTCAAATATCTCCAAACTCAGAATTCTATGTAATAATAAAAATAATAATTATTATAATTATAATAATAAAAATATTGTTACATTTTCACAAAAGCAGCATCTTTTCAGAAATATATAAATTTCTAATATATATTTTAAAATGTATAAATTTATCCCTAACGATAAGACGGGGCAATTAAGAACTCACTGAGATGAAAATATGAGAGGTGTTTTATAATCTGGTGTTTGATTATAAATGATTTCCCTTCTAAAGTGTTTACTAAGTAATAACAAATAAGGGGCAATTATGTAACTTATAGGATTACGAGCAACCTAAAAATATCACCTATGTAATGTGACCTAACAAAATGAGCTTGTAAATTTTGTAATAGATTTAGCATTTAGATTTTTAGATAATCATCTTGCTTGTCAATTAACTTTTAACAGCATGGCTGCTTGTGTTCTATCAGCTCTACAGCTCCGTTGTTGCAGATTTAACAGTCAGTGAGCACAAAGATTGACCTCTTTTCATTTACTTCTCACAGCTTGAGCCACAAAAACACAATACTCACGAGATGGGTAACCAGTATTTGACCTTCTGTGCATGTTGACAAAAAACGTGGCCACCACTTCCACCCTGGACAACAGCCATTAAAATGACGTAAGAGAGCCATCATTTATGCAAAGATTATTACAGACCACCTGACTCTTACCGTAAAGCTGTCACAACCCTGGCAGATATGATATAGATGCTGCAATGCATCTGAGCACAACCACTATTAAATACTACTGTGGGATGGCTGGAGGTCTGAAGATAAATGATCTCATCTCTGCTTTTAACATGACTGCAGAAACAGTGCTTCATCTGCCATGCAAACTCAGTAAAGAAGCTTGAGAAGTTCTGAAATGCCGTCAGCATCGGGGCTGTAAGGAACAGTCTGAAACAGGCTCTCTGAGGAAGAAGTGAGAGCAGAACTGCACATCGCAGCACATGCAGATTAAGAACCGCAGAGACTTGTCATGTTCTTTCCTTTGTTCTGTCAATAGAACGAATGCCCACAGAACACACTAAAGAGTCAAAGAAAGAGGTGCACATCAAAGACCCAACACACACCCTTGATGTTTGTGTGTCTTAATCTTTTTTCGTTGTGGTTAGTGCTGTTTCAGCTCTCAGTGAGTTCAGTAAGCACTTTGTTGCATAGGTCTTGTAACAGGTTGAATATAACTTAAGCAGTGTCTTGTGTACAGTATATAATGTTTATACAATATATTTTTGAATATCAGTTATCTAATCAACCAATTTGGCAGCAGCACAATGCATAAAATCATGCAGATACACATCAAGAGCTTCAAGTTCATTTTCCCCTTAAACATGGCATGGTTGTTGGTGTTGCCACCTGATCGCTAGTTTGAGAATTTCAGAAACCGATGAGCTTCTGGGATTTTCACACACAGCAGAATTTCTCTGGAGATTACACAGATTTAAGTGAGAGGCAGTTCTGTGGGTGGAAACACCTTGTTGATAAGACAGGTCAGAGAAATATGTTCAGATTTGGTTCAAGCTGCCAAGAAGGCTAGAATAACTCATATAATCTTTTGCGGTGAGCAGAAAAGTATCTCGGCATGCACAAAACATTAAACATTGAGGTGGATGAGCTACAAGAGTAGAAGGCCACACTGGGTTTCAGTCCTGTAGCCAAGAACAGGAATGAGAGGCTATCATGGACACAGGCTCATCGATACCAGAGAGTTGAAGATGAGAAAAAAAATCACCTGGTCTTTTTCCAATTGTCAACTGTCCAGTTCTGTTGAGTCTGTGCCCATGATAGCCTCGGATTCTTGTACATGGCTGAGAGGAGTGGAACCTGATGTAGTTTTCTTCTGTTGTAGCTCATCCAACTCAAGATCAAGTCTATGCAAGATGCTTTTATTGTCATTTTAACCATATATGATGCAGTACATACTGAAATGAAACAATGTTCCTCCAGGACCATAGCGTTACATAAAAACACAGATCTAAGGACTAAAAAAGTAAGTTGTCCTAGACACAAAGTGCATAGTGTGCAAGCAGTGCAAGACAGGCGACAGCAGACAGACCATAAGATATGATAATCAGTATACTGATCAGTATGTAATAGTGCTGTATGGATAGTGCAAGGAAAAGGGATTTGTAAACATATCTGTGCATATCATAACAACAGTTGGTCGCAGCATTAAAGTAGCATTAAAGTGACAGTGCAAAAAAAGCATGTAAACAGTGTGTATATTAGTGGTGTTGTAAACATAGACTCTGTACGTTTATTGAATGTGTGTGTCAGTTCTGGGTGTTGAGGAGTCTGATGGCTTGAGGAAAGAAGCTCTTACACATTCAGGTTGTGAGGGCACGAATGCTTCAGTAAGATTTGATGTGCTATTTATACTGAGATGTGTTTCTGCTCACCACAATTGCAAAAAGTGATTTGAGTTATCATAGACTTTTGTCTGGTCATTCTCCTCTGATCTGATCTCTCTCATCACCAAGGTGTTTCAGCCTGCACACCCTTCACACACTTTTTTCTTTTTTTTTTCTTTTTGCACCATTCTGTGTGTAACATCCAGATCAGCAGTTCAGCTTGTTGTTATATCAGCTGTGGTTCTTCTGGAGACTCTAACTGTTGCAAATGCTTCTGCTTTACATTCCTTACTGACATACAGACATTTTTATTTAAATTGTTTGGGAATTTTTTTATTTTTTTTTTTTACTGGTCCTGGAATGCATTCAGGAAATAAATATCTAAGACATAATGTTTAAAAAAAAAAGAGAGAAAAAAAGATAAGGTGCACAGTATAGTGTATAGGACTTTTAAACAGTACTGTATTATGTACTGTATATACTATGAGATTGTAAATGGTGAATATCTAACCAAGGCATAACCACTTAAAATTTGAGAGAAATTGCATTATTTTACTGGAACAAACTAATCCTAATGTGATAGGGGAAAAGACAAAATCCTTATCACTCTAATTAGGTACTTGTAACACACCGCATCTTAATAATTCGAGAACTGCCTAAGAGTCTTTTATCTATTGGCTTCCTTTAATAATGAAGCTCTCATTTAGAGTCCCTTCTGAAAGCAACCAGTTAATAAGTTCCATAAAGATTTAGAGTTCTTTATTTAATTGCTATTCCATATCAGTTTTGTTTTATCTGGTCTATGGCAATAATAGTGTTTAAGCATTAATAACATTTAAGAAACTCCACATGAACTCACTGACCATTGCATGAAGGTCGGTGCCAGACTGGCTGGACTGAGTATTTCAGAAACTGTTGATCTCCTATTGTTTTCGCACATAACAGTTTGTAGAATTTACACAGACTGGTGTGAAAAACTAAGCAAAAAAAAATAAATCCATTGTCAGATATTTGGGCAGAAATGCTGTGTTGATAAGAGATGTCAGAGGAGAATGATCAGACTGGTTCAGACTGACAGGAAGCCTACAGCAACTCAATTAATCACCGTTTACAATTGTGGCGAACAGAAAAGCATCCTAGGATCAAAGCTTAAAGCTGATGAGCTACAGCAACAAAGGATTTGTTTCACTCTCGTCAGCATAGAACAGGAATCTGAAGCTACGATGAGCACAGCCTAACCAAAACTAAACACATTTTTCTAATCATCAACCACCTAGTTTACCAAGTCACATCCCTTCCACATGCTGGTATTTGATCTGAACATGAAACTCATGTCCCGTATGAATCCTCTGCCACATTACTAGCTGATACTGGATGTTACATAATGCATGTACTGTATGCTTAGATGTATAGGTATTCCTAATAAAGTAGACAGTCAAAACTAATGCAAGAGTACAAACTACACACTCCATTGCAAACAGGCTGATCGCTAAAGGTAATCATGGGAAATTAAAAGAGGAAGAAGAAGAAGAAGAAGAAGACTAAATTATAGCCACCAGCACTCATTATAGAATGACTGTTTGAACATCATTATTTCACTTTAATATTTTTCACTCTTTTTTTTTTTTACTTCAAAGTACTTCAAAGTTGTTCTTTGGTGCACACCTAGCCGAACTTCATTCTGTCTTCTTTTAAAGTTTGTCCTCTGATGTGAACAATTAAAAAGGAACACTCTACGATTGTCCAATTATTGGAGATTTCTAGTGGACTAGCAGATCACTAAATGATCCTTAGACAAATCCACTGTCACTTCCAATCACAGCTGTAATGGTTAAAGGAACAGCACCTTTAACAAGCCTCTCCAAACTCTTAACTCACATTAGCTGATTGCTACACCTTTGTTAATCGAAAGCTCAGTCTGACAGCTTGTCTTTCTGTACTATCTATCCAGCTTTTTTTATTCTACAACTTTAAAAAAAAAAAAGTTAACAGATTTGTAGTTATCTGTTAGGAACTACAGTAAACAATGAGGTCAAATACTTCAGGTGTACAAAGCACCGCTATGCAGCTGTTCACCGGGGCAGGTTGTTTTCTATAAGCAGGATAAATGTAATGGATATTTTTAGTTATTAGGAAACATTGAACCATATGATATTGAGGGAGGGGGACGAGCTATAGTATCATTTCACAGGTGCAGTACAAATCCAATAGCCCCAACTCTATTAATCAAAACAGATGGCACAAAAATACATGCAAGAAGAATTTGGCATCCTTTGCTCGCATCTAGGTTTCTTGTCATGGTGTTTCACAGATAATAATATGTGAAAATAGGCGTATCAGTCAAAAGGCAATTTATTAGCCAACAAAGTCTGCCAAATCCCACCATCTGCTTCTGTTGGAGCTAATCCTGAAATTGAAAGCCATTCTTTACTGTCTTGGCAGAAGAAAAGGTTGGTGATTTCTCTTTATTGACAGGTTTCTCATAAGGAAAAATAATTATTGGTAATTAAAGTAATGTATATATTTCATGAATTTAAAGGATCCCTGGACCTTTGATGGTGTTAAACTAAATGTTTAGAAACACTTTTACATGCTTCTTAAAATAAGATTTCATTTTTAATAAAGGTGTCGTTATATAAGAAATGAAAGAGACCAAAGTGACATTTTAATAAAACAACCTAGCATCCTAACTTCATCTTTGTTAGTTAAAAATTACCTGAACAAATGTAATATTTAAAAAAAAAAAAAAAAAAAAAAAAAAATTCCAGCCAGTAATGTTTTATGCTGGAATAAATATATTTACTAAATATATTTTATACATCATTTTCCAAATTGTTTTTATTATTAATATTTAAAACTATTAATAGTTTTACTCTAAATAACGACATTTTCACCTAGCACACAGGAAAACAATTGTAGGAAAGGACAGCAGGATAACACCCATCATCCAGAAAAATCCTTCTTTTGCTTGTGTATGTTTTAGTATTTATTTCCATTTCATCTCATTCATTTTCTACCGCTTATCCGAACTACCTCGGGTCACGGGGAGCCTGTACCTATCTCAGGCGTCATCGGGCATCAAGGCAGGATACACCCTGGACGGAGTGCCAACCCATCGCAGGGCACACACACACACACTCATTCACTCACGCAATCACACACTACGGACAATTTTCCAGAGATGCCAATCAACCTACCATGCATGTCTTTGGACCGGGGGAGGAAACCGGAGTACCCGGAGGAAACCCCCGAGGCACGGGGAGAACATGCAAACTCCACACACACAAGGCGGAGGCGGGAATCGAACCCCCAACCCTGGAGGTGTGAGGCGAACGTGCTAACCACTAAGCCTCCATTTCATATACTTCTATAAAAAAAACTAATAATAAAAATAGATAAATAAATAAATAGAATTATTATAATTTAGTTATGATTTAATAAATATATCTAATACATCTTTTTTTATTATTAAAAAAATTTAATAAATAGTTTTGTTTCATATACCTCTATGTTTTTTAAAATAGACAGCACTGACACAAATGTCCTCTCTCTGTCACAGTATTGGTGATTTTCCATGCACACACATACACACACATACACACACAGACACACACACACACACATACACACACACACACACACACACACATATACACACACACAGAGAGATAATAATGCCTAGTTCTCTCTCCACGGCATATTGTAGCTGAGGCATTGCTAAAGCATGCTAACACTTTAAAAAGGTTTCAGATTTTCTTTTATTCATGAACCATGAGGGTTAATGCTGTTGAATTTTACATTTATTTTAAAATGCCAGGCTAGCAATAAAAGTGAAAATACTGCTTGATGATTCCACAGTTGCATACTTTATATTTTGTTATACTTACTAGTAGAACTAAGAAATACTAATAATATTGTATGATTAATAACCATATGGAACCATATGCAATCAGGCTTTTTTGTGTTACTCCTAGGAATTTTATTTAGATAATCACGTTAGCATACATATGTTTTGGAAGATTGGTGTAAACAGCAGTATTGCCGGGTTAAATGAACATATACAGTGTTCAACATAAGACTTATGTTGATAATAAGTCAACACTGAGGATGTTGCTGTGTAGGCTGTTTTTGTCTCTTTCCTCCCACCAAGCCACAGCTAAGACCATTAATATTCACAACCATCATCAATATTGCGAATAACTTGACAACCCTAAGTCCTAAAATATATAGCTGCTGTTCTTCAGCTACGAGTCTGATGCAGCATCTGAGAAAGATAAGATGTAAAATATTCAAATGTGAGTGTGGCAGGAAGTTTCGGAGTGTTGCGTTTGTACTACAGCTTATCAGCAGTAATTATAAAACTATAAAGCTTACTTGAAGCTTACTCCAGCAAATTAGCAAGACAATAGCAATGAAAGTTTTGCAAATCAAGACATTCAGTCATTCGCTTTGAAAGCAGTGCTTTGTAAGCTGATGTAATTCCAACCCTGAGCAAGGAATACGCCGAAATGATATAAAGAATAATCATATAATGAAAGATGTAGCTCCCGCTGTTATGAGAACAATTGGATGATCAATGAAAATAAACTTTTCAACAGAAATGGACACCTCTCACCTGGGTTTTAGCTGTTGCACCAGTGTGTTTGGGGCTGGTAAGAGATTTTATATTGCTGCAGGTTATTTTTTGTAATGTTCTCCTCCCAGCAATGACAATTTGGTGTTTATAAAAAAATTCTGTCTTTCTCTACTTGATACACTGTTAGCACTACTACACAGTCTTGTGACCATGAAATGGCACCAAATAGCTGTCAGTTTGTAATTATATCACTACAAATAGCTACCTATATGGGTGGTGTACTTGATACAAAGCATGCTATGAGGTGGTTGTTCCTAAAAGACTACTCAATCTGTATATAGGCCGTAGATAAATAGATAGATAGATAGATGCTACTGCTACTGCTATTAAATCAGCCTCCCTTCAATAAACACTTATGCCAGATGAAATTCACAGAAAGCAATATCTTCTTTATTGTTCTGCTAAACGAATGAACCCACCTAACAAGTCTATGGAAGGAATATTCAGATTCCATAACTAATTCATTCCCTTTGCACAGTCACTGCAGTATTATGTCATTTGATGTTGCTCTTTTTGAAAATGCAATAGTGTGACATCCCTAAATCCATGACCTGTCCTGTTATCATAGAAAGAAGCAAAGCATGAATTTTTCATACACTTCCAGCCATAGTTTGGAGCTTCGCTGCTCTGAGCCAAACTGTAATTCAAAATAGAAGTTCCCTTTGACCCTCTTGAATATATGACTACATTAAGAATAAAATGTAAGTAATAATTTTATAAGTAATATAATTCTTAGTGCATCAGGAAGTAATGAAGCATATATCTTAATAAGCAAGGTAGTCTAATATAAACAGACACTGATTAAGGTCATATCTATTACTATATGGTTATGGATAAAGTAAATTGTTTTAACTCTTTCTGTTCATTAAAAGAGTAACTTTCAGTATTAATAAATATCATTTATATAAATGAAATAAAGGAAATAAAATAAGTAGAAATAATGTTGAGGTGAATAAATATTGATTATTTAGTTATACAGTGGCACCTGTAAATGGCTGGGGTATATAAGGCATTTAGCTGATGTGTTGGAAGCAGGTAAATGGACAAACGTAAGGATCTGGATAACTTTGATGAGGATGTTGACTTCAGAATTTCTCACATCTTAATCCAATTAGGCATCTGTGGGATGTGCTTCACGATCCATGATGGCCCTACCTCACAACTTACAGGACTTAAAGGCTTTGCTTTTAATGTCTTGATGCTAAATGTCACAGCACACCTTCAGAGGTCTTGTGTAGTCCATGCTTCGAAATACACAGAGCTCTTTTGTTGGTACAAGGGAGAGCTAAACAATATTAGATTAGATTCAACTTTATTGTCATTGTGTAAAGTACACATACAAAGCCAGTGAAATGCAGTTAGCATCTAATCAGAAGGGCATAGTGGTAAATTTACAGTAGATAACAAAAATGATATACAGCTATGGGGGTTGATATATACAGGTGAGTGGATGACTTATATACAGGGGTGCAGTAGGTATAATAAATTGGGATATAATATAGGCAGGTGGTTTTAAATTTATGGCTGATCTATAGCGTGTACTCTACACACATATTGTAGTTGTTAGGTTGTAACAACTGCTCTTACTAACATATGCTATAGACTGTAAAATTTGGGAAGCTTGCTCATTTCCCTAGATTAAAGAGATTCAGCCCACTAGTTAATTACCAGGATTAGTAAGTTACTACTAATCTATTGTAAGCTATTGTCCAGAGGTATCCATACACATCTTAATTAAATCAATGAGACAATAACAAGCAAATGTCGATAAAAATTTCTTATCTTGGCATCAACAAATCATTTATCATGCTCCTTTTGTTGAACATCTGTTTTCACTTTTCACTTTTGGGAATTTCAGTAGCATGTTATGTAGGATGTGTTTTGTGATTTATTAGTCATTTGTGTAAATCAGAACTAAAAATGAAACCCTAGGTACTTGGATATAATGTGTAATATCTTCATATTTTTATTAAGTTACTCACTGGCTGCCAGACTTCCCACTTGAAGAACAGCACCTAATACCCAGTGAGAATATAACAGCAATATTTCTTGCTCTCAACTGTCATATGCTTCAGTTTCCTGTTAACAATATCCTTTGAGAGGTCACAAGTGATGCAACAGAAAAGCATTCATCTTTGGAAGATGCCACAGATATCCTTGGCCAAATTGGCTATGCTCTGTCTCCTGTCAATCACAAAGCTATTAGCCAATTGTGGGTGTCTGTGAGCTCCTGTATGCAGAAAAGGATAGCAAGAGCTTTCCTTCGAGAGTTTTATGCTGCCCTATGACACAGCATGAGCAGCAGTTGGAAAAGATGCGGATGGCTGGCTTCACATGTCTTCGAGGAAGTATGTCCTATACTGTACTTTAACCTCCGTGGTTGGTAGCTGTTGTGTGATAGCCATGAACTGGCTGGTGGGTGGGTGACAAACTTGTGGTGAAAAAAAAGAGGAAAAATGCATCATTTGCATCATGAGTCACCATAAATAGAAATCATAGTCAAAATCAATCCAAAAACAAGAGGAAAACAGGAAAAAACTATTCAGAAATGCACTCTGGAAATAAAGTTTCAGATGCAGTCAGAAAATCAGCGAATGTGAGTGAAATAATGTCTGGATTAGACAAAGTGGTGTTTTGGAGGTACTTATATTAGCAACAGATTCTGATAGGACAATGTATTTGGAGCTTTCTTACAAATACACATTGTTAGCAAACTCAACTTCAGAATTAGGTCTGAAACTCCAAAATTGTGTATTCATACCTCAAAAAGAGAAATAATGGCCATGAGACAGGTGGAGTCTGGATGAACAAATGAATTCCACTATAAAACTTCCATCATTTGGCAAACTGGTCCCCACACACTCCAGTTGTTTGACTGGCTTTGCTGACAATTGCAGAAAATACAGCACCACATTTGTTCTTTTCCCTTGGGTTTAGACGTCAGTTATCATGAACCACTTCAGAACACCGCTGTGCATAAAGACGAGCAGAAGAGCAGCTCTTTACAAGGCAAGTAGTGTAGGAGGGCTAGCCAGCTGTCATGCTTTTAAATGGGGTTAGAATAATACTGATGTTCAGGGGAATATAGCACAAATCTCAAGTTATTAAAACAAGTTTCTAAGTTTCGAGTTGTAAATGGCAGCCAAGTTACAGTAAGTGGAAGGTCTGCACGCTTGTGCTCCTGGAGAGAAAGTTTCCACTCATAGCTGAGATGTAAGACTCAACGAGGCAGATGGGGCTCTCAAAATTGAGTTTGATTCTAGTGAGCGCAGGGGAACCCTGGAGATTCAGGGAAAATTTAATGCACGCACCATTTGGTCCTTTAATTTCAAACTCCTGACTGAATGTACAGTGCTATATGGCTGAGTGCATTCTTTCCTCATTACAAAGGCTGCTAGGTGCACTCTAGAGATTCTCTCCCATAAGGTTTACTAGATATGACTTACTAAAAAACCATACAAGCTCTTCATAAACAATATCCCCTTTTATAAAGGTCCATGTAACAGTGATGCCATATGAAGGGAACCTTTCCCCAAAAGAAATAATAATTACTTGATTAATGATTTTAGGATGCTTTTCAAACCTTGAGTAGAGATAGAGGGAGAGAAAGAGGACTAGTCAGATTCTGACAAACATTTTTACCACATTTTGTATAAGACCATCCAATTAAAAAAAATATATATATATATCAGAATATTTTCGTTCCCCAGTTGTGTCCTGTGATATTGATTTTTAAATTAATAAATAGCACTGAACATCTACTCTTGGTTTTAGACATCAATTTCACCTGTAAAGACTGCATTTACATATTGTATTAACAGGATAAGCCTACATGAAGATCAGCAAACTGTTAATTTGAGAAAAGCAAGGCATTTTGAAGCTGAGAAGAAAAGGCAAGCAATCAGAAGCAGGGGGCAACACAACAATTTGGACTGTAGAAGGAACCTACTCATGTACTGAGGGACAGACATCAAACAGGTCGACCAAAGAACACAACAAACACACACAAAGAACAGAAGCAGTGAGTTTTTTGGGGTGAAGAAAACCCCAAAAAACAGTCAGTGACACCACCAACAACCACCACAAATCAAGGTTGAAGGTGTCACAATCTACTGTTTAAAGAAGTGTGGAGGAAGAAAGAATCCACTCATCTGTGAAACATGGTGAAGGTAGTGTTCTGGCTTTGGCTTGCATGGCTGCTTCTGGAACAGGCTCGGCTCACTAATCCTTACTGATGTTCACCATAGCAGCAGAGTGAATACAGTAGTTAACAGGAAGATGTTGTCAATTTACAGAGAAAACAGAAGATGTTGTCAATTTACAGTTGTTTGTCAATTTACAGAGAAATGCATCCAAATTAATAAGTAGATACTTTATCAAGCAATAGATATTAATAGTTGTCTGTTCATATACTGTATGTTTGATTGCCTAACAATTGGCTGGTCTGAAACAAAAGGTTTAATGTTATTTAAGACCTGTAGAATACCAAGTACCAAAAATAAAAGCAATGAAATCTGAAACGCTCGTCTCATTTCATTCTTTTGATCTTAAAATTCAGTTGTCTCTGAAGTATAGCACAAATAAATAAATTGGCCTTGTTGTTCCAATATTTTTGGTGGAGGCTGTATTTTAAAGCATTTATCTTTTAAATCCACAGAAATAATATACAATTCTTTCCTGGGCAGCATCTAATTGTCTCTTCTTGTAACCATTTAATAAGACTTTGTTATTTATGATTGCATCCTGTGTTTAGAGACCTAGCCTGTGCTATAGTGAAATGAATAATGCTAGCAGAAATTGCTCCAGCATGATGGCCTGCACATGAATTCTGTGATATTTATGACCAATTTAGAGGCTATAACTCAAATAATAAAATATAAATGTCATATAGTAAAGGCTGGTGCAACGTGGGCTTTTCTATTTATTTATTTATTTATTTTTTTTTTTTCATTTTTCATTTCATTTTTCATGGAGGAATGCTCCACAACTAAAAGTGCCAGAAGCCCAGTCCTGCTTAATCATATCTCAGGAAAGAGTGAAGGGGTCTAGCTTGCATTCTATATTTTGGAAATCTTCACTCAGAGGACATATTACTGGTAAAAGCTTCAAAGTGTAGCAGAAAGAAGAAGAAAAATGGAAGGTATTTTTTGCAAAACATCACCATTAACAAGCCTTAAGCTATTTGAGGCTTTTCAGAGCTTTTTTACAGGTGAGCCCAGGGGCTGGTTTTCAGTGAAGGAATTATACTTGTAAAATAGCTAAAATGCACCGTCAGGAAGAGAGCTATCTGAGTTTGATCAGATTGTTATGTAAAAGCTTTTCAAAAGGACTGTTCATCCTTTCTCACTGATGCTTCAGAAACATCTTTTTTTGTTTTGTTTTGAGAAACGTGACAGAACATTTGCGAGACATACATTTATTGACTACCTTAATTAGAACACTAGTACACCTGCTTATTTGTACAATTATCTGTTCAACCAATCATGTGGCAAGAGCACAATGCAAATAATCAGGACATTAATCTAACATCAGATTGGGAAACAAAGATCTCAGTGATTTTGAGATATTTTTTGAGCATATTTATTGAGGTTTTTCTGGCACCAACATAGTTTTCAAAGAGTTTCAGAGGCTGCTTCTCTGTTCTCTGGAGTTTACACAGAGTGGTGGGAAACAAAAAAGGTGCATCAAATGAGCGGCATCTCTGCAGGCAGAAACATTATTTTGATGAGAGAGGTCAGAGGATAATGACCAGACAGGTTTGAGCTAATATTACTCAGATTACTGGTTTGCGTTAAGGACAGTTATGATTACTCAACAGGTAAGGACAGATATGATCATCTCTTGATAACTGTGGAAAAGTATCTTACAACGTGTAGCATGCCAAACCTTCAGGTGGATGTGTTACAAAAGCAGAAGCCCAAGTCAGCCAAGATTAGCGATATGAGGCTACATTGGGCACAGGCTCAACGAAAATATTGACTCTTTGGACTCGTTTGTATTCATTTTTAATGCATTTCATAGCTGTCACATGATTGGCTGATTAGACATTTGCATGCAGCTGTTCAGGTGACTGGTGAGAGTATTTCTATTCCAATGTTTTACCATCCTCCGAGTACACGAAGACTGCTCTGGAATTGTCTTGCAACGTGAGCTGCACTGGTCAATGATATAATTGGAGTGTCAAATAAGTCTTATTGCTGCACTCTTCCAAAATGGGGACAATCTCATAAGGCACCAAGGTTAAGTAGTACATTTAGCAAGTCACCAAATATGCTCATGACAGCCAGATTGGTCTAGTTAACCATGTCAATAATCAATAAGCAGCCAGGCCAATTTCCATAGCAATGAAACGGATTGATTTAAGATTCTCAGGAGTAATTTCTAATTGTCGTAATCACTGAATAAAATATCGGTTCTCTAAACACAGTCACCAGCCAAACACTTTGCTCCTCTTGAATGTAGTAAAAGGCACTCATTAATGCCACTTTGACATAATAATCATTCTGCATAAATGTCAAGCTACGGGTCAATTTAAATGCATGATCTGCATAAGCAGTATTTCTGCCCTTCATCTTACAGTAGTAGCTGCTGCATTATAATTAGAGTGTCTTAAAAGCTTGAATAAATTAAATTCTAATTAGAATATAACTTAATGTGTTGTACTTTGAATTATTGCAGTCTCCAATCTGAATTAAAGTGAACTGTGCATACATTTTGGCAGAGTATCAAGCTTTGTAAGATTAAGTAAAAAATATTACATCAGAGTTCTTAAGTAATATGACATAATGCACACAGATTTCCGTTGTACTTTTTCCCCATCTCTAGTATATTTTGTGAAATATCAAAATGTTCAGCCTGTTTGGAATGGTTTTTGGGTCCAAGCTTTTTATTTATTTCAAACAAATTTGAAGAAATGTAGTCACCAGTAATAGATGAATGAAGTCGATTGATTGATTGATTGATTGATTGATTGATTGATTGATTGAAGGTGCTCCAGTTCCAGCCAAGCAATCACAGTTATATCTTGTAAGGGAAATAGGTGTAGCAGAAGGAAAAGGAAAACAACCAATTACACTGTGAATCACAGAACTGGGTATTGCATTCACTGCCAGGTACAGTAATTGGGAAAGATGTCAATTTTAATTTGGTAACAGGTTTAATTTAGTTTCCAAGTCCTGATGATGCATTATCTATGAGATTTAGTTCTACTTCATGTATGGAGGTCTGGGAAAACCCTTCACATACTTAGATAGTGATATTTTCTTCCACTTAAATGCTATTAAAGGTAAATTATTTTAATGTCTGGTTATGTGGAAAAGAGACAACGGTAGAAAACAAGTCTAAAAGTAACTGTTATTGATTCATTAATATTTAACATGTAATAACTAATAAAAATGTTATGTTATAAAAATGACCATGAAAACTGTTTCTCTTTATAGAGGAACAGTTTATATATATATTTCATTATTTTTTAAGCATTTCCACTGAAAATTACATGTTCGAAATAAGACCATTATAGAGCCATCTGTAGCCAGGAGCCAACTGAGGTTATGCTCTCAGGGAAGGAGGCATAGCATAATCTCTGATTCCTGTCAATCACAGAGACACTATCAATGCGGTCATGTATCCGAAAGAGGGTAGTTAGCACTATTCTTCAAGGATTTTACGGTTCCTTGAGATGCAGGAGGAGCAGCAGCTTGAAATGATCTGGTTTGCTGGCTTCAAGTGTCTCTGAGAAAGTTTGAATATTATTAGAAATCATTATATTTCGCTAGAAATTTGTACATTTGTAACCTTATCGACTCAATGAAAAATAACACAACTAAAGTGACACTTTAAATAATCAATACTTCTCATAAAGACTCAGAAGTTTACAACAAGAAATGAGTGATACATCTGATTATCCAGCATCATCCACATCACTCTCTGTCTCATCACCTGGGCTAAAAATCACTTGTGATAGTTAAATATAAGCCTTGTAGTCTCTTGACTTGTCTAACTCACTGGTTAGTTAAATGAGTTTTGTACTGCTGAATAAATTTGCAATATCCATTCACACCCATCTGATCTCCCTTTTGGTCACAGCTAGCAAGCCTGGGGTAACTATGGACAATCAGCTGTCCTTTTCCTCGCATTTTGCTAATGTGACATGCTCATGCCGGTTTCTTCTGTACAACATCAGAAGCATTTCCCCATTTTTGTTCACACAGGCTTCTCAGGTACTTGATCAGTCTCTTGTCATTTCAAGACTGGACTATTGCAACTCACTGCCTGCAGGTCTACCTACGAACACAATTCATCCTCTGCAAATGATCCAAAATGCAGCTACACGACTTGTTTTTCAATCAGTTCTCACATATCACTCCACAGCTGCACTCCCTCCACTGGCTTCCAGTAGCTGCACGCATCAGATTCAAAACACTGATGCTTGTCTACAAAGCCTAAAATGGACCAGCTCCCTCTTACCTCAAAGCTTTTATCACTCCTCGCACTGCACCTCGCACCCTCACAGTTACCAGCACTGCTCGACTGGTCCTACCATCTCTCAGGGTAAGAGGTAGGTATACAGCAAGACTCTTTTCTGTTCTAGCACTGAGGTGGTGGAATAAACTTCCCCTAGATGTACAAACAGCTGAGTCACTGGGTATCTTCATACAGCGAGTAAAGACATACCTCTTTTCTGAAACACTTTAACTAACACTGTTCCCCTGTTTGTTGTATGTGTTTGTTTTTTGGGTTTTTTTTAAAAAAAAAAACCTAAATAGAGATTTAGGCTGATGGTCTGAAGTCTGTAACCTAGTGAACTAGTGTTAATGTATTCACTGATAGAGACTTCAAAGTTACTGTCAAATGCTGTTTTCAACTTTATCCATTTTCAACTCTATGTGCGTAAGCTTGTGCCTTTCTTTCCAAGACAATGCGATGCACGCCATGGAAAATGTGACAGCTGGTATGCGATTCACAAACTGAATTGAATAGGCTTACGTCTGTTTTGCTGTGGCACAGAGCTTTCTGAAATTCACTGTGCGAGAAAATCACACTTAGCTAGCAAGATTTTACACATCTTTAGACTGACTCATAAGCTGTCTTCATGATCCCAAAAACAAAAGCCAAGGCGATGTTAAAAAGTGAATAAAAACATTCATTTTGGTGAATCATATTTTCTCAGCTTTATTAAAGTTGAGGAGTCAAAGCGTGCTAGCGGCAGAAAATTTTAATTTTAGCCAAAACTCAATTTACCTTTTCTTAAATGAACTTAAATGGGTTTCCCAGATCCTAACACTCTTCACCCCTGCCCTCTTTGACCTCCTGCTGCTATTACTGGAGTTTTTACAGTTCACATTAAGTGCTATTTCAAGTGTAACAGCAAGTTGATAGTGGAGAAAACTAACATTTAGTGCTTTGCAACAACAGAAAACGCCTGACAAGTAGCAAGAAAGAGCTTTCACGACACATTTATGCATAATTTAATATGAAAAAATATCTAAAGCTCTGAACTACAGTCATTCAGCATGGCCTTGGTGTCTAAACACTGATTTTAAACCTGCCTTAAAACATTATACCTACAATAAAGAATACTCACAGGAGTGTCTTCGACCGCTTGGAATTCCATCACACAGTTTCTACTGAGGCAGACAGGAAGTGTTGCCAGGAACAGGCAATAAAACACCGGAAAGAAAAAGAGGAACAAATGAAAATAGATTACATGGTTCAACCATTTATCAAGGGCAAGCAGATAGATATCTATTCAAAGATAGTGGCTTGATTCTTAAATCCCAGGTCTATCTGCAGCCTACTGGCTGTGATATGTGGTGTAGCCGCCTTTAAGTCAATGCTGAATTTAATATAAAAAAAGAAAGAGAAGGATTACATAAAAAGCATGTTTAAAAGTGCTTCCAAGGCGTTTCAAATTTCTCCTTGGGCTCAGGTTTTAGTTTAATAAACTTCAGGAAAGTTGTACTGGCTTTGGATTAAATACATTTGCTAATCTATGAACAGACTCTGAGGCCACTATCTCTCCCTACACCTGTGTTAGACAATTTAGAATTATTATTATTATTTTTTTTTTTGCATAGCATCACTATTCTTTAACGGAATAGACTTTTATGTGAAAAAGTGTTCCCCTGCTCCTTATTAGACGTAACTTAACTGTGATTTATCACATCTGAGTTCAATTTCTCTGGCCACACCCAGGCCTGTTTATTGCCACACCTGTTCACAATCAAGAAATCACATGATATTCACTGGAAATTCTGGAACAAATGAGAAAGAAAGTAACTGAGATCTATCAGTCTGTCTGGAAAAGGTTATAAAGCTATTTTTAAAGTTTTGGGACTCCAGCAAATAACAGTGAGAGCCATTATCCACAAATGGTGAAAACAGTGAAACAGTGGAACAAAAATGGAACAGTGGTGATCCTTTCCAGGAGTGGCCGGCCGACCAAAATTATCCCAAGAGCGCAGCGACGACTCATCCAATGTCACAAAAGACCCCACAACAACATCCAAAGAACTACAGGCCTCATTTGCCTCAGTTAAAGTCAGTGTTCATGACTCCACCATAAGAAAGAGACTGGGCAAAAATGGGAAAATACTTTGTGGACTGACAAGACAAAAATTTAACTTTTTGGAAGGTGCGTGTCCGATTACATCTGGCGTAAAAGTAACACTGCATTTGTTCGTGACCTCAAGCTGAAGCAAACTTGGGTTCTGCAACAGGACAATGATCAAAAACACACCAGCAAAATGAAGGCTTTGGAGTGGCCTAGTCAAAGTCCTGACCTGAAACCTATTGAGATGCTGTGACAACAATTCTGCAAAGATGAGTGGACCAAAATTCCTCCACAGCGCTGTAACAGACTCATTGCAAGTTATCGCAAACGCTTGATTGCAGTCCTTGCTGCTAAGGGTGGCCCAACCAGTTATTTCGTTTAGGGGCAAACACTTTTTCATACAGGGCCACGTGGGTTTGGATTTTGTTTTCCCTTAATAGTAAAAATCTTCATTAAAAACTGCATGTTGTGTTTACTTGTGTTACTAATATTTCAATTTGTTTGATGATCTGAAATATTAAAGTGTGACAAACGTGCAAAAAAATAAAAAGTCAGGAAGGGGCAAACACTTTTACACACCACTGTATGTATGCATATATATATATATATAATTACTTTATCGTTCTTGTGTCTGCCAAGTAAACACTGAGTGACTGTTAACATGACTGTTCTTCTCACTGACTACATTTGCTTTTCATTTTCACGCTCAGGAATGAAGCAAACATTGTTCATAAGAGGCTTTTAACACTGAATGATTATTAATTTAATCACGCATTCAGAGTATTGTTGCATTCCTCTGTCACAGCTCTGAATCACAGTCTTTTTTAACAAAAGCCATTTTGACACAGTATGCCCTACTTCAGCAAAGCTTTTTCTAAAAACAAAGATCTGTATATCAGATCTGGAAAAAAAACGCCCCCAGATGAAGGCTGTTCTTCCGTTAACAAACCATCATGTACTCAAGAATAACACATTAAATCTTCATAAGAGATGTGAGAGACGTCAGCAAGAAATTACACCCACCTGCATACATATATACAGATGCTCACATGGACGCACGCGGCAGGGGGGAAAAAAGCCTCATCAAAGACTGTATATTTAAAAAGCTCATGAAGACTGCTTTCACTCGCAACTCTCTCTCCTTCCAGAGAAACTAATGGGGATTAGCGAGGGCAGAGGCTCTGTAATGAATATGGCAGGGGCAGCAAACAAATACTCCTTAACCTTAACCCCTGATATTCTAAATCACATCTTATTCAAATTATGCACATTCATCCCAGCACTTAATGTGTGTCACATTTACATTACATGTCCTACATTCTGAAAAACATGCTCTGTTGGATGCTCTGTTTATATCGTGTTGACACAGAAATGGGAGATTTCATCAAAGCACTTTTTGATTGCTACTGTATATGTTCAAAAATCAGTTCAAAAGTTGTCAAGAAGCAGTTTTATGGTAATCTGGATCACTAATGAGCATGTGCATGGTGACAGCAAATATAAAAAATGTATATGAACATACATTCAACCCTGGATAGTAGAATTACAGTAGAAAATGGAGCTCTAGAATATAACTGAGATGAACAGTGAGGCTTTATTTCTTTTAATTAAAATGAAAAGGAAACTTAATAAAGCAACAATAATAAAATTCTTTTAAAGAATTACCATTCTTTATACAGTATGTCAGCTCCTTTCCAAAAATGGCAGCATCTCATTTCTATCGTTACCAACTATTAGGCCTAATTATCGTATTCTCGTCTTATCAGTCACACGTGCTCATGCATCACGGATACGAGGAGTAAAGGCGGATGTTGTCCTTTCTTATAGAAGTAAACAAAAGTGATGGGGCAGAACAACATGCTACAAAAACAAGGAAGGTGTCATTTATGTTTCTGAAGCTTGTTGACTCATTGCTTACAAAATGCAACCCTGTCCCTTATGTGTACACTTCTGAATTTCTAAAGAGTATGCAACTGCCACAGACTAGCAGAACAAATTGCAATACTGGAAGGAGATGGTAAATTTCATTACTGCATCATCTTGTAATTTAGATAATTTGGCTAGCTGTCATCAGTGATATTGTTTTGTAAATATTCATTTTACATCAATTAAAAGGATTACTTTTGTAAGACTCAGTATTCTAAGCAAAATATTTGTTGCAAGACTGAACTTATAGATAAAGCTTATACTCAATTTCATAGCAAAAAAATTCCAATCTAACTTGATTTCAAAAATGTTGCCCAAAACATTTGCCTAGTATCCACTTCCTCTGCCTTTTGCACAATCCTTTCAATATATTTTACAACAGAAACTGTTCTGCCTATTATGTGTTAGTGGCTTTGTTTGCCTATGTTTTAGGAAATTGATTAAACTTAAACCCTATTATTTGCTGTAAAACATGATCTTTGCAACCACCGAATATTTAAAGTAGCCCACAATCTGCTAGCCATAAATATATATCTCTGTGATTCACCCTGTTTTTAAACTTGCAAACCAATTTGGAATAAACCTTTTGACCCTGATAATAACTGTAATGTTGGGCATATATGACCCTGTACATTACATGAAGCAATTGGAGGACAGTTGTGACACTGTTGTGTCCAAGGAGGCTTCTACACTGGCAGTATAGTCCAAAACAGATCACAATTTACACGAAAAATTGGCGATGTAAAAACCAGGAAACAAGACTACCTGTAGGTGGTAGTGTTCATTTGCACTAGTGGAGGTTAGTTGCACTGAAACGCTTCCATGATTTCTGTGAATGTCAACTCGTATCAAACGTTTCCAAAAACACATGTTACATGAGGAGCATAGGGACATGCTGCATCACCTCTGGATCACAGGATCACCTCTGCCTTGGTGTGGCTCTGGTACCTCATGCTTTACCAATTTACCATTTTTACCACTGGTCAAAATTTATCAGGTATAACAAAGATTCTAAGAAGTCTATTAGAAAACTGTCATAAACTGTTCAACATATATAGAATGATAAATGCATACTTACACCATGGAAGTTAAGGCATGCCAAATGAAAACTAATTGCAATCAGTGTTTGACATTCAAGCAAGCATGGTTAATTAGAAATGATTAAATATCAGGAGTTTATAAAGAAGGTGAAACTTGTCTATCGCTACTGCAGGGAGTCGAGAGTATGAACAGGATGGATGACACGTATCAGAAATCAGGAGCACCATCTCACAGTCTTGCATCAGCATGACACAGAGTACGAGTAGCACCTCAGGATCCCTCAAAACTAGTCTTTTGGATAGAAGTCATTATAGTCATTATATTTGGAAAAATGATTGTTAATTCTGTTTGGAGCACTCTGGCCCTCTGGGTTTGGCAAATGTACATGACAACCAGAGTGCAAGTTGAGACTCGGTTGAATATTATTTCATTCACATTACGATACTGAGAAATGTTAGCAGCAATATTGGAGTATTACAGTGGAATTGTATTAGTAGAAAAGTTAGTGTTGATAATATTGAAAACATGGTCACATTTTCAGGTTATAGTAAGACCTAAATGGAGTTTGTATACTGGAACAGCCAGATTGCAGCCTGATGTTATAATAGTCCAACCTAGAAATTGCATTTTCCCTGTATTATGTGAGAATGGTACATTATTTATTTTAGGAATACTTCATTAAAATATGTTCATATTAAATTCTAGTAGTGTTGCTTGTATGTGCCTGAAAAGACTCAACTGAAGCAATAGAAATGCCAAGGTTTTACACTCCTCCTAGACTACTTTGTATATATTTAGCAGGAAAGCACTGCTTGATTTCTAAGCTTTTGTGTACTTTATACAATCTATAATTTTCTTTACTCTTCCTTTACACTGTAGAGTAAAGAAAGACAATTTTGAGCTTGCATTTAACGATAGTTAATTGATCAGTTAACTTCTTCTTAGCATTTTTTCTAGAACAGAGCCCTGTGGGTCATTTTAGTGTGAATGGAATATGATATGTTTGCGTTAATAAGCTTGTAGTGATCTGTCAGCCAGCACAAATTCTTATAAATTAATTCATCAATAACAAACGTAATAATTTCTGGTTCTTTTTGCAAAATCCATAGAAACTTTACTGAGCACGCAGATCAATAGGATTCTGTATCTACTCTAATATAATTAATAAAATCAATAACATTACTATACATTTCTTGTGGGAGCATTTAAAGAAGAAATTTGGTATTTGATCATTTCACAAAAGGGTCCTATTCACACTCCTGAGAGTGTCTGTTACATATAACTAATAAGAAGTAACTAATAAGAAGGATAACTAATGAAAACCTTGACTTGATCATCTCAAATTATTTAATTCACATAAACTAAGAGTACCAGCCTGAAATGATTATAATCTGAAAAAAAAAAGAAAGAAAGAAAGAAAGAAAGCCAACACAAGTCAAGGAATTAAGAAAGATAAAACTAGTTGTACATTTCTAACAAAAGAAATGCTGGTGTATAAGCACCAGGAAGACAGGCTGGTCTTTCTGTAAACAGCCGTAAGCTGTAATCAAAAGCCTTAGGGGAAAATGAAGGTAATGCTTATCATGGAAATGATGTTTAAAGACCGGTATGATTTCTTTAGAGAATGACTTATAAGTTGGTTCGGTTTGCCACGGCACCTTCTTTTAATGCTGTGCTGAGACACATAAAACAATTTTAAATTATGAGTCTTGTGACATGCTCAATGTCCTTGAACAATTGGATACACTGTAAATCTTTTTTTCTCCTTCCTCTTCAGGTCACACCATTTTTTGTCATCTCCCTTAATTAAAGATTTTGTAATTTGTGTCTAGCTTCTGATCTTGTTTAGGTGCTGTTACACTGTTGAATAATTGTTATTAGCATAGAAGTCAGTCAAAATTAACTTCCGCTTCTGTCATTCTGCCTTTTCTATCGTCGGATATTTCATGTTCTAAGCCGTCTGCAAACTTGACCTTTCAGTTTTGTGGGTGTTACTACATGCAAATGATCAATGGGAACACACTTTATAAGTTATCATTATATAGACATGAACTACAAAAGAAATCCACCCTTTTTTAAAATGAGGTCAATTTGGCTTATGCAAACATTTACACACAACCTGTCTGAACAACACAAGTCTGAAAACACCCAGTGCTTGGATATATGCTTTGTTACTTTCTATTGATTTGTAGCAATAATTGGGATGCCGTCGAATTTTCTTTTAGATGGCAAGTCATTCCTTCCATGCTGTGTTAAATATTTGAATATATGAATTTATTTTGAATAAATGTGAAATCATTTGGAAATTCTGTTTGAGCCATTTGAGTTCTGTTCTGTAGAAGTTCTGTTTGAGGATTGCTCTTCCCTTTCCATAGAACATGTGATGGCAGGCATGTCTCAGTTGCAGGTAAAAAACTACTAACCTTTTTAGGAAGGCAGCAGGTTCCAGTAAAAATCAGAAGGTCCATTGAGCCTATATACACTGGTCAGTGAGAATAACTGACATTTCTTTGTGAATTGTGAATAAAGATTTATCAAAAATATGGATGTTTTCCTATTAAATGTTTTGTAAAATACACAGATATCACTCAGGAAAGTTGACTTGTTGTGCTGTTCCCTGATCGTGGTCGCCACAGAAGATCATCTGGTCCACATATTTGATTTGGCACAGCTGCCCTAATTTTAATCTGCATCTGCATTTAAGATGCAGACATAACAATCATGATTAAATTATAAAGACTAATAGAGCAATTTGTTTTGTATTTCCATGTGCCTCAAGGAACATGCAAAACAGCTGAATTACGATGTACACATTAAACAGTAAACCAGTGAATCAACAGCTGATATCTTTTCTTTTGATTATCTGTGAGTATCAGCATACAATCACTTTTCTATACAACTACAGTCATGGCATCATGCATCCATCCATCCATCCATTTTCTGTAACAATTATTCTACGAAAGGTCATGGAGTCTATCCCTGGGAAATCAGGGCACAAGGCAGACGACACCCTGGACGCCATCCAAAACCATCTCAGCGCACAATTGCATGCACACTCTCTCAGCCTACAGTGCATGTCTTTGCACTGGGAAGAAAAACACTGTATCCGGAGGAATCCCCAGATACTCAGGAGTGCATGCAATCCACACACACAAGGCAGAGGCAGCAATCAACCCAAAACTGTGGCAAAATCTAAGCCACCATGCCTATGGCATCATCATAGTTTATTATTATAAATAAATAACCCAAAACTTTTTGAACGTGTGATTATGTCATTTTAGTGGAAACAAAATTAGAGATCAGCTCATAAAACAAGTCCAGAATGTCTCTCTGGCTTGTGTTTTACATCTCTAAAACACCTTTTACCTCTAACACACCTCGCACACAGCTGGTGTGAATTGCAGCACTTGTTAAAATGGCTGTGTATGATCGTGTATGCTTGGTGTAAATTATCCTACAGTAGGTGATATATTCACACAGCCTTGTCTGTCATCCTGCTTTGGCTTTATGATTTCTCTGACGGTCTTTATTTACATGATGATATGCTTTATCTTTGATGATGATTAGAACTTTTAAAGGCTAAGAAACTTTGAACATGAAAGATCTAGATGTTCACCTAGATATTTTATAAACTGGTTTGTGGAATATTTTTGGAATAGTGTGTCGCTCGAACAAAGCCAAATTCAGATTTCCAAATATTGCAGTTAAATATTTGGCTGTCACATAAAAAGTAATATGTTATGTGATAAATCATTTTCCAGATTAAAAAAAAAAACTTTATCAAGGTTTTCTGTGACTTTGTTTCCCAAACAAATGCAGAGAAACGGAATGGACAGAGGTGTTTTTCAGTGTCTGGACTTTTGTCTGGGATTTAAGAGGTGCAGTTAAGCTGGACATTTTGCTGAAACCTAGAAACCCTGGTTAATGATGTTAGCTGTTGAACTTTTAAACTACTGAATCAAACACAGGCACAATATGAACCATTCAAAACACTTATGGGCTCACTGTAAAAAAAAAATCACTAGATTGTAGCCGATCGCATAAGTCAAGCCTAATAGTCTCTCAACCTAAATTTGTTTGCAGTTATGTCGCTATTAATGTTGTACTGGCTCCCCAAAATCTATTGTTCACGACTCATTGCTGATATAGATGGACTGCCATTACTGAGCAAAAAAGACACCTTCAGATACTCAATTTACTTTGAACAACACAACTTTCAGCCTAAAATGTAAATTAGAGCAAGCATTAGATTTGGTTGGTTGTACTGGGAGATTTAATGTGGCCCAGATCCCAAATGCTGTGAAACCTTGAAAGACACTGCTCACAATTTAGTCAATTTTGATGTACAATACACTTACTATACACTTACTGTTGCCCAAACTGCCCTTTATGTGAGCCTATACCGTAATCATGTAACCATATTTAAATTAGTACTAACTAACTAACTAGAAGTTTCTGAATAGTTACTAGTAACTAACTAGGAGATCTTGGTATGGTATCAGTTTGAATTTTTTTTTACAATAATGATATTTCAAAGAAAAATATAAATTACTCTTAACAGATTCAGGACACAATTATAGATTTTATGATATATATAATATTTTGATTTATATTTTAGATGTTAATATTCAATGTTCAATGTTTTTATTGTAAATTCCACCGTATGGGCAGACATACAGATGAATCAAAATACCATTTTTCTTCTCTCTTATCAAGTGTTTACATTGTCAATGCAATATAAAAGGTTTGTATTATAGTATCAGCAGTGCAATATTGAAACAGATTTGTATGGAGGTAACAGCAGTGTACTTGTTATGAGTAAGCATATATAAAATGAGTGAACATATCTCGTAAATCTGAGTAAATATGCATCTGAGTAAATGTCAACAGTGAATTTGTAAGGTGCAAATATACATCCAAATATGTGTAAACATTCTGAGTTCTGAGTACAAAGCATTTGTAAGGTGCAAGACAGATAGCAGCAGTTAGGTGTTAATATTTAAACCCTTGGTGTCTGGTAGGTACCAGTACCAGTATATGTATATTGTATTAAATAATACATTTATTTTTTTGTTTGTTTGTTTTGTTTGTTTGTTGATTTAAGCATCCTGTGTTTTTGGACCAAATTATGGTTAGCTTTGTTTTTTTCAACCCAGCAAAATTATGTGAAAATTAAAAAATGCTTTCTGCATGTCAGATAGGTCAGCATGCCTTCTTCAGTGGATATATTTCTCTAAGTGGGAAAAATTTCACCTGGACATGGAGCATTATAAAAGCTCTTTGTTTGTTTGTGCATCTCTCCTCCGCAGTAAGTGAGACGTGAGGACAGGACATATTGAGAGGCTGAATAGAGCTGTTTGGCTGCCCAGGCCCTGTGCTGCTGGACACGACACTGCTGCCATAGTAACTGACAGAGGTAGGGATGTGAGCACTGGCGCATTTCCACTGCTGGCATGTCAGGGGCGCACTACAGCAGGGGGCTGATCACTTTCTGATCCAACAGCTCCTGGAGATGCAAGATTAATGGAGGGAACAACACTGCAGGAAAAAAAAAGTTTACGGGGACGTGATTGCAAGCCAAGCTTACAATGATGACAGAGGCTGCAATTTCAACCACAGGCTAGTTCCTGGTGCACTTGGAGTTTACAATGTAATCTACAATATTGTATAAAAAAATTAATAAAAACAAACACCTACCTACCATGCAAAGGTTTTATTATGCTATTATTACACATCGGAAACATATAGATGGTATGTGCAAATCTATAACTTTACATCTATGTCATTTGGTATACACTCTTATCCTTACATTTTTATGTTGTTTTATACAACTGAGGGTTAAGGGCCTTGCTCAGGGGCCCAGCAGTGGCAGCTTGGCGTACCTGGTGGTATTTTAGTGGTTAAGGTATTGGATTACCGATCGGAAGGTCATTAGTACGAATCCCAGGTCCACCATGCTGCCACTGCTGGGCCCTCAAGCAAGGCCCTTAACCCTCAGTTGTATAAAAGTCGCTCTGGATAAGGGTGTCTGCCAAAAGACAAAACTCACAACCAAAACTCACAACCTTCCTATCAGTAGCCCGACACCTTAACCACTAAGCTACCACAACCATAGCACTATATAATATCATATACTACATTTAACACTTAATCTATAAATTATATGTTTCATTTTTATTTCATACATCAAAGAAATTGTATATATAACTTTCAAACATGCTGTATTTTTTTTTATTAATAACAATGAAATTTGTGTGTGTGTGTGTGTTTCTTTTAATTTTTAACAAAATCTAACAAAAAATGTAATGGCTGTACTGTAATGACTTCATAATGTAAGGTTTCTTTGGTAAAGTTTAGTTTATCTCAGAGACCTAACTCATGTTTAAGGAGGAGGAAATTCAGAGAAGCTGGAGCAAACTGAGTGACGACACAGGAAGAAAATGCAAAACTCCACACAGTAACCTGAGCTCAGGATCAAACTGGGAACTCTGGTCTAGCAACTTTACTACTTTCTAAACATTAACGGTATTGATTTAGATTGTTTGTTAAGGTTACCTAACGACTATATTCTACACTGAAAATAATTCTGTTAAATGGACAAAATCTACAAATTATTTACCAAATAAAATGTCAAAATAATCCTACAGAGATAAGCAGTGTGCTGATCAATTTACTGTGATAACTTGATGAACCCTGATCTAAGATCGATTTATTCTTTATCTAAGAATTTATCCCTTTATGATCAGTGCTGTAACACGGTTGTAAGCGTCTGATTACAAAGAAAAAAACACAGGATTCTGTGCAAAGTTTGACTCTTGGCAAGCAGGCATATAGTGAGAGAAAAGAAATACTACAAAGTCAGGTTCTACTTATGGTTGATGGAAAGGAAATTATGGAAATGATTTAAATATGCACGGAAGCTAAAAATGATTCACAAAGCTAAGTCAAAATAAAACGCCCAAAGCTCACACAGCTCACCGCTGTTCCACATTATGGTGATGACAGTAATGACAATAATTACGCCCATTCTCTAAGCTGTAATAAAGGGTAGATGGGAGAATAATTGTAACACCATGTAAATGGGTAAAAGAGTGTGAATCTTCCACATCATTGATGCATTTTTAGAGACAAAATTTAGTGCATAGGGATAATAAATTCTCACCTAATAGTCCAATTTGACTTGATCCATTTCTAGGAATAGTGAGCCTGAAGCTCTGTACTTTTGATTTACATAGAAAAGGTACACAGGAGAGAGGTAAACAGTCACACATGTAATTATAAAGTTTTTTCATTATGCATATTTCCAGTCCTTACTCAGGGCATGGAAACCAAACAACAAGCAAAGCATTGTGGGTATTTGTATTAGTTTTAGCTGTCGGTTATGCAGACTCATGGGGAGCAGTTCCTTAACCTTGTGTATAGAAATCCAGCCCACTCAAAATACACAATGCATTTGCATTCACCTTATCATAAATTTATTTGCTGATTTGTATTAATGGCACATTATGAAATATTTACAGATTTTTTTACTCAGGGGTCAAACTGAAGGTCATTTCCAAATCCCTACTATTATCTATTCTGGAATAAATTATTTTAGTTCGAGATGCACTGTGCTGCACTGCTCTTGACCTTGCTGATTAAAAAAAACTTAAAAAGAAATGACAAATGATTTAGATGTTCAGTGGAGAACTTCTCTACAAACCAAAATTTCAAATTCTTAAAATTTCCCTTCTTACTCTCACTCACTATCTCACACACACACATACTTTTAAATTATTTTGCAATTATAAAGCCACTATAACGTCCCTGAGGACTAATGGTTAGGCTTCAGTGTTCTCATTACCATGGACCAGTTTCCATTCTTGGCCAGGGACCTGACCCGTAGTCAATGGGATTACACAACACAGGACACTCCCAGTGCTGATCCCAAGCCTAGATAAATTGGGGAGGGATGCATCAGGAAGGGAATCCAGCATAAAACCTGTTCCAAATCAAAATATGCAGATCAATCATCCGCTGTGGCGACCGCTACCGAGCGCATCTGAAGGGGGAAGTCCCTATATAAATTTTTTAAAACAAGAGTTTTCTGGGTATTCAACTTTGTAAATAAATTTAGCATTGATGTACAGCTGTCTTAATCAATTAAAGCTGACTCTTTATACATGTTAGACAAGTTTCAGCACAACCTAAAATAAACTGCTCACTGCCCACTGTAAGACTATGAATTTACATCTTACTGTGTCTATCTTGAATTTGGCAAGATAGACATTATTACAAAAATGCAAAACACTCGTCCTCCCTAGTCTCCAAAGGGTTTTTGTCTCTTAACTTAATTTCACTAAATGAAGATTTGTTGATTAGGAATGGAAGAAGATCGCTGTAGAAATATGGCCTTAGCTAATGGTCAGACTGGGTCTTTGCCAGTCATAATAAGGAACTGATAAAGACACTTCCAGCTTTTAGATCCCTTCTGCACCTGAGATCCACTTGGCCAATAAACAGCTCAGACTCTCTAAATCTCAAAGCTTGGAAATGGAGATTATTTATCGGAAATATGTCTCTGCACTTTCCCAGTAGATAGTGATGTGTAATTGCATGGAAATGTAATAACTTTACTGTGGAAAATAAAAGTTGTGAGCATAGAGGGGGCAAAATTACCCACTTCAGTCTCTATTTAATGGTTCTGAAAGTATTTCTGATGAAAATTGTGCCATTTATCCATCAGATATGAGGAGTGTTTCTATCCCAGTGGGAACCCAGTGACGGTGAACTGTTTTAAAAAGAGATTTTAGACTCATTTTTAGTTCATGGTATCAGTTAGGCTAAGGATGATGTTAAATTGGAGGGCCTTTTATCTATTCACTCGCTCATCATCAGTAAACAATTTATCCTGGTTAGAGTTTCAGTGTGTGGATGTGGGAGATGTGGGAGCCTAGTGAATAAGGTGTCGGATGGCTGAGCAGAAGGATGCGAGTTTGAATTCCATGTCCACAAACTGACACCACTGGGCCCCTGAGCAAGGTCCTTAACCCTCAATTGTTCAGTTGTATAAAGCCACAAGGTAAGGCTATCATGGCCAAATGCTGTAAATGTAGTGCACACACAATCACATGTGTTTTCACAACAATCCATCACTATGCATTTTGGGCTGGTGAAAGGAAACCAGAGAAAAAGAGAACATGAAAAGAGAACATGTGAAACTCCACACAGGCAGTAAACTGAGCTGATGATTGAACCAGGGAGCTAGGAGAAGGAAATGCTACCCACAGGAAAATGTTTCCATAGTAAAATTATTATATTGTAAGACCATACTGCTTATAGACATGTATTGAGTATTTGCATATTTAATTGGTATATGTCGTTACACTTTGCTCCAAAAAACTTGTTAAATCCATACACTAATAAATTAATAAATTGCTTTATATCCATAGTATGTGAATTATATATGAATTATATGTGAATTATACAGTGTATATATATATAATATTCCTCTGTAACTGTATCTCTCTAACAGGTTATATTACAAGATATACATATGCTTTTTTACTGAGCAAACAATGTGACACTTTTCAAGTCAAATATGAGTTCAAATGTCACATCCATAATGCTGAAATTGCCCTGATGTGTTCCTCCTCTTGGACCACTGGTCCCTTTGATTTTGAGAGAAGTGAAAAGCTTGGAAGAAAGGCAATGCATCAAAATGCATGTGCGGTGAGTGCAGATAGCAGAGCAAGGCCTGAGGAATAATAGACTTGATTGAATTAGCCATCCATTTCACACCATGCTCATAAATCTGGGATGCCTTGATCTCTCTGGAATCCAAAAAGGGGCTGGGCTTTAAGAGAGAAAGAGAGCCTCACAGCCATTGCAATCACAGGACCTGTGCCCAGAGACAGTCTAGTGTCACTGAGTTAATGCACAGCTGCTTGGTTGACGCTTATACCATATGGATTTAATCTAGCTGCATAATCCCAGGGACTTTTCTTGCCTTGATTGGAGGACGTCTGGGTCAGTAAGGTACTCAGCGAGAAATGGTTTAGTATTATAATATCTTAGAGAGATTCAGAATAACGAATTATATGTTTGAAAAAAGATATAATAGAGTTTCCTCTGAGAAAAAAGGGTACTTAAAAATATGACATTTACAGTACTTATGTTAAGAAGAAGAAAAAGAAGAAGAAGAAGAAGAAGAAGAAGAAGAAGAAGAAGAAGAAACTTGCCAAAAGGATGTAGGAGGTCATTACCAGGTTGTAAATTACTTGCAGAATTGAGATCAAGTGAGGAGAATTCCAAGGCAACACCCTGTCACCACTACATTTTGCATTTCATTGACCAATATACTGAACAATGACAACCTAGGACATGCTCTGCCAAAAGAGAACAGGGTTAGCTCAGCTCCTCCATCCATCCATCTTCTACCGCTTATCCGGGGCCGGGTCGCGGGGGCAGCAGTCTGAGCAGGGACACCCAGACTTCCCTCTCCCCAGACACTTCCTCCAGCTCCTCCGGGGGAATACCGAGGCGTTCCCAGGCCAGCCGAGAGACATAGTCCCTCCAGCATGTCCTAGGTCTTCCCCGGGGCCTCCTCCCGGTTGGACATGCCTGGAACACCTCCCCAGGGAGGCGTAGCTCAGCTCCTTGATATACATAAAAGACTTATAACTTCTACTAGTTGTTTTTAGAATGGAATTCAAAATAGACAAATGTGACAAAGCAACCATAAATTGAGACAGGTTTGTTTCTGGATGACTTCAAAAGTATTATGTTGATGATGCCAAATTATTGATCAGGATGATCTTAATCATGATGAAGTATCTAAATTACCAGACCAGAGTGATGATATTCAGCACAGTACAATAATAGAAAAGACCTAGAGTGCACTGATTAATAAAACAATAAAAAAAATCTAGTGAGCAACAGCTTAGTAGTACCAGTGCTTTAACACATACTATTAAAAAGGAACATCTTTAATATGGGTGTTGATCTCAAATGCAGGTTGTGCCAGCAACCCAAAGAGATCATCAGTCAGATTGCTGCTGGTTGCCCAGTGCTAGCCATGGATAAATATAGCCATCAAACAATTGGATAGGTAACTATCCAGAAAAGGACCTTGAGGTGGAGAACATCGGCATTGTGTATGAAATGACCAATTGTAATATCTGAATGTCTCAGTGAAAGAGGTTGAAAAAAATACTAAATAAAAAGACCTTGAGCTTGAGATCTTGCATGCACAAAACACCAAGGTTCATGATATTGCGGTCACAGTCGGAGCATGAGGCATTGTACAGAAGACTTTAATCTTTCTTACAGCCCATATTCTTTGAAAATTCCTTACTATTGGACAATAAAAATGTACTGTTACTGGTAAACGCTCAATATAAACTACCAGGAAAAAGGAAGCACCATATGCCTAAGAAGAAGAAGAAGAAGAAGAAGAAGAAGAAGAAGAAGAAGAAGAAGAAGAAGAAGAAGAAGAAGAATTCACCTTTCAGTCTCTTAGAATAGAGACAGGTTTAGGAAAATCCAATTTCCATCTTATCAGTGTTGAGGAATCTATATCTAATCAATTACCCAGAAGTTAGACCATACTTCTACATTGCTGAATGAACATAATTTATAGCACAGTAAAGAAACATGTCAGAAGAACAACAAAAACTAAAATTTAAATTAATGTCAAAGTACTTGATCCTTGTAGGACAGATTGTTTAGAGTCTACAGAAAGAGTATTGTGTCATCAGAACACAAATAGCATTCTGCCTCATTGCTCTGTCAGGGGAACATCATGCACATTCATGTAGTGTGGGAATGAGAGGTGAGTGAATCATAAAGTGATTTGTGTGTGTGTGTGAGTGTGTGTGTGTGTGTGTGTGTGTGTGTGTGTGTGTGTGTGTGTGTGCATACAACATGACTCTCATTTCTTTAACAATGCATTCTGTAGCTTTCGGCTTTGATGAAGCCTTCAGGCCTTAGGTTGTTGCATTGATTTATCAGTATTCCTGTCTCACCGTGGCCTTTCCTGAAGGCCAAGATAGGCTTGCTTCAAAAGCCAAGGTACAAATTTGTGGAATTTCAGAACGGTGACCAGCATACAAAACCTTTCATAAGCCTGCCTACTTTTATAACCCTGCAAATGGCCTTATTCTCAATAATATAATAAACACAGCTTTATTGATTGTTCCTGGAGATGGATATGAGAATATTTATTCTTCATAGATATTAGTTAACTGAATTGTTATTATTAAGTTTTCCCAGAAAAAAAAAGCTTTAGTTATATACCGAGGCACACATGGATGTCAAACATGTATTCAGATCTGTTAAAGATTTGCTACATGCATCAATTATGTACTGTATGTGTGTGAGTGGAGTGTTGGCTTTCAAGGAGTGTCCCTGTTTGAGCTCACACACAGCTTTATTTTCTTATTGATGCACTTTGTGTAATCCACAGCTGATGGGCCTTGCAAAAGCATGACGCATGTAAATGTCTAAACGTATAAAACCTACAGGAATATTAGTGCACAAGATTGATTCTAGCTTGCATAGCTTTGGGAAATTTCGAGTCAGAAGATGCATAAAAACACTAATCCTGTAGCACGCCTGCCTAAAAGCACAGTGCATTTTAATTAGAGTGGAGCCAGCAAGAAGAGCGTCTGCAAACCTCACAAGGGCTTTGATGCCATGGCTTGTCATATCTGTTTAAGAGTTTATTCACATATCTGTTTAATTGTGTTTATCTTCACTAAAAACAGCTGATGATTGTAATAGTTATTTATCTTGCCAAAATCTGAGCATTTGTAACAATAACTCTTAACATAACCTCAGACACGCACGTCCTTCTCACTTCCTATTTTTTACTATATAATCATATAAACACTATACTATATAAGTATTACTAGTGTTACTATATAAAGTGTTACTATATAAACATGGTCTTGCTATTCTGTGTTTGAATAAGCTATACGTTCTGAGAGTTGTATTGAGTATTGACTTTGCATTATAGATTAAACCTTAAAACAAAGTCAATACTCCACTATTTCTTGTTTAATTAATTGATATGTTTTGAGCACTGTTGTTTTTTTATCTTTTGTACTTCAAACACTGATACATTTTTCTCTGTTCTCGTGTGGTACAAGGATACTCCCTATCATCAGGAGATTATGCCAATCCCAACATTGTCACACCTATCCATAACTAAGAGTCAAGAGATCAGAATTGGCTGTGCTTTCTGCCTACAAGGAAGAGCAAACGTTTTCTCATTTACGGGAATATATGAGGTCATGTATGTGGAAGACGGCAGATAACACTTTCCTCTGAGAGCGATGTAGTTGTCTGCAGCTCACAGAAAGCATGTGATCGTCTTCACCCTCCCATAATGATTTTTGCTGTATGATAACCTGGTAAGACATTCCATACCAAACTCGGCGGGAAATGAGTCTCTGTACCACAGATTATTGATTCTTGTACTGACATTTGTTGGCGTTGAGATCACTAACCCCTTCTCTTTGATTTTACAGCAAAGACCTGATCAACAAGGATGAGAAGAAGGAGACAATTTATCGTGCTGTTCTCAGGAAACAATTATACATGCAGTGCACCATTCTCTTTAAAGGCTTTGTCTTTCCGTTCTGACAGGTTAGAAAGGAAAAAAGCACATAATCCATCCAACTGAGATATGTGACAGAGATGGTGGTGAGTAAGCAGACCTATTCTCTTTCATACTCTCTCACTGATACACGTACAGAACATCCTTGCACATAAATTCAGGCATCCATTTATTGGATGGCAGGAGCACTCTGGAAATGCCTTGCCATTTATTTATTTTTTTGTGTGAATGAGAAGGAGATTGAGAATAGGCCCAGGAATGCTAGAGAAGAGGAGGGGAAAGGATACAAATCATTCTTAGGCTGCCAGAACCTTGAGTCCAGAGCATACACTAGGCAGAGGACAAAAAATGTGATCGATAGCATTTTTGCAGAGCTGTCAGTAGATTTATTTTGCAATTAGACATCTCCAGGTGGCGTGCGAGCTGTACGGCTGTCTCAAAAGGTGAGCTCTGTTTACCGTGGCCATAGGTAAGCCCCTGACAGCTGGGGTTCTCCAAGTGACGGGTGACATCTCATCATGCCAGACCTGCGGCCTCGGGTGTGACGGGAGGAATGCACCACACGTCCTTGACACTACTGGTATCTTTCACAGGGTCACGGTGTCTGATCACAGACAATAGGAGTAGACAGATGCTTCAAAGTGCAATGACTCCCAATGAATCACAAACTATTTAAACTTATGCGTGGACAATTGGAAAGAGATAGCAGCATGCATGAAAGCACATTTAATTCTTTAATTACTGTCACTGTGACAAAAGATGTTCTAGAGCCCACACAAATGAAAGTGCCAACTGCTTATGTTAAGAAAACTTGGTCAGATTGTTCGCTGGTAAGCTTGTTCGTCTATTAAGTTGAAATATAATTTCCATTTAATTTAAAAATGTTCCATTCATTTTGAAAAATCTCTTCTTTTAAAGATTGCAAGGTGTGCAGGTCGTAGGGTCCGCTACTTATCTGCATACGAGAGCTTGCCCCGAAGAGAATCGGTTAGTTTAAAATGAATTAAATGGAACCCATTTCAATTGAGCTCCTCTCAAGCAGAGAGAGAGAGAAAGAGAGAGAGAGAGAGAGAGAGAGAGAGAGAGAGAGAGAGAGAGAGAGAGAGAGAGAGAGAGAGAGAGAAATGTTTGCTTCTCACATGTCATGTATTGAAATATTCTACTGCATAATTGCACAAATGGTAACCTGTGCCCTGACATTGCCAGGACCTAAATTGGCCTAAAATATGCACTGGCCAACAAAAGACGTAAGCACAGCTCTGTTCTTAGACAGAATGGCCTTCCCCCAAAACAAGGACACCAAAATCTGTTGTTTTTCTCCTCAGAATTGTGTAGTCTGTTTGGGCTGCCACAGCGTGAACTGTTCCAGAGATCAGAGATTCATGCTCGGTCACTCCGGCTTGACCGAAAAAACAAGAAAACAACAGAAAAAAAATATTTTTGAACAGGATATGAAAAGAAATGTGCAAGTTGGGCACATATTTACCCTCCCTAACACTTATATTCTGTGTCCAAATCCATGACAAATAACTTAACACAGACTTTAATTAAGTAACATAACTTTATATTAGTTATTTTATAATCAAAAGCAGGCAGGCTTGTCTATTTCTATAACAAACTTATTCAACACCTAAATAAAATTCACACAGTGAACTAAAACCAGCAGAATATGTTATTTTAATGGAATTTCATAGTAAATTATAAATATCTTATGATCCAAATGGTTTTTTATGAGTCACTCTTGGAATATAGAATTTATAAAAGGATTGCATGAAAATATGTATGTTACTTTAAAGATATATTCTGTTTTTTTTACAGGCTTCCTACTGGGTATTTTATGTGCTAGTAATTAATGTGAAATATTTATTACATGTTACTATCAAAAGCAGAACATGCAATATGGGAGTTGAAGAAGCTAATTAAGAGAATGTCATGGAAGTGAAACTTTTATGCAAATGACATGTGCTTCATGTCCAGATACCTGTGCCTTGTACACCATGGCAAGCTAAGTGGATATAACATAAATCTTTATGAGGTCCATTTTAAATATGTATATACTGTATACCCTACTTTCCTGTGAGTGTCTCCTAGGAAAGTCATATGAGAGCTCCATGAGCTCAGAATTGTCATCTATTCATAATCAAGGATTTTCAACAAAAAAAAGTAGTATTTTCATAATATCAGGTTTATTATACTGACATTTAAAAGGAGACCTTTTGACCGAGTTAGCTTCACATACCCTGGACCATAACCAGAGAAAAAATATAAGGTCATTTCAAAGTCCAAGAAGTCTGTTCTAATTTTAAGTTGGGTTTTAACACTGATTCACTTGTTATTATGATTTTTACAATTATTTAAATTTTTACATTTTCACAATTATGATTTTTTGTAATTGACTCTTTGTAATTTTCTAATGTGAATGTTTACTGGCTAATGTAGTAGAGAGAATGTCTTGATCTGTTGTGACAAAACACGTTGAAAATAATAATACATTATTTAGCAGACACCCTTATCCAGAGTAACATATTTTTATCTCATTTTATTCAACTCAGAGTTAAGGGCCTTGTTCAGGGGCCATGTAGAGGCAGGTTGAAAGCCATAGGGATTTGAACTACCAACCTTCTGTGCTGTAAGCCAGCACCTTAGCCACCAAACTACCAGATCCCCACAGAATATCCCAAACACCCTTTATTTTAAATTCAGTATTTGGTTTAAATGAAACATCTTATTGAATTTTTGTGAGCCCACTAAAAATGTTCACTAAAATGTCACAGACAAGCATCAACTCTTCTATCATGTATATATTTATAGATGACAAGACCTAAATTACCCAACATTACTGATATTGCACATTGCAGGCTCAACTTACAGGGTCTACAGTAACCCTGACAATTCAAGTTATATTTAAAATGATCTGCCAAATAAACATCTAAATCAGATGTTAATTTATTTTCACTCACTGTTCTCTTACTGAGAAAGACATGATGTACACAAACAGGCTTAAAATTCAAATGTCAACCTCAGGGACCTGAATGTTTGCTATGGCACTGCAGGCTGCTCGTTGTCCTTCTGTTTTGGGATATGATGGCAGTTACAATATTATATCACTATAATATTTCCATTCATTAATGTCATTGGCCAAGGACAATGTCCACTGACTTTACAGCTTTGTTTTTTTAATGCATAAATAAATATACACTGGGCTAAAGTTACCCTATGTGTGTGAGTACAGTTTAAAAAATAACCCTTGGCACAGAAAGCAGTATCCAAAGACTTAATCATCTCAGCACTAGATGAATCTTCTTCACATGTGTATCTGCTAAGAGAGATAAAACAGCATTATGAGGATCTGCGCAGAGAGATAAGACAAATCTTTCAGCTCCTTCTCCAGCTCCAGGGTGTATGTTCACCAACACCTGATCAAAAACCTACATATCTGCTTTTGTGTGTAGACAGCCCAGGACAGGGTTGCCCTTTGTTTTGCTTTTGCCATGTTTTATTGAGTGCCAGCACATAACACATTTAATTTACACTCATGCTTGTCAGTCAACATATTCTCCAGGGCTAGCCTGGTAAAATTATAGCCATACTGCCTTCAAACAAAGACCACTGTATCATCTTTCAGCTAGTTTGATGGAGATACTTGGCATGCACTGACAGTGTGTCATCTTTTAGCCTGATGGAAAGACATGACACATACACTGACACTGTCCCATCTTTCAGTTTGAAGGAAAGACACAGCAAATATGAGGTCTACGTCAGATAAGATAAATGCGGTACATATACATGCACCTATACATTGCTAGCTTTAACCCAACACCCACACAGACACACACTGTTACCCACAAACATACAGCAAGCACACAAATCCCATTAGCTGACTTGACCTTGAACAGGATAATGAAAATACAAATTAGCTTCCTCCCCTTTACCCTTCATTCCTCCACCCCTTGATTTATTTGATGCTGGTAAAGCTTACTCTGGCTGCTCAGAGAAGGGAAGAGACTGGTGCTTTTACTGAATTCAGCTATCCTTTTTCTGTTCTCTGATAAAATAACAATGTAGTCCGACTCTTCATGGCCACCAAAGCATATGTGACCTTGGGGACATTTCCTACTAAAGTATGCTTGACTCTGAGAAGTAGTCCAGTTTGACCGTTACTGAAAATCTGCTTCCCTGCCTGCAGCGTCAACAATCTCATCAAGAAATTACAGCATGCTCTTGACATGTGCCCCAAACTGAGCCACACTTAGAGCAGTGCAATCTGCCCAGTGACAGCTGGACTTTAAATAGTATTAGAGTAAAATATTATTGTATTGTATTGCACTAATATGGTATAATGTCAGACAAATTTTTACGGTGTAATATCAGACATAAATCTCCTTTTTTGCTTCACTACACACTGAAAGGTGACTGAAACAGAAACAAGAAGTACTGTCTTTGCAGACTACAGAACAGTCTGCTTGAAATGCTGAAGGATGCTCATGCCTGTCTGGACTACAAACCCACTGGGACATCATGGCTTGGGCAAAAGACAGCCTTGTTGGAAAGATCTTCAATTCCAGGCATTAGGACATGACATTTGGAAACTGCTGAGCATTAAACCACCTGCAGTGAACTGGAATATGTCGCTAGGCCTCATTAGAGATCAGTTTCTATTTATTTGTAAGTTTCATACACACATGCTCTAATTCAGGCCATTAATAGCAATATGACAATATCAATTTGGACTCAGAACGTATTTAATAATATTGCAAAATTAAAGCACATATTTTACGCATAGCAAAAGGTAAATTCTACCTTCACAAAGGGTAAATTTGACATTTATAGTTTAGGATATTTATAGGTTTCTTTTAAGATTTTTAAGTGATTTCACAGTATTAGCACATTTTAGATAGATAGATAGATAGATAGATAGATAGATAGATAGATAGATAGATAGATAGATAGATAGATAGATCTCCATGCTCTCTGTATTATATACAATCAGCTTGATACTGATACAGAGTATCAGACAATGTCAGTAATTTTCTACGACAGAAGCAGTTCTTTCAGCTAACAATTTTTTGGTTACGGCTCCTTGGTTTTGTGGGGTTTTTTATGCAAAACTAATAAACATTCCTATTCCAAACGTTTAAGCACGTAACCTTTTTAATTGAAAGCATTACACAATGGTTTGTATTTTTGAACTAGGAACATTGTGTGAGGAATATTCTAAGAAAGCAAATCATTATTACAGCAGATAGTTTTAGAACATAGTAGGACTGTTATAAATATAACATACTTAATTGAATCCACTGACAATGTTCTCTGTTTTCTGGAGTGCATCTTCATTTTCACATGACTTTCTAATTGCACTAGTTGGATACATGACTGCACCTAATATCTGTAAGCTTTTTTTTATGTGCCATATGTGTCATTGCTTGATCATGAAATAGAATAAAATACCCTAATATTACTCAGTGAAGGTAATTGTGATGAGATATTGGCCATATGCAACACATGCATATGAGCTTATTGTTCTACCCTACAGCATGCATATACTGCCTGGTGATTGACTGTGTGATGCATAACACAAATTAAAACAGCTTGTGCATGAAAAACAAATATGTGCATTTTATGTGTGACAGGTTTGAAATATGAGGGACACAATATATTGGCACTCTGCCAGAGTTAAGTTTGTGAAAAGCATCTTTCTGTATAAGAAAGCCTGTAAACTTATACATATTACTCTTGTTTAACTATAATGAGTACAGACATCTATAAGGACTTGAATTGACTTATTTGGCCATTGATTACCTATACCTATACCTTACTCAATGTGGCAGTAAAAAATGACTACACAAACCACGGCAGCATTTTTAATATGATTCCCTAGGGATCCTTACTGTGGTCTGCACACATAGCAGCATTCATTATCTAATGATCAACCATTAGCTTTTCAATCACGTCCGATTGATTCGCTTTCAAATTACACAATGACAATAAGCTCATTGTAAAGTGTTCATCACTGTCCCTGCAATGCAGTACCTGCAAGTTGACTTCAAACAGTTAAAAAGTCTTGTATTTCATGCTGCATACTGTCTGAAGCAATTTATAATGCTGACTATAGATTCATTAAAATGATCAGCAAAGCGAATAACGCTGTTTCCAGTGAATAATTTTGTGGGTCTGTACATCTTAGAAGCTCAAAAAATCCCATCACAGATTAAATATACATTCTTTGGTGCAGAACTTCATGTAATGTAAACAGTTATGTCTGACATCAGCCTGTTAAATTGCTGCCTATAAATGCCCATATTACAAGCTGCCCTTGATTAGCCAAAAGTAGTCCATTTAGCTTGAGAGAAAAAGAACATCACTTGGATGTTTTCCAAAAAGTCATTTTGTTATTCCTCTAACTTAAAGCCATTCATTTGAAGCATTTTGTTATGCACATGTCCAGTGGTGTTTGATTCATTACATTTCAAAGAACTTATTCATTGTATGACTTACTTTCATTTTTTTTATAGTGTGCAAATTCCAGCTTGGTACACAAACTTTGCTAATAAACTATTATTTTGTATCACATCTTCAACAGCTGTGCAATTCCCTTATTAAAAAAATTAGAGAGAATATGGCACAATTGCAATTCTGCCTAGAGCTAGGAAGGATGTCCAGGTGTGCAATTAAACATATCAAGAGAAAGTAAAAATGCTAGCTAGACTGAAATGATATTTCTTGCCATGCCAGAAGAGAACACATCAAGGGACATGAGACTGGGGGGCAGGTTCAGTGACCAAAAGAACAACAACCCTACTGTAAGTATGCAGCCAAAACTACACTGGATTGTATAAAATCCGAGAAAATAAATCAGTGGCATAACTGGAAAATTGCTCACCACAATCCAACAGACAGGCAGACAGACAGACCTACAGCGATTTTACCAAGAAGAATGAGTAAAAATATCAAGACCTACATCTGCAACGCTGATAGATACAGATTTGATGTCCCAGATGATTTGCAGCTGTAATTGCAGGTGGCAAGTATTAACCAAGTGGGGTGAATACTTATGCAACTAACAAACGCCTGCTTTCAGGTTGTTTTATGATCCTACTTAAAAGTCCTGATTCGCCCATTTTTATACACGTAGTTGTAAGTTTGGAAGTGTACCTTGATTTTAAATTACAATATTAAAAAAAAACGCTTTTTAGCAGTCCTTTGGGGTGCATGATGAAACGTGTGTGTGTGTGTGTGTGTGTGTTTGAGAGAGAGAGAGAGAGAGAGAGAGAGAGAGAGAGAGAGAGAGAGAAAGCATGACTAGGGACAAGACGATCAGATAGCAGAATAAATAGAGCCAATCTTCTTAATGAAGCAAAGACACAGCAGGCTCGATAAAATGAATGTGGGAATGCATACTGAATTACTGTCACTGCACATTTCTCCTACCTAATAGCTGATTTTGCCCATAAAATCTAATGCAAACCAATTTTATTTGGTTATTAGCAAGACAGAAGCGTATGATGCCAGCAATATCAGATAGAAGTAGGCAGAGAATAACAGTTATTGGTCAAAATATCGCAACTTTTGTCCCTTTCTGAAAAATGGTAATGAGCCGAAAGAATCGGATTTGAATGGTGAACCGCGCTAAATGACTCACTGAAAAGAGCCGGAATTCCCTCAGTATCCGACCTTATATTCTCTACTGGGTAAAAAAACGTGACCAAAACTATGTGCCATGAACTTTGCGCGATTTAACATGGAACACCAATCAAAACAGTATAGCTTATTTGATAGTCAAACCACTCTGTGTTAGGTATGATTGACTGAGTTGTACGAGACTTTTATTATAAGGGCGGATTATGGAATATGAGAAATATAGCTGCCTATAATTACAGCTGTTCAAATACTGTTATTGTACAAACCTATTCACATAATAGTGCCCTGTTTATATTATATGCTCATTACTAGAATACGTCAATCATTTAAACGAAATATTTCAGTGAATCAAATGCAGAAAATCTTCAGTGTTTTGTCGAAATGTTTAATAAACGTGCCGAAAAATGTTCAATTCTAAAAAAAGGACATGTGTCTTTTTAGTAGTTTACTACTGCCACCTGCTGCTCATAAGAGATACCTCCGTCTAATGCATAATTGATGCTACACTTTTTAATAGATTAAAAAATATATAATATATTATGAATTCACGTGCTATGTAAAAAGAACACGATAACTAAAACGATAAATATATTGCATCTTTTGATGATGTTGTTGATAATTGTAGTTACTATTATTATCATTATTATTATTATTATTATTATTATTATTATTATTATTATTATGTACTTATTTATTTATTTAATATATATATGTTTCAAAAAGGTTGTAATTATGCGAGTATAAATTTAGGATAATTCAAATATACTGGAAATAAAACTTTGTTTGCTCAAAGTAACCACGGCAAATCATCTGGCGTCAGATATGGAAGATGCGCTGATAGAACTTTCAGCCGATCAAACCCGGTTGGGGGGGTGGGGGGTGGGGGGGGTTTACAATGATTTTGTAACCATTCAGATGAGCATTAATGAGGTCATTCGCTGATGTCTTGCGAGGAATCCTGGGGAAAAGTTGCCATTCCAATTCATCCCAGATGAGTTGTGGGGTTGAGGACAAGGCTCTACAGGACAGAACACTCAAGTTCTTCCACACTAACCAAATATGGAGCAGATTTTGACATCTTATTTCCAGTGAAGAGAAACTGTGATACTACATCACACAAAGACATGATATCTAATTTTGCGCTTCCAACTTTGTAGTAACAGTCTGGGGCAAGGGCGTCGATTTGGGTAGGGACGATAGGGACATGTCCCTACCAATATCCAGGGAACACTCAATTGTCCCTAGCAATAATTCGACCAAGCCTATATATATTTATACATAACCACTGATGTCCGTCTGTGTCTTGTGCTTTTTTACTCATTCATTTAACATTTATCCAGGAATCAGGCTGCAGCTATATTCCGTTGTATGAAGCAATATGCAACGTGATTATGCAGCTACCGGTTTGTGAGTAAGAAAGTATTCTTATAGCAACAGTTTTATGCACAAAATACGGGGAATGTTGTGTCACACATCGATTCAGGGGCAGTGTTTTTCAAAGTACATTACAATCCCATATTAACCGGGTAAGTTGCAAATTTAAACATTAGTGTGTATGAATTCGTGTATATCTATAACAGTCACTTAAATAAATGGATCTAACACAGGTGTGAGGGCAAATGGACTGCGAGAGAGGTTTGAAAAGGGTAAAACTGCTTGGACTCTTTCTGGCATTAGAAGTGATTGAGGAATTGGAGTGTCTGAACAAGTCTCTGCAAAAAACGAACTGAAACTGTTGCAATAATGAGAAGTGCAATAGAGTGAATCAAGTCCACTTTACAAGCCAAAAGAAATGAGGAACGTTTTCAGGAGGTTTTTAATAAAGAAGCTGCAGTGGTTGACTCCCTTGGAATTACGTCCATTCAGATTCCTCACCAAAGACATCCACCAAGGTGATACACTGGTGGGGCAAGCCAGCACACTGTCATGTCTCACAGCCATGTTTTGCTCTAGAAACACTTTTAGATCTAGTACTGAATTGGCTAATATTCTAAGAGGAATGTCAGTTGAATTGAGAGGCCTTTTTGATCAAGTTGAAACCCTTGTCAGGCTGCATTTAGTGGTCTCAGTGTCATCAGATGAGGCTGAAAGAAGTTTTAGTGCTCTCCGAAGACTAAAAAACATGGCTCAGAGCAACAATGACACAAGACTGAACAGTATTGCTGTTTGCCATGTCCACCAGGACAAACTGGACAAAATCGATGTGAAACAAATATGCCAGCAGTTTATTTCTGGTAATGACAGACGTAGACATGTGTTTGGCTTGTTCAAATAGCAAGTTACAGTACAGTACACACTAAGCTCTCAGTTTTTTATGATGTGGCTAGTTACCAATTATATAGTAAATATAAATATATATTGTTGTTTAATTCACAAAATTAAGTAATTAATACCTTGTGTTCTGTGATGTAATGTGATGTTGTTTTTCTGGAGCAGATCTGGAGGAAATCTGCTTGTTCAGTCTTTTTTAGAATTCTTACTGGCTAGAATTCTTACTGGCATCATAAAAAAAGTTAAAAATAAAATAGACCTATTGTATATCTGTTGTTTTTGACCTGTGTAACCTTAATAAATAAAGTTATGGCACAAAAAAACTATTTAAATTATTGTTCAAGTCGAGTAAAAAGCGATAAGCTTTTGTACTTTTGTGACAATGCGGCACTGCAGACCAATTTTATTTATGTCCCCACCAAATCATGTCAAAATCAAACTTACGCCCTTGGTCTGGGGAAAAAACATATGTGATTGATGATCAAGTGTCCACAAACGTTTGGTCATATAGTGTATTTTTGTATGTTTGACATTAGATTTAACTGTAAATGGATAAAAAAAAAATGAATTGCTGACCAATTATTAATAACTGCAACAAAACATGACAGGAAATACATCAGCTGTGTGATTTGTGTTATATGGCCCATTTGAAAGCTATTACACAAATATGCGTCCATCATTAGAATAGTTATAATCATATAAATGCATTGTTAATTTGTTAAGAACAACACAGGTATAAAGCATTAACGCCTAAACTCCTGTAGGCCAAATGTAGCTCTGGACAAAGGCGTGGCTTTTACGTGCATGACGTCATTTCAAGGCGTGGCTAACAAACAGGTGTCTGCTCAGCAGGAGGGAGAGAAAGAAACACAAGCTGCTGAAAGAGGCACAAACTCCCCGATTTTTTTTTTTTTACATGCGACGGTATCATGCGCAATGGGGCCGCGATGTATCGGGAGCTGTTTGCCCTTATTCGTTCTTGGAGTGGTTTTTGACGTGGTCGGCTTGGCTGTACTGCTCGTCGGTGCTCTCGCCGATTTGCGCCTGGACGGCCGCTTTTACGGCGACTTTCTCATCTATACGGGCTCCATCGTGGTGTTTTTGAGCCTCGTATGGTGGGTGCTCTGGTACACAGGGAACGCAACGATCACCTCGGACGATCTGGAGAAAAACACGTTGGACAGTTTGGCGCTGCTTGCGCGCAGATTCTCCAAGAGGCTTTCGCACGCTGGAGTCAAATCCACGGAGGGAGGAGAGAAGAACAAGTGCGTCGATGCTCTAGAGTTGATGAATGGGTCCGTGCCTGTGTATATTCACATCCCAACTAGGCAGATCTCGGGAATGGAGAGCTACGACAACGCAGCTTTCGAAAGTGTTGACAAGACAGCACCATGTGAGAAAACAGTGGACTTGGAGATTGTGAGAAACGGACGAATAGAGAGACTTCTCTGATCCCCAATACTGCTGGAGTTTTACAGTCATGTTCTGTAGGTTTCTCTTCTCCAGTATCAGTTGATTGGATCCGGTCTGGTTTTTTTTATACCTTTCAGCACTACATACCATCTGTTCCACAAGGGTGGCTTCTGATTATTCAGCACTTTCATATTATTGCATCTCTGGACTTGAACTTGAAGTTTTGAACAATTTTCTGTGCATATCATGTTTAAGTCATTCAAATCATTGTCACAATGGAAATGATGTTGTTTTTCTTGTTAAGTTAAGTGTTAAGTCACATTTTCTACTGCTGAATATGGCTGACATGCTAGGGAAGTGACATGGCAGCTAAAGTTTGTGAATTGGCTTGTCATGACGTCTTTAAGACAAAGTTTACAACACTTTCTTCACCATGTTTTGGTTGCATTTAGGGAGCAAAAAGGGATACCTAACTGTGCCATTCCTTGTAGCTGGGGTGGAAACTTTAAGCATACAAATTATGTACATTTAGTATATGTATTATTATGAATATTTCACTTAGAAAGGTATTTTTTAATGCTTTTACTCAGCTGGTCGAATTGTGTAACTTAAATGTTAAATATATGTGTAAGGTACACACACAAGATGTATCCTTGAGTGTTCCACAATGATGATAGACAAAGGTACAGTTTAGTAATAGTAGTTTCAAGTGAATTAACTGTAATGGAAATTTCTGGATAATGAGGAGAATGGCATTAGGAGTGGCTTGTTATGGTTTGATTTTCTACCAGCCTACATTTCTTTCAGATCAAGTAATAAGTTAACATTTAATGAGGAATTAATGAGAGCTCAGTATCGGCAAAACGTCATGAAAACAAACTTTGATGTTCCATTAACTGTATTTTGCAGGTGGAGAGTTAGAGTCATGTTCTATAGATATCTCTCCTCCAGATCAGTATCAGATGTTTGGATCCAGGTAGTTGACCTTCTATACCAGCAGCGCATATGTCCTGTTCCAAAAGAGTGGCTTTTGTTTATTCAGCCCTTGTATTGTTATGTGCACATACTTCAGAATGATTTCTGAATCTTATGAATGCATCTCTGGACTTGAACTTGAGTGTGCTGAAATTTTAAACTTAAGCCATTTCTTGGCATTTGTTATTAATTCAATGTAGGTTATGTTGTACTTTGTACTCAAAACATTTGCATTTGTTCTAAGTATATAAAAAAAACAAAAAAAAAACAATTGAGCACCTTGTGACAGTTTAATTTTCTACCAGTGTCCATTTCTTTCAGATTATTAATAAGTTAACTTTTAATAAGAGATAATAAGAGGTAAAATTGTTGCTTATTAGAGCTCAGTATGACTGATGTTCTGGTGTGTTTTGCAGGTCTTTTGGAAATTCAACACTGGTTTTCACAAATATCAACTGCTTTTATTCAGGGAATGATGTTTTAATATTGCACACTGATGCACATATTTGTTTTCTATGTACTTTAAACAGAATGTTATTATAGCTGATTGTATGTAAATATTTGTCTATGTGAATATATCTTTAGGAATTAAATATATTTTTTATAAGAAATTGATGTGGTGTGTTTTGATCTGAGAAGGCACACAGTTTCCAAAATGACTATATTTACTCACTCACTCACTCACTCACTCATTTTCTACCGCTTATCTGAACCTGTGCCTATCTCAGGCGTCATTGGGCATCAAGGCAGGATACACCCTGGATGGAGTGCCAACCCATCGCAGGGCACACACACTCTCATATGACTATATTTAAGTAAAATCAAATATATTACTGACTAAGCTACATCAGTAATACGTTATTTTAAGAAATAACGGAAAGAATTTTAAAGCTGATTATATTTATTAGTTTCAAATTCATTCATTCATTCATCTTCTACCGCTTATCCGAACTACCTCGGGTCACGGGGAGCCTGTGCCTATCTCAGGCGTCATCGGGCATCAAGGCAGGATACACCCTGGATGGAGTGCCAACCCATCGCAGGGCACACACACTCTCATATGACTATATTTAAGTAAAATCAAATATATTACTGACTGAGCTACATCAGTAATACGTTATTTTAAGAAATAACGGAAAGATTATTAGTTTCAAATTGAATTATTATTTTATTTATTTATTTATTTATTTATTGTGCTCATTCAAATAACATTAACAGTTAACATTTCAGTAGCAAAAATTCATTCACAAGGCTTGATTGGCAGATTTGAAAAATGTTTTATTTATTAAACAAAGATGCAAAATGCATAATCGGAATGGTGAAGCTTTCTGAAGTTGATGCTTGTTCTTTATAAAAGTTTTCTGCAGTGAAAAAGCCTTCATTACTTTCCCATTTCCCAGAAAAAAGATCAGAGGTTGGTAAGGTTATGACCATTAATGTCTAATGGCTTTTGTTGTGGCTAGTCAAAATGTTTTGTAGCTTATTATCATTCTAAACGGAACTTCATGTTCATGAAACTTGGGTTTTTTGCTGGTTTCCTGTATGATTTTTCCTGTTGATCTGTATGACCCTACTAGTTAGGGCAGATGCTTATATAGTTACAGATAAACCTCAAATTTGAGATGACTCAATATAACACATTTTTAATATTTCATGACTGCTGCCTAATGACTGAATTTGATGTTTGTTTTTTAGTGTATTTAGATTTTTTTTGTCCACATTCACTTTTAATATATTTTAATATTTATTTGTAAGGAAACTAGTGGGATTTAAATTTTACGATTTTACTGAATGCCAAATTATGGGAATGATGGTTAAATGCTGAAGTTCTATTGACACTTGGTTGCTATTTCAAGGCACATGTACCTTCTAGAATAATGGCAAAATAAATAAGATTCGGTAGATATGTCAAATAATTTGCCAGTGACTTTTCGATTACTTCTTAATTATTTTCAGTAAAAATGTATTAACGTATTAATTATTTTCAGTAATTATTTTCTGAATTGAGACTTCTGTAAAGTCTCTCATGTATAAGTGTTACTACATGAAACCTTACCTACATCCTGGTCAACTTGGCATCTGACGTAATAAAACAGGTTTTCCATGAGGCACACCCTGTTGGAAACATCCATTTCATCCACGTCCTCCAGATAATCCTGTTACATACACAAAGCAGGCGAATAAATGCCTGCACTGGAGAAAAGCCATAGAAACTGTGGGAAAGTATGTGCTTTGTTATCAAATTGTCATTCTCAAGCCAGTGGCATTTCTTATTCTAAATATTTGATTTTGTATAGTGTGACAACACTTTCATATAAAAATTAGTGCCAATATTTTACAACCACTAAATTTGAATTTCTTTGGCCCAATTTATGAGCGGTCATAGATGTTGCTTGCTGACTCAGTGTAAGCTTTGTTCTGCGGGTTTTTCTGTATACTATAAATAAGCCCAATGCAGATTCACTAAGTTTTATTATCCATTGCTTTTACAAGCACTAAAGGCTCACATTACAATTTCTGCATCACATCTTTGTCATGTGCCTGCTTTTTTTTGTATTTTTTTTGTTTGTTTTTCACCCAAAAGACTTGGGGGGGCTTACAGTCCAGATTTCCTTTACACATCAAACCTGTTAGACAAGTGTCTAGATATCCAGTTCCAACACCTCTGAGCAGGGCAACAGGACACCACCAACTGCACAGTGCCAGAACAGGACATTTAAGAAGAATAGTGAGATCAAATTGTGTCTGACTGAACGTACAGCAAACATGCCCTACATTTATCCCGATAACCCAAACAATGTTTCATAGTGTCATATTTCTTTTATGGTTGGGAAATCAAGCATTTAAAGAGATAACACCCTTATGTTATGTACAGAATTTCGTAATAAATATTGCTTCATGTCATATCCTGTATTGCTTAACGAATATTACATTAATACTGAAGTTATAGGTTGGCTTTAGACTTTTTCTTGGATCTCTACCAAATCTGGTAAATCAGGTGCCACCTCAAGACAAAGCTCATAATGAATAATTCATAGCAGCAGGGTGATGAGAGTGTAACAGGAAAACTAGCCACTGATGCCTTCAGGTTTTCTCTGCAAAATGCAAGATACTTAATGTTCTCTGCTTCCTAGTGTGATGGGAATCATACTGTATGTACTTTTCTACTATGAACACAATTGTATCAGTTGAGAAAACAAATCCTTATCAGTGAGTCAGTGAAATCAGTGAGCTAATGTGTAATTGTATATGGAAATCATAAAGTAATTATTACTGATTATATCTAGTATTTGAGGGAGTGGACAAAGAGGCATAGCAGCATGGGGAGTGGCAATGTTGCCTTACAGTGCTAGGGCTCAGGATTTTGAAACTTAGAGAGCCAGGCCTTAAAATGACTGCTTCACTGATCACTGACTAGGGTGCTGATATCCATGATTTCCACTCACCTTTCAAAAACATGGCAGTATATGGTTTGCTATGCTAAATTGTCCTTAATATGTGAATGAGCATGGAATATGGTGTACTGCGAAGGACTGGCATCTTATCTGTAGATAATTCATGTGCAGTGTTATAGAGATGGACTAGGATCAATTACAATCTTGATCATGATAAAAACAGTTCCTGCTTGGTTTCCTTACTCTCCACATATTGTTTATTCATGCAAAGCAACTTACAGGTTAAACAGCTTCATAAAAAACAGCTGTGGCATTTGGATCTAAACTCACATTCTTCCAGTCAAGAGTACAGTCTCCTGACCACTGCGCTAATTTCTCTGCCTGTCTTGATGCTAGTTTCCTTCCAGAATAATTGGAAATGCAAATTGCTGAAAAAACTCTGAAGCACGTGGTTGTTGGCAATCATTACCATGCTTAAAACAAAGCCAATTAGCTTGTCTTTACAAAGGCATTTATTTAAAGTGTGTCAGTTTTTGTGCTTTGTATAATGCATCCAGTCATGAGAAGCAGAAAGTCAGGAAATGTCCCAGTGTTGTCAGACAGAGATGCAGTGGAGAGCATTATGCTACCTTCAATTTAATCCAGCATGACCGAATTGGCAGTGGTCAGTGATGGTCTGGAGAGGAATATCCTTGGAGAGTGGCACATACATGTGCTTTTAGATGCTGGGTTAAAATCCTTAGAGCCTCTGTCAGACCGCTGGTGCAGTGGGCCCTGGGTTCCCTTTTGGCGTATTACAATGCCCCGGCTCATGTGGCCAGAGTGTGTAGGCTGTTTCTGGATGATGAAGGCACTGATGCTATTGACTGACCCTCACATTCCCCAGACCTGAATCCAACTGAGAACCTCTGGGATATTATGTATGTAGCCTCCAAAGCGACCAAGTAGCACCACAGACAGTTTAAGAACTTACTGACGCTTTGATCCAGATCTGGAAGGAGATCCTCCAGGACACCATCATCCATCTCATCAGGAGCATGCACAGACATTGTCAGGAGTGCATACAGGCATGTAGGGACTATACACACTACTTACTTACATTACGAGTTGCTGTGATGAAATTCAGTCCAGTAGGATCAGGTTGTAATTAAAAATTTTTTTTGAAGCCAGTCCAAAATAATCAATAGACTATTGTCACACCATTTTGTTCAACAAATTACTCAGTGCATTTATCATCTAAAAAAAAGTAAAGATTTTCATCTGGAAAACTTCATTCATCATCTTTATTTTTTTTAAGCAGTGTATTATGCTTCACAAGTTTAACTTTCTGATACGTGAATTCACTTACTGTACATGTAACGGGGTAGACATTTTGAAATTGGGCTTGCTTTCTGTTAATATGACACTGTAATTAATTTAAGTCTTAAAGCCCAAACAAAAAGATCATTTTGTTGTTTGTAATCAGTTATTTGCTCATTCCAAAGCATTATCTTTATAAATATTTGTAAAACTAATGCTTATTAATATATTATCAAAGGTCGTCTAGCTTCTCAGGTGAGGATATTCACACAGCTATATACATGTGAGCAACCATCAGATGATCATGTGCTCTCATAGCACCGTCTGAACAAAACATTCATAAGTCTTCTCCAGGTTAGGCCAGAATCCTAATAATCAGCTCATTTTCAGCTTTCTTGGAAAACAAAAAAGCAATAACAAAAAATAAATAAATAAATAAATGAAACACACCATTAGAACAGAAATGATGGAGCTTTTAATTTATGTAAAAAATGCATTTACCCACTGAAGCAGAACAACATCTACCACATATTTTTTCTTGTGGAACACATCTCATTCGAGCCATCTCCTTCAGCTGTTTGAACAACGTAAAAATAATAATAATAATAATAATAATAATAATAACGGGCAACTGTCAACTGGAAAACACTAAGTTAACACAGCCAAGGACATACTGAAAACATAAAAGGGTCAAGGGAGTAAAGGAAATAGCATTAATGAGTTAAGTGCAGTGTGGTCCGAATCAAAGCAGATTCTCCTCAATCTCTCTTCCTTTACGGTTCCTTCCTAAGGAACCAGTTCAGGTACAGTATATGCTCTCTACACATTTCATGCAAGCTCTGATGAAATATTTCAGTGAAATACAAATGGAAGTATATTCCTTATTTTATAGGTTATCTGTTAAAATATGAAAAAAAAAAAAAAAGCTCTTGAGGAGGTGAGAAACGTCATTTGGATTTGTTTTAACTGAAATAACACAAGTCCTCTATTAATAGTGTTTTCTTTGAGGAAGCAATTACATTCACTTCTATAAATGTACGAGTTCATATGTTTGGGGGAAAAAAAATAAAAATTAAAAAAGAAAAGGCGAGAAAATGTGTGATAAATGCCATTGAACTCACTTTAGCACTGTTTTTGTTGTTAAATACCTTGTGCTGTGGAGAACATAAATACAGACAAATTATATCCTAAGATACACATGTACAACAAATTACTGCATATCTACTAAGGACTGGATTAGGTAGGTCGACATTGAGCGAGGCTAGCTGCCATGATAGAGGAAAAAAAATCTCCTCATTCTACTTTTGCTGAAGAGAATTGTATTTAAAGAAAAGGAAAACTCTGAGTTGCCACTGTGTGCAGGTTCACAGCTTAACAACCAACCTCTTTTTTTTTTTTAAAACTTCTTTTTTTATTTGCTATTTGGCAATTTCTTATGTGACCTCTTTAAATTTAAACCATTTGCTCAGTATATTTAACAACTTGCTGGATACAAAGGACATGGTGCCTATAATTTAGATCTACTGCATGTACAATATAAATCCATCAAAAATTATGCTACGGTTAAGATAAACCATAGATGATCAGCCTATATGGTGTAATTACCTGCATACACAGGAGTGTTCGAATGTTACCTGCTGCTTCCTGAAGTTTAAAACGGACTCGTTATATTTCCAGCATGTTAGGCTGCCAGCTATTCGTCCAAAGAACGCAAAATCCATATCGCAATCTCTTCACCTTCCAAGTTCTGCCCAGAGGTAGAAGAGATGGTGGCATGGACCTTCCTGCTAAGTTTGATCTAAAGTACATTTCGTAGCTTTAAGTACACTATATCAATATATGTATGCATATGTCAGTGAGTACTTAAATATTTTGCTAAAAGGTCTCCTGTCACTCTCTTGTCATCCACTTCTAGTTGTCTTCCTCACAAACTCATCACGTCTTTCTTCAACTCTGCACGTGTCTGTGCCATCTTGAAATTACTTCTCTCTGCCAATTTGCTTCTCACTTTCCAGTTTGGCACCTTAGACTGAACAACAGATAACGTGGGTTTTATGGTGAGTGTGGTCTCAACTAAGAAGGGCTTGTGAGGTTAAAGGAAAGTGATGTGGCAGCTCTAATTGGTGGTGTCCCTCTCTGCTGCGGCGGGAACGGCCCCCGTGTCCCCTCCATTATCAGCCTTGAGCCGTTTGGGGTCAGGCTGCTCGGACTGGTCACCGTTCTGCCTTTTGGTGGGCAAACAAGCTGATGCAGAGGCATGAGTGGCCAGCATGTGAAGAGGACTGGCTACTGGGCGAAACAGAAAACAATATAAACAGAAAAATAAATTTTCAAAAATCAAAAAGTTAAAAATGTCCATATTTTTATGATGTGCCATTTTTTATTATACACTCCCTCCAGGGTTGAGCATTTTTTTGCGATTGTAAAAAACAAACAAACAAACAAAAAAAACAAACAAAAAAAAAAAAAACAACCCTACTTAAATCGATGAAACTGCAAGCACATGATTCTTCTTGTAAGCTCCTGCCAGTAAGGACACATGTACTGACTTTATGATTGCTTTTTGTTTAGTGAATTTCTGTTATGATGTGAAACTGTATATTTAAATATTGTGGCGTTTGCTTGAATTTGCTTTCATTTCTCTGATTGCAAAACCCTGGAGAAACTGATTATTATTTCGCAGTACTTTCCATCAGATTTTGTAAAGAACATTTTCAGTCAATGGTTCTAAACACAGAGCTCATAGTTGAGGTAGTAATCATGTAAATCTATTCTCACTACCAGCTGTGTGTAATATTACTCCTTTCTCCAAGTGCTCAGGCATATCCTCAAGCAAAGAAAATAATTCAAATGTTGGTCAGAGCATCTAATGATAAATATGTTATTTTCTTTAAGAGTTTCTGCCAATAATACCTGTTTAGCATCTGTTATTTTAACAAAATGATGCAAACTGTTTTTTTTGTTAATCTTTCCTAGGCTGTTCACCTGCAGTGATCATGCTGTGTAATTAGCCAGTTTAACAAACAGCAGTGAAAACATTCAGTCCGCCTAAAGATGTGAACAGGTTCTCTTATTTGATGAAGATGTTACAGCTATGTACCAAGCTAAAATGGTAAGACCATAAGAACCGCTCACTTTTCACTTTGGGATGTAATCAGAGTTTAAAAGGCTAGAACATACTTGATTGAGAGAGATTATTTAAAACAAAAAACAGCTTGGTTCATGATTTTTCAGAGCCAATATCTGAGTATGTGCAGAGATTTTTCCATCCAAAACACAATGTGTCTTTTGTAGTAATTAATGTTTTAAACAGCTTTTTTAAACATGTGGAGGTTCCTTACCAGTGTTTGTTGATCCTTGAATGGCAGCCACAACATGTGTGCCGTTTTGTGTGATGGCCTTAACAGGAAGCTGATGCTGTCCCAGTGGTGCCTGCTGCACTATAGTAACTGTCTGTATGGGAGTGGCTGCAGATGTCTGAAGGACACGAGTAGCTGCACCTATAGAGGCAGTTGTGATGGCAGGCACAGGTTCTACTTTCACTGGGAAAGAAAAAAATAGAGGAAGTGATGGAACTTGCATTGTTTAGCACTTAAAAACAATTTGAATGCCAATTTACATGAAACGTGATGTCAAAATTCAAGTGCTCACCTTTGACCTCTTTGTGATCCCCATTCTCTTGTGGTTCTGTTTTGCACACAATTTTCTCTTCTGCTTTGCGCGCATTGGCTGTAGCGAAACCTGTAACGGCAGTCACTGAGACGGCAGGGATCTGGTGCACCACATGGAGGGTCTGCATGATAGGCTGCTGGGAGGTGGATGTGGTGACTGGTGCAGCCACGGCGTAGCTCACTGGTTTGAGGCTCTGCGGGAGCTGCTGCTGGACAGTGATCAGCACAGGCTGGCTGGAGACTGGAGAGCCTGTGAGAGAAGCAGCATCAACTTGAGCTCTATGCTTCAAATTGGAACAAAACTGCCTAATAACCTCTAACCTTGTTTAATACTTGACAAAATAAAATCCAAACTGTTTTCATCATCTGCTGCCTTTTTTTATTACAAACAGGAAAAAGGGGGACTATCGATAACAACACCATCCAATACTATGACAGTGTTGCAACCTCACACCTAAGATTATCTGATCTCTCAGGAGTTTCAGTACATGTTTTTGCTGTGTCCCCTAGAGTTGTATCAACATAGCTACACTAAATTGCCGGCTTGTGTGACTAAGTGTGTGATGTCTTCATTTGTGCATGGTGCAACAGATTCATATCCCAAGCACATTATATTCCATACCATGCCAGTCATCCTGTAAGTGATGACTTTCCTCTTAGATGTGTCTCTATCTTTATACCTGCTTTTATTCATAGCTATTTTTACAGCCACATTTAGGAAACCTGTGTATTTACCCATTATATTATTATTTGCAGAAAGCCGAGGCAAGTTGATAAAATTTCCACAAAGGTTAAAGGAAATACATTTTCTTATAGTAGACATGCAAGACGAAGAATATAGTCAGAAAAAACTGTTTTGGCTATTTCTACTCATTGCTTCAGACATACCTGGTGTGTTCTGTGCAAATCGAGCCTCTTGGATGACTGCTAGTTTGGGCTGAACTGCAACAGCTGGAGTAGAAGCAGAGGCAGGGGAAGGATCGGGGTCAGTGGGAACAGGAGAGCCTTCTCGTGACAGGCTGTCTGGAGTCTGTACACCACTAGAATGGGCTGACAGCACCCCCGTGTGGTTAGGAGAGGCTGGGGCACTCCTGGAACAGACAATATTGAAAATAAGATGCCGTGAAATAAAATAAAGCATTTTAATTCATGATAAAAGAAGACTGAGCTTCAGAGGCCTGTGGCTTTAAATACCGGGAGGACTGCGGGCCAAGTGGGGTCCTGAAGCAGGGAACACCACGAGGCCTTCTTTTACGAAAAGCCTGATCCATCAGCTTTTCCTCTGTGGAGGGGTCTATCCTCCAGAACGAGCCTTTGCCAGGCTCTTCTTGAGATCTGGGCACTTTGATAAAGTAGCGGTTTAAGGACAGATTGTGGCGAATAGAATTCTGGGTAGAAAAAGAAAACAAAAGAGGAGACAATTAAAGTGTTATCTGTACTCTTCTGAACAACAAAAGTGAACATCACATTTTAAAAGACACTTCAAAAGGTCAGTAAATGCTAACCTGCCAGCCCTTGTCTGCAGTTCTGTAGTATGGGTAGTTTTTAGTGATGTGGGTGTAAATTCCATTCAGAGTGAGCTGTTTATCTGGAGCCATGGTAATCGCTTGGACGATCAGTTGGGCATACGAATAGGGTGGTTTGGAGTCATCCTGTTGTACACACACAAAAATCATATTTTAAAGCAGGGAGTAATTAGAATGAATTTTGCATTAGTCTCTGTGTCTCAAGGTGCCTGTACACGGTTCTGCTGCAGAAACACTGCATTCTAATGCACACCATGTGGTAAACAGCTTTGTATTATTTGATGAATCCAATGATGCAATTGCAAATTTCATTATGACATTTTTCTATGAAAGCAGACAAATTGCATCAGAGCTCGGCTGAAAACTCCAATATTGCAGATTATATTGTTTATGAACAAGTATCCAGTGAGTTACTGCAGTGTGAAACCTTTAAAAAGAAATGACGTAATTGTACATCTGATTCTGTATGAGGCAAAACCAGATTATGTTTAAAACTGGATCATTAAATGTTTAAAGCTGCAGGGAACTTAAATCTGTGACATGTATGTATGCAATCAATAGGCAGAATAAGAAACAGGCTATTTGTTATACTATACTGCTTATAATTAAGTGAAATGAAATTAACCTTGCACACAAGCTTCTCTACACTTTCTCTTTATAGTCAATCAGGAATGCCAAAAGGGGTTTCTGCTAAGCAACTTCTTTTTTTACAGGCCACATTGGTGTACTAGCTAAAGACAAACAGCATGCCTATGGTGAATGCCAGATCTTACCACAGTCAAGCGTATAGGAGCATTTTGGCATCCTGACAAGTTAAGAGACTCATGGGCATTGATTGGTGAAACGAAACCTTACAGTGTAATTCAATCCAGGCTAGAGAAATCACCATGGCGATTGGGAACTTCATATCTGGTAGTGGAAAAGTGCAAGGTTCAAAAACACATCTAAGGCTAGATAGAGCTTTGTGACTGAAAGCACTGCTAGCTCACAACAAATAAAAGTCAGACAACCCAGAGTGACACCAGAGAAAGCTTCATTTTGTTTCTTTATATGATATTAAAGTTCTGAATGTATATCAAGCCAACACTGTCATTTTCAGTTATTGTACTGTAACTCTGAATAGTTTAAATCAGTAGAAACTATCACACTCGGGCTATGGCTTTTATTTGCTGTATTGAAAATTTATAAGAAATCTGTTTCACCTCAACTGATCAGATTATTGCTGAAAACTAGGAGTGTTTGTTAGAATGCGGTTTGAAGTAAGGAGTTGAACCAAGCAAATGCTGCAATATTTGAAGGAGCGTGCAATTTATCATCATTGCCGGAGATTTGAGCCAATACGCGTCATCTGGCTACACCATGACATTCATTCAGCGAAGGCCCTCGAGTCACATGCGGCAACCATGAGTACAGCAATCAATCACAACCAAAAGTCTTGTCAATGGTGTCAAGTTTGTCATCAATAAAATATTCAGGGAGTGAGAAATCTTTGTCCAAAACCCCCCATTTTTCTGGAAATTCATACGAATATCTCTAAATTTATTACTCAAACATGCAAATGTTAGTCTCTGGATTTGTCTGTGTGCACAAGACATCATCCACAATCTGTGAGACCAAGTACTAATCTTTTACAGCTGGTCAAACTTAACCAAGAAGTTTGATTCTGAATGGTCATACCTTCGGACTGTCTCCTCCAGAGGCTTCTTTGTCGTTTTCAGACTGCGAGTTGTCCCCTATGAGCTCGGCTGTGAGCCCACGTCCTACTCTGTAACTGGACAGTCCTGCTCCTCGAGGACTGGATGGACATGAGTTTGCAGCACTTAGGAAACACAAGATGACAGAACAAGAGAAAAATTTAAAAAAAAATGCATACACTCTTAACAGAGCTCTTAAAATGTATTATGTCCTGTAGCTGCAAATTACCAACATGACTTGCATTTTGTCCTTATTGAATCCAAGGTATTTAGGCATAGCTGCACTTCTGGTTGCCATTGTCATTTTAAATGCAGTAGTATACTGAATAGATGACATTTGATGACTGTACAGCAGTTGTCATCTGTTCCAGTCTGTTTTCATGTGCTGAAGATTGAACCAGATAAACAAATACGTTGTCCTGGATTTCTGCCTTAAAGAATTGTTTACCAAGCCACATTGTTTACCAAGGCAATGGGTCACCTTTATTACACTTTGAGGCATACTGACATGATTTTTAGGCAGTCTTCAGAATTCCTCCTGCTCCTACCGTCCACAGTCAAACCTTTATAATCTAAACAGTGAGCTGCCTGGGTAGGCAACATTTTCAGACACCAACAGACATCCTGCTGTGTAATAAAGTAGCAAGTAAAGAATTTGCAAGTAGCACTGCACACCTGGTGGACTGAACTGCTCCTCTAAACCTAAACTTAAATATTTGTCGACATTTTGTGTCAAGTGTTAGTTTGTGTTAGTCTCCTAGCCAGGTATATCAGCAACAGTCTGATTAATCAAGCCACAATAAAGGACACAAGCGAACAATGTTTGTAAATAACCTGTCTACGGAGTTTCACATTTATCACTTACTCACAATAATTCTCTCTCAAAATGTCCATATGTCCAAAAAACAAACAAACAACAAAAAAAAGCTTTAACATTCCCGATTTTATCAATTCCAACACAGGTTTATTCCTTTAAATTTGCCCTATTTTATTTATGCAAGTTCCTAATCTTCTAACACAACATAGAGGGAGTTCTGTCACAAACACTAGCTTGTTTTTATCTAGAATAGAAGCGCCATATTAAAGTCATATTAAATATCAGTGAAACTACAGCCAGGCCAGTGTATTTTAAGGAGGTCATACAACCAAGCTGACTTCTTGGCTAAGCAAAACAAACACAGTACAAAACTCAATCATAAAACCAAATGTCTTATTCTGTGTGAAATAGGTGCTTTTGGTGCTGAGGAATAACTACCAATGGGCTATACAGTACTGTCACTTCAAGCTGATAGTCTTTCACGCAAAATCTGTAATGCAGCCAAATGGAACAGGTAGAGAAGCTAAAGCAAGTCCATAACTACAGTACTGTAGTGCATTAATAGCTTGGCAATCCCAGAGCAACAGTAAATCACCTCTTTAAAAACCACAATGTATGTAAGGTGCAGGGCCACAGCCAGGAGCTAGAACAGAATTAGCCGTTCCAATGACACGGACAGTATCCATCAGTATTTAATACTAGCGTAATGCCCTTTAATCTTCATTAAGCGGTGACCCAAATGTAACCAAATATGTTCAGATCTGTAAAAGGTAACGGTGTAACGGGTATGAGGCCTAAAGAGATTCAAGAGTCTATATATATTAAAACCACACGTGAATTTACACTAGCCAAAAGTAGGACAATCAATGCATAACAAAATCCAAAGAAACATTCCGTCGGGCGGAATCCTCATATCTCCAAAACCGTTATTTTTCAGGAAATGAAAAAAACGCTGTACCTTATCTGCAGTGCACAGGGTTTAGTCCGCGTTGCAGTGGATTGTCTTGCGCTAAATTCCTGTCCTCAGACGAGCACCAGAACTAGCGGGGGGCAAGATTTTTTTTCTTTGAGCCCAGTGTTTTGAAGACATTTACCTCAGAAGACGTGTTGATTTGTTGCGACTCTTATTAGGGAGAAATATGCCGCAAAGCTCTCCCGTAGAGTGAGGGAGAGGTGGACAGTTTAAGTGTCCAATGGAGTTATGAGATTTGCGCTCAAGTTATTTTTCAAGACTTTAGATTGGTTAATAACTTGTAAAAATAACAGACCCACGTTGGGACTGACCAATAGCATCGATATAGCATCGAAAAAATATGGAAATGACCAAATTTGGACATACGAGGTTTCCGCCCGACAGCGACGATTTAAAAATATACAGTAATTTACACTATCTCTAAAAACCCAGAGAACATTTGCACATATACTGAGATACTGAGATAAATATGCGCTTATACAGTGATCACAGCACAATGTGTTCCATGTTTCTTAAAACACTATAAATGGATCTATAATAAATTATCTGGCTTCACAGAGAATTCAAGTGACTTCAAATTAAACAAGTTGCAGAAATGTTGTGTGTGTTGTGATCATCAGGTACAACATAAAATTTCTTTATTTGGACATATTAATTATTGTAATGGGGAATTGAGGTGAGTACTTACTGCAGAAATCTATAACCATGTCTGGGTTTGTCACATTTCAAACTTAGCGATTGGTCTATATCTACTTTGCCACATCCGGGAGCTCTTTTGTCGTATCAGGTTAGTCAGCTGAGATAACGAGCCTGACTACTGCCATGTAAATCAGCACCAAAGCTATCTTATAATCTTAATCAAATTATTGTCAAACAGTGCTGTGCAATAACCAGTACCAAAACAATCCAGACCTCAGCTGGTTCAAGTTCATGAGACAGCTTATCAACAATTTTCACCTGTACGATAATTATTGAGGGAATGACTGCATTAAATGCAAAGCAGTCATCTAATAAACTGCATCTTCTTCTGATATAGAAGTAAAGCGAGATGTATAGGCTTTCATTCAATCCAATACCAGTCATTAAATGTGTTTCGGTAGCAGGAAACAAAATTTACATTATAGGCAAAAAAAAAACCCACCATGCGATATCCTAAAAGTACAAGGTACATGGCGTTGTTTAAAGAATGGATTATAAATGTCCATGAGAACAGAGGTAAACTGTTCTGTGAGAACAGTCTTTTTGGGCAGCTTCCCAGCCTTTGTCCTGGAAAGAGCCTTTTGCTTTTCAAGCTCTAATAAAACTAGATTAGTTAATTTGCTGAAATCAATAAAAGTAAAATGGTGGACATTAGTATTCATAAATTCAGGCAGTGTGGCGTTACCTTCTGCCAGCAACTCTGGATTTAGGCTTAAAGTGGGCAAAATTTGATAAAGCGGTTGGCCAGTTTGTACCTGGGATGGTCTCCAGTTTTGAAGACGATCGTGTGTACTTTAAGCTTGGTTGTCATATCCGAGATAAACCAAAGCTTTTGATTCTCTGAAGAGTATGCAGCAGCACAGAAATTCTACTGATATGAAAAAAAATCCTAATCTATACCCTCAAACATCCTTGAAAAACAGCATCAGTTGTCCAGCACCAGATTTGTTTTGTGTTTTATTAGATCTAGCCCTTTGAGTATACACTGGCTTTTAATCTGATAAGTGATGAGATTTACTATACAAAATAAATGCTTTGTTAATATTGTTAGCAAAGCAGGCCAGGAAATTCTTTCGTCCATTTGAATGTGTAACATGCTGTATACGCCAAGATTTTAATTACAAATATGTAGAGATACTAATATGCACTGCCCATAGGTGTGAGAGCATGTGAGTGTGTAAGAGTGTGTGTGAGCATGGTGCCATGTGATGGCCTGGCATCACATCTAGGGTGTGTCCCTGCCTCCCGGTGTTAGTGGGAGAGGCTCCAGACCACAGCAACCGTGACCAGGTTAAAATGGTCCCTTCATCTTCAGTAAAGATACAAACACATTCTGTGCTTTCTGTATAAACTATACAACAAATTACACTGCATTATTACACACTAATTACTAAATCCCACACTTGGGTGCCTTTTATATTTTTCTTATTCATTTTCATAAAACCGGTGCAAGGGAATAACGTCCAAAAAAAAACGATTTCCAAACCCGCTTAGCAATAAAGGCTGTCGTTAATTTCATTATAGTGTCCTGACATTTCTGAAAATATCTGCAGTCTCACCTTAAAATGACATGGACAGTGATGAGAGCATAGGATCATCTAGATGCATTCAGATCGCTTCCCAAATCAGCAGCCACTCACCGAGCAAAGACAACAGGGTTGACAGGGACACTTCACATTGCTCTAGTGTGCATTAACCGTCAAGGTGAGCACCAAACCCTCTGGACCCACATATAATGCAGGGAAAATTAATAATAATTGCTTGAATTGAATAGGAAATAATTAAAGAAGTAAATATGAGAGGTAAAAAATAACAATAAAAGGCATATATTAGTAGATTAGCCCCATTTGAGATAGAGTTTGACTTGCTCAATAATGTATATTTATCTGTGATTCTATTTCCTTTCAGTAGGTATAATTAATTATTGATCATTTCTTTTTAGGAATTCCAGTTCATCAGCTTGCTGTTTAAGATGATTTGCAACTGAACTTATCTAAAAGTTTTTGGATTTCAAAATTCGCACATGAAATTCTTGTAATTTGGGATAAAAAGGAAGGAAGAAAAGAAAAAAGTGAGGGACTAAAAGGTTACTCGACATTTAGAAGGGCAACACAGACATAAAGCATGTATTTTAAAAAAAATCTGATAGCATGACAGTATGTCTGCTGTACTCAAATTATAGTTTTTGCCTGGTATTTTTTTCACCAACAACACAAATGCATTAGAGATTTCATCCATGAAATAAATGATATAAACATAAAATATAGGTCAGTTTGCAATTGCTGACTCATAACATGGTGTAAAAAATGCAGACCATCACATGCCTTATCTAACATATTTACTGCTTTCTTCATAATTGTGCACAAATTGTTTGATTTATGTTGATTTATTCACAGCTTTAATAAAACCAGTTTAGGCTTAAAATAAAGACTCCCATTTTGTGCAGGACCTGTGACTACACATGGACGTTCCTCTCTAATAACAAACAGCTGCAAAGCCAACTGTCTAAATAATGACTGCGTGAAAAACACTTGAAATACGTTCGTGTTTACATCACCAGCTCAACCTCAGGTTTCTGAATAAGGAAAAGGCTGCAGTGAATGTTCTCATTGATGACTGTTCCCACTCCCAAAAGCAGACTCGGTGAGGATTTTCCTCTGAAATTCAAACTTAGTACCTTAACTTTTACCAAACTTAGTAAAAAAATCCTAGCACTCAGACACACATGGGTGTGTGAGCTTGTCCATAGACAAGGCAAGTAACAGAAATAACAGTGAGGTAATAGTTCTTTGTCTGCTGCTTAATAATTAAAACTTTTACCAAAGTAACCACAGTCTCATCCACTTTGTAGTATAGCTAGACTGAGGCTTGTGATTTCATGAGTCAAAATTTACCTAAAGTAAAATAGACGAAGTAAAAGTATGCGATTTACAACAGATGCAAACGGGCATCTCTCACAACACTGGCCCTTTCCCTTTCAGTCAATTATATTCTACTAGGTGAATTCATACTTTTGGTCCTCCTGATTTTTGAAGAAAGCAGCAGAAAAGCATAATTTTCAAGTGTATCCGATATCACTGTAGCGAGGGTTCCGAAATAATCATTGTTACAGCTAAAACAGATGTTTGCACACACGTCACTGGTTCTGGCTAATAAATCAACCCTTCAGAAATATTTAACAACAATGCTCAGAATCACATGAATCTTATCATCCGAAAAAACAAAAATATAACCTGAATTTGGTTCACTATTCATAACGCATGTTAAAAAGCATATCCGCTAAATGAGCAAATTCTGAAAATGCTGCAGACAGGTTCAGACTCACGCTCTCTAATTCTACTAACACTTTGCTGTACTTAACAGTACAGCTGTATTTTCCAATCACCTGCTCTTGAAAATGATCAAACGCATACAAACTACCAGGAATTTCTTCTACAGAAATAGGTGCTGAATATGAATATGGAGGTGATGATGTACCTGATTGTCCCTGTGGGAGAGGGAAGAGGACTCATCAGGTGGGCAATGTTATCTGGAATGTTGATGGTCAGGGGAGAGATCTGGGGCTGGACGGCTTTCACGGGTGACTCTGCGGCGTTCTTCTTATCCTTCTTGTTGCTTGACAGGGCGGTGAACGTAATCTTGATGTTTGTGCTGGGGAAGCGAAATGTGCACCTTTAAGAGAAAAGAGGACAACATTCATGGGTCATTTGAACATAGTCTCTAAAGAGATTTGCAGTGAATAGTGTATTTTGCAACGATATTTAAAAAAATAAGCTTAAACCTTTGTATCATCAAGACTCGAGGTAGCAGAGAAGTAAACAAGGCACAGGCCCAATTGCCAGGCAGTAATAGAACCCACAAGCATCTGTAGTTTATATATGGATACCAACATGACCAGCTTACATAAGGCTTATTCCTTTTTTATTAACACAAAGATATATTTGAAGCATTGCTAAATTTTCATAGACCTCGCTGAGACTGGCTTGAACTCCATGACATTTAGAATGCTTCATGCGACTCAAAACAAAAGTGTTGCACAGTCAAAGAATTTGTAAAACATGGACTAAATAACATTTTGTGTAGTTAAACTGTTGTGGTTCAAAACACAATGTTTTTTGTTTTTGTTTTTTACTCCATGTTCAACATTTTTAATCAGATAAATAAATACTGTGAAATGCTGTGAAAGTCCTCAGGTATTTTTAAAAAAAAAAAAAATGTAAAAGATGTAAATAAGATTTTAGACAGGTTTTGTCAAAAGTCCTAAAAGTAAAACTGATAATTTATCATCTCAAATTTTATTCTTGAAAAGTCAGCATTTTAAAAGAGTAAGCTGTGTTTTGTTTTTAGTTGTAACAAGAAATGCTTTCGATATTATGGATACATAAAGTGTTAAAAAAAAATTCACCAAACGTTACCGTCATCCAACACAATTAAGCCGAAAAGAAGGTAAAGTTTAATAACAAAAGACACGGACACGGCATTTGTTCGTATGGAAACACAATAAAGGAATCAAGATACCGACAAACTGCACACAGATGAGGAGCTTGAAGGGTTAAAAGACAGGATATCGCCCTGTAGCTAATCATTTTTCTCTATTCTAGTGTAAATAATTGATTATTTACACCATGTATACTGGAACACGTGAAGCCTTGAGATACGTGTATTGCTCCGAGGGATATGTGCTGCCGAAATTTCGTGTTAAAGACAGATAATGAAGGGGCGAGTGGACGTTAGCCGACATGCTAAACAACGCTGTTGCGGCTTTAGCAGGAAACATGAGAGACGTGTGTTGGTCCAAACAGACACGTGCTGCAGCGCAAAACAAAACAAAAAAACCCGCGGGGCGACCATGTAAAATGGGTTTAGCCGTGCGTTTAGGTTGATTTGGGTCTAGTGCTGTTATACACATTAGTGGTCTTACACTCGGGGAAGCTGGAGAGGAGGAGCCCCGCGTCTCTGAAATACCCCGTCCACGAACACCCCGTTTTTGCCGAGGCACCGCAGGTAGAAGTCTCCGCCGCCGGCGCCGTCCTCACCCGCGGTGAAAATCTCGAGGTGTCTGCGGGAGATGAAGCTCGAGTGGCCCATGCTCACGTCCACCGAGCCTTGCGATGAGTTGCGGCCAATAGTCACCGAGCGCTTCTTCATCAGGTACTCAAATTCTCGGCCCTCGAGCCGGGCCACTGCCGACCCCGACGTCCCCGCCATCTTTTTTTCTTGGCAATAAGTCTTTTGACGTTGGTTTAAAATGACGAGGCTTTTTAGTGGGGTGGTCGTGATGACTTTTGTTGTGGGTGGTTAAATTTGTAAAAATTTGGCTTGGGGGGGAATCAAATCGGAGGATGAATATGAAAACGGAGGAGCGTGCCAGTGCGGGGACAGCGGCTCCAACCCACCGCCGCAACAGAGAGAAAGAGGACAGGATCGGATCAAACCAAACAAACGATAGGGGCGGGGCGAACAATGACCGACAGCGCAACGGACCAATCCCGTTATAGATGATGTAGGCGACGCGATTTTTCACCGGTTAAGACCCAGAACAGTGAGAATGTGTATATGTGAGTGTGTAATGTGGTAGGTTCGGTTGCACTTCGAGCCTGACACGCATGTTAATGGTGTGCTGTAAGAGACGGATTGGTGAGATGCAAACTTCAATATATTGAGAATCCAGTTACTTTCATAAAATAAATCTGTCCTAAACAAAGACCAGGTTATAACGATCTGGGTTCTTAATACCAACAATGATTGATCCTTGTAATGTTTGCTCAAATACATTACTAGCGTTCATACTGATACCTAAATGCTGCTTTGCAGTTTCCTGTGTTTAAAACAACGTTAGTGGTTTTACTGAGAAATAACTAAATGACATTATCATCAGAAGAGAAGGGTTTTGTTATTCAAGACCATTTTAGTCCTTGTACCCGAGTACACAAGTTGACAATACAGACACAGGCATAGAGTAATGGTTTAGTAATTAACCACCTAGAAAACATTTACTCGTAAGATTCAGGTTTTGGTTAAAAAAAAACAAAAAAAAAACAACAACTATATTGTAATTAATCCATATTATTGAAATGGAAAACATTAAGCCATATGACACAGAGTCTTTTACCATGCTTTTATCAGATCCTCAAATTAATGTCATAGAAAAGTGACGAATGATTTAACACATCCAAAAAAAAAAACAACCCAGAATAAAGATATTTCAGAGAATGTTGTAGTCAGTAAGTCTTTGTACTAGTAGCTACTGTTGTTAGTAAATACATGACGTCATCGGTGGGCGTTACAAAACACTGCAAATAGCCAATCAGCACAGGCACAGATCAACCAATTAGCAGACTCTGTTTTACAATCGCGTTTAATTTGTTACATGACACATTGTGTTGGATTTATCCCTGTGTAACTCAGTCATAGCGTACATTACAGCATGTTTAAACGCTGTGCAACAATTTGTAATCACTTGTACATTTACAATCACAACAAAAGCTTGACATAAGTTTCTAATCAACAAAGTTTGAATTTTTTTTTTGAAGAATTAAATGAAGTGTTCAAGCATATAGGTTTTACTATTGGGCACTTTGGTATTTTTTTCTGTAGTTAGTATTGGCAAAAAAAGGAAGTGATTACTGATTTTCATTAGCTAACTGAAATTAATACCACCGTTCATAATGATAAAGCAATCGTTTTTGAAATTTCAAATCAACCCTGCATTTTTTTCTTTTAGCAATGCAAATATTTTTTTTGTGTGTGTCAAGATTAAATTCTGATTTAGAAGGATGCTTCTCTCTCTCAAATTGTGACTAATTGTGAAAAGGATATCTGTAATCCATTTATGGAGCTCACATGACTATGCACATACTAATAAAATGCCTTGAGCAAATACTAAATTTGTTCTGACAGATTAACTTGCAACACTCGTGATAAAAAATAATAATAATGAAAACTGCACATACATGTAAGTAACAATGAATAAAAAAAAAAACATATCTACATTGTAAATGTTGTTCTGTTGTACTATGCTATATTGTTGCAGTTAGATAGTTAGATATGCCTGGCTTTTTGTGTTTATACAACAGGTAAAACAAAACCTAAGGCTACCAATATTATGCCCATACATATTGTGACTGATGAATAAGCATACACACATCCTTCCTCTTCAGTAATAACAGAGGCACTCACTACAGTAGGATAGTTAGTGGACAAATATTCTTCTAGCCAACTTCTATGCTTATAAAACAGCAGTTCTCATGGAAGACCTTTTAAAAAGCAACTGTTGTCAGTTCAAAAATAGTTTCCCTCTTCTCACTCCACTGAATGACTGCAGTCAGTTTATTCATCCATCTCTCCACTGGTCAGTATTTCATTTGAGCTCTTTAAAAACTGGCTATTGAGATTACAGATCTCTTAGTCTTCCTGCCCTAGGGAGTCACTTAGGCAGGAATGCCACAAACTGTTATTCCTCTGACATTCTTCAAAATTGGAAATGTCAGAAAATGGGGAAAAAATCAATTGAATCCAAGTATGGCCTGTGCTCAGATCTTCTCATCAGTCATTTCCAAGAATTGGGCACATACATCCCTGGAACACTCCCCTTTTTGGTTGAACAGGAACTTGTAATAGCTGCCATCAGCACAAATGGCTGGATATCAAAAAACAGAAAAAAAAAGAATGGTTACTAAGTGTGCATTTTCTCTGGCCATGAATGAGGTTTTCATAGCATTGTCACATCTAAAGGCTGCTAAATTAACACATAACTACTTTTTACCTATGACTGCATTGGGCTCCGTTCCAAAGGCACAGACGCAGGGTGAGCCAGATGGGACCTGGAACTTTGAGAAACTCCACTTGGAGCTGAAATACTTCGGTAGGAAACTGGCTGAGGCCAAACTGTTTAAAAGAAAGAAAAAACATAGCTACAGGTAAGAAGCAGTGAATCTATAAGGAGACACAGTTTTAAACTTTGCAAATGTCTTAATTTTCTTCCAAACCTTGATTGTTTGTTCCTTTTGGGATCTTCTGCAGCAAATATGTGGACTGTCCCATGGTCACTCGACACACAGATGAGAGATGCATCCTGATTGAAGTTAATGCTGCCAAAAAAAAAAAACCTCAGGTGCTAAATATGTTGCTTACTATACACACCTGTATGTGGTTTGGAGTCCTGTATCACAGCATGAAATAATCGACAACTCACCAATATATGTTTGCAGTCTGTGAACCTCGTCTTAACTCCTGTATTAAATGACCCGCAGACGTGTCAAATATTCTGATTAGAGTCCCCTGAAGAAATTAACAGCAAGTTAGACCATAAACAGACACTTTTTTATTTTTTTTTACAGAAAAGCATCTCAAACATATTCTTTAAATCATGATTGACTTATTTCGATGCTTTGTAGAGAAAAGAATTCAGAGCAACAGTGTTCAAAATCTCCTTGCTTCCACATCTGTCTTTAACCTTTTCTGAAGCCGTGGCTATCCGTGTGCCCTGGAGGTTGAGTGCAATACAACACAGAGCACCCTCATGGGCAGGAATATCCACCGGAGGCCTCTCTGTGTTTGCTAGGTCTACTATCTGCACATGTCCAGAGTGGGTGCCGGGAAATGCTAGCAATGAGTTGTTGCTGTTTGGACACAGAACACATAAACCTGCCAAGATAATCAAAAGACATAAACTGTACAACTATCTGAAAATTATTTTAGGGAATAAAACAAATGAGTATCTACTAAGAATTTAAAATTTATTAACTGAAACTTCATCAGAATCAGAATCAGAATCAAGTTTATTGGCCAAGTATGTTGACACACACAAGGAATTTGGTTCCAGCTGTTTGTGACTCAAGTACAGACATAAATAACACTATACTTTACAAACTATACAAGACAATGCAGATGAGATACAATATAGACAGAATGATTATTAAATATGAATATAGAATACGAACGATCAGTTACGTACATAAAGTGTGGGAGTGCAAATAACAATATTGTGCAATATTATGCCTATTGTACAATATATAGCAGCAGTAGTGTGTGTAACGTATACAAATGTTTTGATGACTGTGTCCTGATAATGCAGTACTTACAGATATGAAGCAGTGAATATAATTATATTGAATAAGTGAATATAACAGTAAATATAATCATACAACATACAAACATAACAATGAGCCTCCCGATATATATAAAAAATGGATTTGATGTAAAAACAAGTGGATATGAACAAATCCATTCTTAAATCATTTTAAAGAGTATTAACACAAACAATTGAAAACTCAGCATCAAATAGAAATAAGACTAGAAATTAAATTGGGAAAAGAGATATTCTTTCATATAACGGAAGGAAAAGTTAGTGTATGTCTATAGAAGCTGATATCCTGCCTTACTGGAAGTTTTAACACATGCTGCACTTTCACTATTTAGTCATTTTCAGTTCTCTTTTACAGAGTTTTGTGGATGTTGGCAAATGTAAATCACGCTTGGTAAGTTACACGTGATACCATTTACTAACATATTACATGAGTAAATCTAGTGGGAGTTTATAGTGTGGATTGGTATATAAAACACTTCCAGACCTGATAAATGAGGACCATTGAATATTTCAGCACAGTTGTTTTTTGTGTGAAATGGAGACGTACCTTTAGGGTTGTAGCATGTTTCAAAGACATGCAGCTGGTGAGGGTTGTGTGTAAAAGTGAAGACTTTGATCATTGAATCGAGGACCACCACAATTCTGGAAGCATAAAGACAGAAAATTCTCCAACTCCTCAACAATCAGAACTGAACTGCAGCACACCACATTTCAATACATCATCCAACTGCTGCTATAACATAACCTTCTTTGTTTACAATACTGTATTGTTGCACAATGTACTGTATAATATACAGAATGCACATTGGTCGTCGCTATTTTGTGTATGCGTCCTGAAATGTTTTGTATTGTTTGTTTGCACTGTCTTTTGTCTCACACTTTTTGCACCGATGAACTTTATGAAGCTAAGACAACTTGCTTTAAGTCTTTAGCTCTGTGTTGTTTTATGTAGCACCATGGTCCTGGAGAAATTCATTGCACTATGTACTGCGTCAGCTATATATGTTTGAAATGACAATAAAAGCTTATTGACTTGACTTGATTAAGATATACTACCAAAAATCCCTTATGCATCAGATATACTTAGGTCAGCTGTAGCTAAATATGAAATAAAGCACACGATTTAATACAGAATTTGTCATTTGCATCTAAATTACTGTACTCTCAGTTGGTTCTCATTCCCACACCTAAATTACCCCATCCTTTTTTAGGACAGATGGGAACTGAAAAATCTCATTTTCATTTCATAGAATAAGCATTTATTTTATATTTTTATATTACAGTACAGTATTGGTGAGCCTTGCTGACATGAACTTAGGTTAACTAAAGGCTAATATTAGATGCTGGCTGATTCAAAAATTAACTTGCTTCCAGTTAGTTTCGATGTTAAATGTAATTAATTTTATTTTGGTTTAAGGTTTGTCACATATAAATGAATATAGTCTTCTAAAATATGAGGTAAATTACGAATTTACTTTCGATTAAAATTGTACCCAGTTCACATTTTGTTGCTATACTGACTGAATAAATGTACGAAATAAACCTTATTTTAATACTGAGGAAAAAATGATTGTTATTGTTATTAACCATAATATCACTCTAATCACGCTATTTTTTATTTGATGATGTGAGCAGGCACATCAGTCATGTAAAGAGCTACAGTCAGATGATGATTCAATATAGACTGATTCTTAGTTGTATGACTTGCAAAAGACTGCTAGAGATTCTTGTTCCTGACTTCCTGATTCTTGACTTTAACATGATTTCAAACTATAAAAAAGTGTGAATAAGATCTTTCATTAAACTATCATTTAAGTATAAATAATATGTTCAGAACAGTGTGGAAGTGTCAGATCACATACTGACTAACAGTTATTTAAATATACTGAATTCTTTAAAAAGAAGAAAGAAACAAGGTAGAACTGCTGACTAATATCCCTCATAAAAATTGCGTTTAAAATATTTATAAAACTGTAATGCTGTAGGATGCTGCAGTTTCCTCAAGTGAAGGCACAGAGCCTGAGAGAGCAGGAAACAGAAATCACATTAATTTCCATGTTTAGGGTAAAACCACGGAATCAGATGGTTAAATTAACTTAAGCTCTACACAATGCAGAACAACCCAACTCAAATCAGACAAAAAGAAAGCTGTACGAAATAAATTCCCAACTTTATTAACTAAAAAATAAGAAGTTTTTTCTTTTCTAATAAGTTGACAGGGACTTTAATAGTATTGATGAAATGAGAGTGGAAGGAATGTTTGAAATAATGCATGAAATTATGGTTTTTAAATTAAAGCCAAATACCTGTCTCTTCGTAGCTTAACAGCTTTGACTTCTGTGGAAAACTCGATCTCAATCACTGTCTTTTTCTTAAGATCATCCCAGATCATAACTAGTTAAAAAAAAGAAAAAAGAAATAAACAACAATTATTGAGGACCTATGATTTGCAATGGCCTTTTTAAAATCAAAGTCATTTATTTCTATTCATTTTATTATCTCAAATTCAAATTCATGTCTGGTCGGAGGATATGTGCAGACCAGTGTAACATTTTAAAAGTAAATAATATCAATAAATGATACAAACTGTGATAAATCTTTAGTACTTTTAATAATAAGTAATAAGCGATACTGTGAAGATAGACTGAACTTAGGACACAGATACAGAAGTGGTTGCCTCAGGCATGTAAACACACATCGGTGTTCTTTAAAGACGCTTGGATATCACCGCACCTTTTTTTAATTACTAATTTATTCGAATTCTGCATTCTCAAAATTGTTTTTGTTTCTAAACAACTTGGAATAATAATGTGTTTGTGCATGCTCCCCAAGTCTTCAGAATAAAAAAAAATAAATACACTGCAATATTCTGCAAAACCTCTACACACAAATGCACAAAAATTAATTCATTATACTGAACGCCACATGAATTTTAATGTGCCGAGTTATACAATATGCTAATTTACCCATATTATGCAAGAGAACATACCTTTATTAGGTGGGTACTTGGGTTTCTTGCCACCTCCGACAAGAGCAAGGTAGTTACATCGAAAGAGCATCTCAACGTGCCCAACTCCACCCTCAAGAAACTCTGTGAGCCAAACACAACTTCCATAAACTTCACAGGACCAGCAGTTTATGCTCTATCAAATGACAGCAGTCCATGCTATCATGGTTCACATTTTTTAAACAATAACTCATTGCGTCTCACTAAGTTATGCATAACAGCTGTTATGTTTAATGTAGTTAAAATGTAATTATGTATTTTTTGTAGCAGTCCTAGTTTCAATCTAGAAGTGCTACATCATGCTATATTTTGAACAGAGTGGACAATATTTCAGCCCACTTGTTTCAATATTTCAGCATTTGTTGCGTCTTTAAAATCTAATTGTGTTAAAGTTGTGTCAACTGTATGTGATCATATAATCACAGCAGCATGTTTATATGACTAAAAGTATGTGGACATCTGACAATTGCACGGATATATGCCCATTCCAAAACCATGGCAGTTAACACCTTTTAGTATTATAATAAATAAGTTCATACTAAAGATGTTCAGTAGGGTTGAGGTCAGGGCTCTATGCAGGACACTCAAGTTCTTCCACTTTAAACATGCCAAACCCTGTCTTCAAGGACTTTGCTTTGAACTCAGGTGCATTGTCATGCTGGAACAGGTTTGGCCCACATTAGTTTTAGTTAAGCAAAATTTTAATGCTACTGCACATAAAAAAAATTGTGTGATTCTAACTCGATTGGAACAGTTTGGCGAAGAACCGCATATAGGTGTGATGATCAAGCATCCACAAACTTTTGGCTATATAATCTATTTGCATGTAAGAATTATTAAAACATCACAAAGAAAGCACAAATTTAATGCTCCACACCATAAGCTTTAAGTTCATGAAAATATCACATTAAATATGAATCCAGATAAACCAGCAAACCTGTTCGAGGCCATTGTACCAGCTGGACATACACCTGACTGTAAGACTCGGCTGTAGGTAAAATGTTTCTTAAGTCTTATACTTGCGTCATCCCTGTATAGTGCTACATCTGAGACTATATCTTACATCTATCCAAATGTAGGTGTAACGTAATATTCATATAATTGAAATAAGCTGTCTCTGCTGCAACATGAAAACTCAGACTGTCCGACATCCTAATCCACCCTCTGCTTCGTTGAGCGCCTCTGATGATATTTTGTTTGCATACTAAAATTTGCATATATTTACTCCACACTTTCATTTTTCTTTTTTCACACTAATTAAATTTTTTGTCTCTTTGCCTCAGCAGACATTTTTAATCTATTAGTTGGAGCAAGTAATTGTAAGTTTGTCACTATAACAACACAAATTTTGTGGCAAATATTTTTGCGATAAAATTGGTCTGTGTGTATGTGCATTGTAGATGCTGGGAGTAGCTACACCTAGTTGTAGTTGTAGACCGTGCAACAGGTGTAAACATTTATCACAAGATCGAACATAGCTAAGCCTTTTGTGGCCAAACTTTTTTCATTTTAATTTTTTTTTTAATTTTAATTAATTTATTTATTTATTATGTCCAGCAGGTGCAAACAGCCAATGATTTTAAGAAACACACACACATTATTCATGAGCATTTTGAGCCTAAAAATTGAGTCACCAACCAAAAATTTAAATTAAGATCCACCCAGGCTAAGAAACATGGAGAGGAAAAAATTATTTTAAAATCTCACAACTGCTAAAAGCAGCTTACTTAAGATACTTGTGTGTGTATTTTAAGTGATCACACTGGAAAATCATGTGCTGGACTGCAGACTAAGTTGTTAACTTCCTTATGTAGCCTTCTACATACCTTTAAGATAACTGTTAAAAGGATTTAAGTTTGATATCGCCTTTTTTACGCGTTATCTTTATGTATATATCTGTAAAAGTAACAGTGATCAGGTTAGTGATCTGTCAGGTCACATGTCAATCAGCAGCAATCACCTTGCTTTTCTTTTTCTTTAAGAGGATCTGTGTTGTACACCCTGAAGCCATTTTCCATCCCACATGCAAAGCATCCTGTAAACGAAGGGGAAAAAAGATTAACAAGACTATAATTTTGTGTTTCGAAACATAATAATGTTAATAAAACAAGTACATCTTAGGGAGCCGTCCTAAAATAAATGATAATAACGTTAACATGAGATATCGTTAACATTTTCCAAGTAAACAAATATTCTTATGTTTTGCACCATAATATCTTTCAACTTGACAACGAATATTCGAATATACATATTCGGTATATAAACAAACCAATTTAGCCAGCTAGCAAGCTATCTACTTAGCAACCCGAGAAGTGATCGAAGTGTCATTAAAAATAAGATAAAGACAACTTTAGCAACCGTTATTTTGTCATCTAGCTACTTTAGATGCTCAATAAAACAAGCTCAGATATAGCCATCGATCCAAAATACACATCTAACTTCGCTAAGTCGAGCTCAAACTATTAGCTTCCGTGCTAATAAAGCTACCACTGGCTGTCGCCTTCACAGCATAGCGATGGAACCAGGAATTAATTCACCAGGAACAACACGAAAAATATCCTACCATGATCTTGGTTGAATCCAGCATAAAGAAGTCCATTTCCGTGTGGGTTGGATGGTAGTAAATTCATTGTTCGTGGAAGATATTTAGCCCGAAACTGTCAAAAAAAGAGACACCATTCCTCTAACCAGACTCTATAAGATATGGGACGTACACCCTTTGCTGTATCACCAAACGCTCATGTCCTCCTTTGCTCTCCCCCTTTCTTCACAGGAAGCTTAAAAGATCCACAGGAAAAATAATCAAAGCGAGCAACGGATTGGAGGTGCTTTTTTTAAGAATAGCTAGCCACCAAGCCTATAACTAATTTCAGTCAACTGTCCCTATTTTAAAAGGACGAAATAGACCTGTTTCGGTTTTTATGTAGTGTTAAAGCAGTATCGAGTTGTTATTATTGTATGTAGATTTATTTGTACGCCCCCCCATTTTTTCATCATTATTTTCCCTAAATATTTTCCAAGATAGACCAAGAACCTACAAATATTATTAGTATGTTATTATTAAATAATAGTATTGGCATTTGCTGTGTACTAAACTGAACGTGAGTAACTAGTGTAATCACTCTGCCCCAGTGGCCTAATGGATAAGGCACTGGCCTCCTAAGCCAGGGATTGTGGGTTCGAGTCCCATCTGGGGTGAACTTTATTTCTAAATAGAAAAAATCAATACAATGCAGAATTTTAATTAAAACTTACAGAAAATATGCAGCACTTAAATTGTCTATAATAAGTGGCAAATAAAACCGCTTTAGTCCTAAACAGATATATGGATCAGTGCGATGACTGAATGTATGATATATATAATACATAAAGAAACATGGGATTCCTAGCAGAGTGGCGCAGCGGAAGCGTGCTGGGCCCATAACCCAGAGGTCGATGGATCGAAACCATCCTCTGCTAGCTTTTAATTTTCTATTTAATCATTATTTTCTATTTAATCATTGTTTTTATACTCAGGCCACATCCCAAGTGTATTTACGGTTCATTATCACCGTACTGTATTTGAATACACATTTTATCATATCAAAACATTAGCCGTTTTCCTTATTTGCCCCCACACGTATTTCTATGTTATTAGCCACAAGGGCGTCACCTATTGCTTAGGTTGCGCTTTGGGCTAAGCAATGAGGCGTCTGACTGAAGAAGACTGTAGAAGGTTCGGGTTCCATTGCGGATGTTTGAAAGCTATAACTGCCCGAAAAGTTGCAACTTAACAAAGAATATGACGTCTAACAATAAAAACTTAAACAGTCCTAAACATATATTCGATAAAAAAAAAACTTCTGGGATGTGTATCTCTCTGTTATGAATTAACTTATAATAACATATAGAAACCAGCAAGCCTGCATCACAACTATGTTTGGGACGCTGTATTCGAGTACATATCTTCAAGCTGAATATAAGCCGTTTTCTCTTTCTTTTATCTATGTTATAACCTATTCTATATTCTATTCTATTCTACTCACAAGGGAGCACATTGTTGCTTAGCTTTCAATTTGGCCCAATGGATATTGCCAATATAGGCTATATAGCAGAGTGGCGCAGCGGAAGCGTGCTGGGCCCATAACCCAGAGGTCGATGGATCGAAACCATCCTCTGCTAAATTTTCTATCTAATCATTGTAAATGGTTGTCGTCTAGTGTTATCTGTTTTTTTTTTTTCAGTTAACCCTTGTGTAAATGACAGGTTTTATTTTTAAATCATGCTTTATATGCGTTATGATTATATATGATTATAAAACAGAAAGAAAGAAAGAAACAGAACAGCTTGCCACTGGGACCCTTAAATAAAAGGACATCTTTGTACCTTATTTACATTTTTTACATTACCCTTCATCCTTTGCACCGTCATCCACCATGTTTGTTTCCCGTCTTCACCTGTCTGTTCACCCGGACTCTATTTATACTCATCACCACTGTCTTCACTCATTGTCGGTTATCGTCTTTACTACGTTGTATGTATGTGTGATTTACCTGCTCCTTATTATTAAAATGACATCTTTAACGTCACTATTCGTCGTCCTCGTCTCTGTCGTGTACATACAGTGACACATACTTGATATTATGTAGAATTGGCAGAGTTAAACATGCTGTAAAATCTCAGTTCAACATTATCTTTATTCTTATTTGAAGGGTTTTGATAACACACTTGTTAAAACAAAAGACGTTATAAAGGAGTTTATATAACGTTTGTCAAAGCAGCTATTTTTCCTTATAATCCTTTAAATTAAAACTTGCTAATTTTCAACAAGAGCAACAGGCAAATCACTGAACTGATACAGTAACAAATGTAAATAATTATGATTTAATGTCTTATCAACGTATGAGTGTTTAACTCAGTTGCATTAGTTTTTGAAACAACTGATGGAGCGAAAGAAACATTTCAAAAATATAGCTGCAAGCATGCGATGGCGGGCCTTCGCACGTTTTTTCATCGCTATACGGTGCCTTCCAGAAAACAATGCACGGTGGGCAAGTGCATCAAGTGGGTAAATATTAGTGGACTATTTTATGTTGTTACTGACCCATTTGGGGACTGTAGGTAAATGAAACCCCACATTTTAGACAAATGGGGGCGCTAGTGAGCCACTTAAGAGACACACCTTTGTCCACACTTAACAGCCGACAAATGTGATGTATGTGTCAAATTTCAAGTTAATCTAAGCACGCCAAAAGCCTTAAATATGCCTGAAATAAAAGTAAACTTTGACACGATGCCATGGCAACAGTATTTGAGATATCAAAAATCCGTTAGCAATTTCGCATCTGCAATATCTCTGCATCATGGTGGCCAAGTCTGGTCTCAATTGCATGAATCCCCTAGGAGGAGGAGTATTTAAAAGTTTACCGCATGCAGCTGACAAAAAATCCACCTTTGTGACTGACACACTTCCTGGGGCCTGTTGGTGGCGCTAGGTCTGAGATTCACATTAGGCACATCGATGCGATCGGAATCCTTGGCCGAACATACACACAGCGTGTCATCCCAATAAGACATTTTTTGCTTTAGATATTAGACACTTTCTGTTTCTCTGAATTCGCCATAACTTTGTCGCCTCGCCATGGCAGCACCGTTCGAGATATCAAAAATCCCTTCGCAATTTAGCAAGAGCAATGTCTCGGCATCATGTTCACCACGTTTGATGTCAATCGCATGAATTCCCTAGGAGGAGTATTTAAAGGTTCACCGGATGCACTTATGAAACAATCCAAAATGGCCGACTTCCTGTTGGGCGGAGCTCATAGTTTAGAGCGCGAAAGTTGTTCGGGTCGATGAGATCTATATGCGTACCAAACTCTCGTACATGTGCGTACATAATTGCCCGATCTGTGTTTGTTTGTTTTTGCATTACAGGGGGCGCCCCTGTACAGAGCCCCCCTGCCACGCCCGTAATCCAGCCTTTGCCCGAGCCTGGCGTCGCACGACTCTGATGTGTGTGCCAAATTTCAAGAGTTTTAGAGCATGTTAAGGGACCCCGATTGTCCAATGTGTGTGGGAAAAAAAAATAATAATAATACTCCCGAGGAAAAACAATAGGGCTTCGCACCATTCGGTGCTCAGGCCCTAATTATGCTTTTTTTGTAAGTTTTTGTAAGTTGATGAAGATTAGTTTATTAACTTTATATCTTTAAGACACGTAAAACACCCACGTTTACACATCAATGCCTGTACTGGGTGTTTTAGTTGCAAAACGTAAACGTAAAAAACGTATTCAACTAAAGTTATGATTACAAAGAAATTTCCAAATGTGTTAAATTGATTGTATTTATATCTGCCGGCAGCGGCGGGATGAATGAATTTACGTCATTATGTCAGGACGTAAAAGATCTGGTGAACTGGATTATTGAACTGGTTCATTAAAACGAACTGTCCAAAAGAACCGGTTCGCGGAAAAGAACCGAACTTCCCATCACTAGCTCATCGTAACCGAATGCTGGACCGCGGGTGCGACTCGAGCTACAGTACTGAGCAACCGGAGACCCTACCATTAAGATGTTTAGCGCGCCGCTGCATTTATGATGTACATATAACATTTCTGCTTTCTGTATAGCAGAGTGGCGCAGCGGAAGCGTGCTGGGCCCATAACCCTGAGGTCGATGGATCGAAACCATCCTCTGCTAAATTTTCTATCTAATCCTTGTTTTTATACTCAGTGCACATCCAAAGTGTCTTACGGTTCACCATCACCGTAAATAGTGGAGGGGTTATAGCACCGTCTATTATTGTGTCCTTACAGAATTAATGCGGCAAGGAACTGCAGCTTAAAGGTAGGGTCTCCGATTTTTGCGCAATGCTGAGTAAAGGGGCGGGTCTTGTCAATATTGGCGGAGAGAGTGTTCAGTGCGCATGTGTGACATTAGCAGAAAGCGGTTTTAACATTGACATGGAGGATAAAAACAAAGAAAAAAAGCGAAGAAAGGCTTACGATAAGGCAAGAAGTAGGACCCGTGTTAATGCAGGACCAGCTTTCCAGCGCTGGAGAGAACTGAAGGAGATGGAAGTTGGCCGCATATTCACAGATTCGAGTTTCCCGAGTCAACAACTCCTGAGCTAAACGCTGTTACTACAAAAATAACGCCTCTTTTCTATCGACGTAATGTAGAGAGGCAGCTACAACAGCGTTTAGCTCAGGAGTTATTGACTCGGGAAACTCGAATCTGTGAATATGCGGCCAACTTTACTCAAGATGCTTTTTTCCTTCTCGATAGGTGAGCAACGTTGGTTTTGCTTTGTTTCACAGAACTAATATATGCCGTCCTTTGCATGATTATGCTTGTGTCATTTTTGCTTGTTTGTTTATCTGCAATCGTATTGTTCTTCCCTTCAGCTATGATAAAGCCAAATTTCTTTCCATTAGTTGCCTGGGTTACGTATGTATGCGTGGGGGCGGAGCTATCAGTACAGGGGTGGGACCCATTTGGGTTAGGGACGTGTTTGTTTTGGTGATTTCAAATGTCAACGTTGGCTTTCAAAACTCGGAGACCCTACCTTTAAGATGTTTAGCGCGCCGCTGCATTTATGATGTACATATAACATAAAGAAAGAGTTTTCTGTCTAGCAGAGTGGCGCAGCGGAAGCGTGCTGGGCCCATAACCCAGAGGTCGATGGATCGAAACCATCCTCTGCTATCTTTTCTATCTAATCGTTGTTTTTATACTCAGTCCACATCACAAGTGTCTTACGGTTCACCATCACCGTAAATAGTGGAGGGGTTATAGCACCGTCTACAGAATTGATGCGGCGTTAGGCGGACAGTACTGTTATTTTCAGCCAATACAAAACTAAGATATTATTAAGAAATAATATTCATAATTGTCCTCAGGTGACCAGCAAGCCTGAATCACTGCTGTGTTTGTACCCTGTACCCTGTCTACCTCTCTACCCTGTACCCTGTGTTTGGGACGTTGTATTTGTGTACATATCTTCAAGCCGAATATAAGCCGTTGTCTTTAATTGCACCCACACGGATATCTATGTTATTACCCACGAGGGAGCAACAAGGGTGCCAATACTAAACTAAGAGACCAATTAAATACTATCTAGAATTGACCTCAGGTGTCCAGCAAGCCTGCATCACTGCTCCTAGGCTCCCTGATGGAGAACGTTGTGTTTGGGACGTTGTATTTGTGTACATATCTTCAAGCCGAATATAAGCCGTTTTCTTTATTTGCCCCCACAGTGATATCTATTATCACAGTTATTAGCCTGCCAGTAGCTTAGCTTTCACGTTGACCTAATGGATAAGGCGTCTGACTTTGGAGAAGAAGGTGGCGGATTCGAGTCCCGTGGGGGACGTTTGTTCACTAAAAAGTAAAACTGCATGGAACTGTTGCATTCTTTACAAACAATATGACGTCTACCAATAAAAGCTTAAGCTGTTTTGTCGCTCTGCTGAATTTATGATGTACATATAACATAAAGAACGCGCTCCCTCTCTAGCAGAGTGGCGCAGCGGAAGGGCCCATAACCCTGAGGTCGATGGATCAACCCCGTCCTCTGCTAACTTTTCTATCTAATCGTTGTTTTTATGCTCAGTGCACATCCAAAGTGTCTTACGGATCACCATCACCGTAAATAGTGGAGGGGTTATAGCAACGTCTATCATTGTGTCCTTACAGAATTGATGCGGCAAGGAACTGCCGCAATTTTACAAAGAATGTGACGTCTAACAATAAAAGTTTAAAGGTAGGGTCTCCGATTTTTGCGCAATGCTGAGTAAAGGGGCGGGTCTTGTCAATATTGGCGGAGAGAGTGTTCAGTGCGCATGTGTGACATTAGCAGAAAGCGGTTTTAACATTGACATGGAGGATAAAAACAAAGAAAAAAAGCGAAGAAAGGCTTACGATAAGGCAAGAAGTAGGACCCGTGTTAATGCAGGACCAGCTTTCCAGCGCTGGAGAGAACTGAAGGAGATGGAAGTTGGCCGCATATTCACAGATTCGAGTTTCCCGAGTCAACAACTCCTGAGCTAAACGCTGTTACTACACAAATAACGCCTCTTTTCTATCGACGTAATGTAGAGAGGCAGCTACAACAGCGTTTAGCTCAGGAGTTATTGACTCGGGAAACTCGAATCTGTGAGTATGCGGCCAACTTTACTCAAGATGCTGTGGTTGCTTTTTTCCTTCTCGATAGGTGAGCAACGTTGGTTTTGCTTTGTTTCACAGAACTAATATATGCCGTCCTTTGCATGCTTGTGTGTCATTTTTGCTTGTTTGTTTATCTGCAATCGTATTGTTCTTCCCTTCAGCTATGATAAAGCCAAATTTCTTTCCATTAGTTGCCTGGGTTACGTATGTATGCGTGGGGGCGGAGCTATCAGTACAGGGGTGGGACCCATTTGGGTTAGGGACGTGTTTGTTTTGGTGATTTCAAATGTCAACGTTGGCTTTCAAAAATCGGAGACCCTACCTTTAAGATGTTTAGCGCTCCGCTGAATTTATGATGTACATATAACATAAAGAAAGAGCTTTCTGTCTAGCAGAGTGGCGCAGCGGAAGCGTGCTGGGCCCATAACCCAGAGGTCGATGGATCGAAACCATCCTCTGCTAACTTTTCTATCTAATCGTTGTTTTTATACTCAGTCCACATCCCAAGTGTCTTACAGTTCACCATCACCGTAAATAGTGGAGGGGTTATAGCACCGTCTATCAGTGTGTCCTTACAGAATTGATGCGGCTCAGGCGGACAGTACTGTTATTTTCAGCCAATACAAAACTAAGATATTATTAAGAAATAATATTCATAATTGTCCTCAGGTGACCAGCAAGCCTGAATCACTGCTGTGTTTGTACCCTGTCTACCTCTCTACCCTGTACCCTGTGTTTGGGACGTTGTATTTGTGTACATATCTTCAAGCCAAATATAAGCCATCCATCCATCCATCCATTTTCTACCGCTTATCCGGGGCCGGGTCGCGGGGACAGCAGTCTAAGCAGGGACGCCCAGACTTCCCTCTCCCCAGACACTTCCTCCAGCTCTTCCGGGGGAATACCGATGCGTTCCCAGGCCAGCCGAGAGACATAGTCCCTCCAGCGTGTCCTAGGTCTTCCCCGGGGCCTCCTCCAAGTTGGACATGCCCGGAACACCTCCCCAGGGAGGCGTCCAGGAGGCATCCGGAACAGATGCCCGAGCCACCTTAGCTGACTCCTCTCGATGTGGAGGAGCAGCGGCTCTACTCTGAGCTCCTCCCGGGTGACCGAGCTCCTCACCCTGTCTCTAAGAGAGCGCCCAGCCACCCTGCGGAGGAAACTCATTTCGGCCGCCTGTATCCGGGATTTTGTCCTTTCGGTCATGACCCAAAGCTCATGACCATAGGTGAGGGTAGGAACGTAGATCGACTGGTAAATAGAGAGCTTCGCCTTGCGGCTCAGCTCTTTCTTCACCACAACAGACCGGTATATCGACCGCATCACTGCAGAAGATGCACCGATCCGCCTGTCGATCTCCCGCTCCATCCTTCCCTCACTCGTGAACAAGACCCCAAGATACTTAAACTCCTCCACTTGAGGCAGGAGCTCTCCACCAACCTGAAGGGGGCAAGCCACCCTTTTCCGGTTGAGAACCATGGCCTCGGACTTGGAGGTGCTGATTCTCATGACCGCCGCTTCACACTCGGCTGCAAACCATCCCAGTGCACACTGAAGGTCCTGATTTGAGGAAGCCAACAGGACAACATCATCTGCAAAAAGCATAGACGAAATCCTGTGGTCCCCAAACCGGACTCCCTCCGGCCCCCGACTGTGCCTAGAAATCCTGTCCATATAGATAATGAACAGGACCGGTGATAAAGGGCAGCCCTGCCGGAGTCCAACATGCACCGGGAACAAGTCTGACTTACTGCCGGCAATGCGAACCAAACTCCTGCTCCGGTCATATAGGGACCGGACAGCCCTTAGCAGAGGGCCCCGGACCCCATACTCCCAGAGCACCCCCCATAGGTCACCACGAGGGACACAGTCGAATGCCTTCTCCAGATCCACAAAGCACATGTGGACTGGTTGGGCAAACTCCCATGAACCCTCCAGCAACCTGGCGAGGGTATAGAGATGGTCCAGTGTTCCACGACCGGGACGAAACCCGAATTGTTCCTCCTGAATCCGAGGTTCGACTATCGGCCGAATTCTCCTCTCCAGTACCCTGGCATAGACTTTTCCGGGGAGGCTGAGAAGTGTGATCCCCCTGTAGTTGGAACACACCCTCCGGTCCCCCTTCTTAAACAGAGGGACCACCACCCCAGTCTGCCAGTCCAGAGGCACTGTCCCCAGCCTCCATGCGACGTTGCAGAGGCGTGTCAACCAAGACAGCCCCACAACATCCAGAGACTTGAGGTACTCAGGGCGGATCTCATCCACCCCTGGTGCCTTGCCACTCAGGAGCTTCTCAACTACCTCAGTGACCTCAGCTTGGGGGATCGACGAGTCCACAACTGAGCCCTCGGCCTCTGCTTCCTCAATGGAAGACATGTCAGTGGGGTTGAGGAGAACCTCGAAGTACTCCTTCCACCGTCCGAGGATGTCCCCAGTCGAAGTCAGCAGATTCCCACTCCCACTGTAAACAGCGTGAGCAGGGCACTGCTTCCCCCTCCTGAGGCGCCGGACGGTTTGCCAGAATTTCTTCGAGACCAACCAATAGTCCTTCTCCATGGCCTCACCGAACTCCTCCCAGACCCGAGTTTTTGCCTCCGCAACCACCCGGGCTAAGCTCGCTTGGCCCTCCGGTACCTATCAGCTGCCTCCGGAGTCCCCCGAGCCAACCAGGCTCGATAGGACTCCTTCTTCAGCTTGACGGGATCCCTTACTTCCGGGGTCCACCACCGGGTTCGGGGATTGCCGCCACGACAGGCACTGGAGACCTTACGACCACAGCTCAAAGCGGCAATGGAGGTGGAGAACATGGTCCACTCGGACTCAATGTCTCCAACCTCCCTCGGGATCTGGTTGAAGCTCTGCCGGAGGTGGGAGTTGAAGTTCTCTCTGACTGGAGACTCTGTCAAACATTCCCAGCAGACCCTCACAGTACGTTTGGGTCTGCCAAGTCTGTCCAACTTCCTCCCCCGCCATCGGATCCAACTCACCACCAGGTGGTGATCAGTTGACAGCTCCGCCCCTCTCTTCACCCGAGTGTCCAAGACATACGGCCGGAGGTCAGATGAAACAACCACAAAGTCGATCATCGACCTCCGACCTAGGGTGTCCTGGTGCCATGTGCACTGATGGACACCCTTATGCTTGAACATGGTGTTCGTTATGGACAAACTGTGACTAGCACAGAAGTCCAATAACAGAACACCACTCGGGTTCAGGTCGGGGGGGGGGGGGGGCGTTCCTCCCAATCACGCCCCTCCAGGTGTCACTGTCGCTGCCCACATGAGCGTTGAAGTCCCCCAGTAGAACGATGGAGTCCCCGGTTGGAGCACTTTCCAGCACCCCTTCCAGAGACGCCAAGAAGGTCGGGTACTCTACACTGCCATTTGGCCCGTAAGCACAAATAACAGTGAGAGACCTATCCCCGACCCGCAGGCGCAGGGAAACGACCCTCTCGTTCACCGGGGTGAACTCCAACACATGGCTGCTGAGCTGGGGGGCTATGAGCAAGCCCACACCAGCCCGCCGCCTCTCACCGCGGACAACTCCAGAGTAGTAGAGAGTCCAGCCTCTCTCAAGGAGTTGGGTTCCAGAGCCCAAGCTGTGCGTGGAGGCAAGCCCAACTATCTCTAGTCGGTATCTCTCAACCTCCCGCACCAGCTCAGGCTCCTTTCCCCCCAGCGAGGTGACATTCCATGTCCCTAGAGCCAGATTCCGTGTCCGGGGATTCCGAAGGCCCCCGCCTTCGACTGCCACCCAATCCACATTGCACCAGCCCCTTACGGTCCCTCCTGCAGGTGGTGGGCCCACAGGAGATCGGCCCCACGTCGCTCCTTCGGGCTGAGCCAGGCACTCGCATGCGAGCCCCAACCCTGGCTCCAGAGTGGGACCCCGGTTGAGCCATACCGGGCGACGTCACGGACCTTGTTATTAAATCACTCATAAGGGGTATTTGAACCGCTCTTGGTCTGGCCTGTCACCCAGGACCTGTTTGCCTTGGGAGACCCTACCAGGGGCATAAAGCCCCAGACAACATAGCTCCTAGGATAAGCCGTTGTCTTTAATTGCACCCACACGGATATCTATGTTATTACCCACGAGGGAGCAACAAGGGTGCCAATACTAAACTAAGAGACCAATTAAATACTATCTAGAATTGACCTCAGGTGTCCAGCAAGCCTGCATCACTGCTCCTAGGCTCCCTGATGGAGAACGTTGTGTTTGGGACGTTGTATTTGTGTACATATCTTCAAGCCGAATATAAGCCGTTTTCTTTATTTGCACCCACAGGGATATCTATGTTATTACCCACAAGGGAGCAACAATGGTGCCAATACTAAACTAAGAAACCAATTAAATACTATCTAGAATTGTCCTCAGGTGTCCAGCAAGCCTGCATCACTGCTTCTAGGTTCCCCGTCGGAGATCCCTGTGTTTGGGACGCTGTATTTGTGTACACATCTTCAAGCTGAAATTAAGCTGAAACCATTTCTGGATTGTGTATCTCTTTGCTATGAATGAATTTATGATGTACATATACAGTTTTATGCAAAAGTTTAGGAACCCCTGACAATTTCCATGATTTTCATTTATAATTATTCGGGTGTTTGTATCAGCAATTTCATTTTGATCTATCAAATAACTGAAGGACACAGTAATATTTCAGTAGTGAAATGAGGTTTATTGGATTAACAGAAAATGCACAATATGCATCAAAACAAAATTAGACAGGTGCATAAATTTGGGCACCCTTGCCATTTTGTTGATTTGAATACCTGTAACTACTTAGCACTGTATTAATTGGAACACACAATTGGTTTGGTGACTTTATTAAGCCTTGAACTTTATAGTCAGGTGCATCCAATCCTGAGAAAAGGTATTTAAGGTGGCCAATTGCAAGTTGTTCTCTTTGATTCTCTTCTGAAGAGTGGCAACATGGAGGCCTCAAAACAACTCTCAAATGACCTGAAAACAAAGATTGTTCAACATTATGGTTTAGGGGAAGGCTACAAAAAGTTATCGCAGAGATATAAGCTGTCATTGTCCACTGTGAGGAACATATTGAGGAAATGGAAGACCACAGGCACAGTTCTTGTTAAGGCCAGAAGTGACAGGCCACGTAAAATATTGGAGAGGCAAAGGATGGTGAGAATGGTCAAAAACAGCCCACAGACCACCTCCAAAAACCTACAACATCAACTTGCTGCAGATGGTGTCACTGCATCGTTCAACAATTCAGCGCACTTTGCACATGGTAAAGCTGTATGGGAGAGTAATGCGAAAGAAACCTTTTCTGCACACACCCCTCAAAAGGAGTCGCTTGAGGTATGCTTCATTTTAGTATGCTTCATTTCAAGCCAGCTTCATTTTGGAATAAGGTGCTGTGGAGTGATGAAACAAAGATTGAGTTATTTGGTCATAACAAGGGGCGTTATGCATGGCGGGAAAAGAACAGTATTCCAAGAAAAACACTTGCTACCCACAGTAAAAATCTATGGAGGTTCCATCATGCTTTTGTACTGTGTGGCCAGTGCCGGTGCTGGGAATCTGGTTAAAGTTGAGGGTCACATGGATTCCACTCAGTATCAGGAGATTCTTGAGAATAATTTTGAGGAATTAGTCACAAAGTTGAAGTTACGCCAGGGCCGGATATTTCAACAAGACAACGACCCAAAACACCACTCAAAATCTACTCAGGCATTTATACAGAGGAACAAGTACAATGTTTTGGAATGGCCATCCCAGTCCCCAGACCTTAATACCATTGCACATCTTTGGGGTGAGTTGAAGAGGGCTGTCCGTGCTCGGCAACCATCAAACTTAACTGAACTGGAGATGATTTGTCCAAAAGGAGGAATGGTTCAAAATTCATTCATTCAGAATCCAGATACTCATTACAGGCTATAGGAAGTGTCTAGAGGCTGATATTTCTGCTAAAGGAGGCTCTACTAAATATTCATGTGATTTTTCTGTTGGGGTGCTCAAATTTATGCCCCTGTCTAATTTCGTTTTGATGCATATTGCGCATTTTCTGTTAATCCAATAAACCTCATTTCACTACTGAAATATTACTGTGTCCTTCAGTTATTTGATAGATCAAAATGAAATTGCTGGTCCAAACACCCAAATATTTATAAATGAAAATAATGGAAATTTTCAGGTGTTCCTAAACTTTTGCATACGACTGTAACATAAAGAAATAGCGTTTGAAATTATAGTGTCGAGTCCCATTGAGGATGTTTGTTTATAAATTCATAAAAACTACAAGCGCCCGAATTGTTGCAATTTTACAAAGATTATGAATATGCAAATAAAATCTTCAGTCCTAAACAGATATATGGTAAAATCCATCAACCATCAACCTGCTATTAATAAATGCTGTTTGCCTAGCAGAGTGGCGCAGCGGAAGCGTGCTGGGCCCATAACCCAGAGGTCGATGGATCGAAACCATCCTCTGCTATCTTTTCTATCTAATCATTGTTTTTATACTCAGTCCACATCACAAGTGTCTTACGGTTCACCATCACCGTAAATAGTGGAGGGGTTATAGCACCGTCTATCATTGTGTCCTTACAGAATTAAAGCGGCTCAAACGGACATTAGTGTTATTTTTAGCCAATACAAAACTGCATCACTGTTCCTAGGTCCCCTAAAAAAGCTGTGCTTGGGATGTTGTATTTGTGTACACATCTTGTGTTTGCCCGGTGTTGTGTCGATTCTCCTAGGTTCTCCTAGGTTTTTACGAATTTCTATTATGAAAACATTCTTTTGGATTTGCTACTAAATTCGCCATAGGTTTGTTCGTATGATGCTCTGCAATGGGCGTCAAAGCCTTAACACGTTCCCGTATCACACCCATATAAGCTCTAAAACAAGTCTGCACTTCAGGTGGTTCCATGGTGTAATGGTTAGCACTCTGGACTCTGAATCCAGCGATCCGAGTTCAAATCTCGGTGGGACCTTACTTATGTTTCTTTTTTTCAAGCAAAAATTTTATTTAGTTGTTATTAAAATCGCCAATTGTTCAATGCGTCGGCTACATTGCCCTTACGCCCTCAATGTATATTATTAATCAGAGGCACTAGCGAGATTTGTATTAAACCTCTTACTTCCTTAGACACACCCCTTATCCAGAAACTGTAGCCATACCCAGCTGCCATAACCGTATCTCGACATACTATGCACTCACTTGGGTCCAGTTTGATGATTTCACTAGATCACTGTCATTTAGCAAAACTTACACAGTACATTACCCGGAAGTAGTACGTACCCTCCTTTAACTCAATATGGCAGCTCCCGTAAGAGCTTGTTTATGTTTCTCTCGATATCTACAGTTCGCAAACAGAGCTGAACTGTCAGGACAAATGTTATTTAGATTAAACTGCGATATATTTTTAATTCGCCATTTAGGCAGTGGACAAAAGCTCCTGGCCAAGCACTGGGACAATTCACAGGTAAAGAAATAGTTTAAATGATAATTATTCTTTAATTTGGTAAAAAATAAACTCATTAGTTTTATCTATTCAACAGGGTCCCCCTGTTGACGTCCGAGTTGGTACGTATGTGCTATTTATAACGTGATTAATAACAGCAACTGTGTTTAACTCCTATTTAAACCACCTTGTTTTATGACAGATAAACTTAAAATATCTTACAGTCGGAGCAGCGGTCCAGGAGGTCAACACGTTAACAAAGGTTGTATCATGTTTATTTAGTCGATCACCACGCACAGAATTATATTGGCATTGATTAAAGATTTTGAGCAAGCCAAAAAATGATTTTTTATTTGTCTACTGCTTTGCCATCACAACACAGTCAATACCAAAGCAGAGGTTCGGTTTCATGTTCAGACAGCAGAATGGATTCCAGAGGATGTAAGGAAGGAGATCCTCTTACAGGTAAAGAGTCAATGCCATTGTGTTGTTTGCACAGAAGTAGTGAAATGTCTAATTCATACATTGGTACAGTGTGATCCAATAGTAATTTGACACAAACATGTTTAACTGCTTTGTGCAGCATGTTTTTGTTTATTGAAAAATATCACATTGGATTAGTTTGATTTCAGCTGAGACAGGGATGGTCATTTACAAAATATGTAGGTAGCTGATTATAAGCGTGTCTTGTGTATGTACATCCTAGATATCAGTATGGTGATTTATAGAACAGAAAATTGTAAATCTGTTTCACTTTGCCCTATCTCTACTTGCATTCACAGAAAAAAAGTCGGCTCAATAAAGCTGGTGAGTTAATAGTAACTTCAGAGGTTAGCAGAAACCAACAGAGGAACCTGGATCACTGTGTACAGAAAATCTCTGAGATCATTAGTGAAGCCAGTCAGCGACCACCAGAGCCATCAGCAGAGGACCTTACCCTGAGGGCTAAAAGGTGAATCTCACAGAGGCTAATAAATGCCACACATGTTCATATGTTGGAATAATTTTCTTGAATGTACTATGCATTGTGTTGAACATTGTTCAGCAGCCTCCTTTTGACAGAGCTGCTGTTGTGTTACATTTTTAAATAACAGATTTAATTTAGTTCCCCTTGATGTTATAAAAGGTTGTTATTCTGTAATCTGTAATCAGATGTTATTTTTTATATCCAAACTCTGATTGATGATTTTTCAGAACAGTTTCAGGTTAGTTTTGATAGCTTTTGGTGTTCATGATGCTGTTCAGCACTTAACTGCATACAGGCAAATGCCACATATAACATGATATGACTTCTGATGCCAGTTGGTTACACCAGAATAAATTTAGGAGTTTCACAGCAACCATCACAGTGTGTAGATGTGTAGATGAATGATATATTCTCAGGTTGTAACACCACAGAACATGGGAGTAATATTTATGGAAGCCAATGTATATTAGCATATGCATTTACTTATTCCCTCTATTTTTCCACAGGTTAGAGAAAAGAAATTTAGAAAGGCTCAAACAGAAAAAGATCCATTCTTCAACAAAGCAAGCAAGACAGGTTAACTTTGACTAAGTGGATATTTAAAATCTATATATTTATGTTTAATTTGAAGTTGTAAATATTATACCCTTTTTATAGCCTATGTCTGCCTATAACTGATCATCTCAGAATCATCTCCTGTTACCACACACATTTAAAAGTGATGATATCTATCTAACAATATGTATTATGCTATGTATAACTGTTTTGGTTATAGTAAATAAACATAATTTTCTTTTGTTTTGTAATTTTTTTTAATTCCAAATTAATTATGGTTAATTAGCCCTTTCTGTTTACATTTGAATATTTAATTAAAGGAATTAACAAAATAATGATAAATATGTAACTACCATATTGCATATATATATATATATATATATATATATATATATATATATATATATATATATATATATACACATGATATAAATTAGTTGGTTAAAGACGTTTATACAACAATTTTCTTGTTTGGAGTTAAAAAATAAATAAATAAAAAGTTAAAAAAGGTTATCAGAGATCGGTTTCGATCAGCATGCCTATGGGCTATGGGTCCAGCACGCTTCCATTATACCACTGTATTAAACAGACTCGTTGGAGTTTATTATATATATGTCATACACATCTGAGCGCCACATCTAGAGTACCTAGAAGTCGATATTTCACACAAGCATTTTAAGTTTTTTACTGTTACACGTCATATTCTTTGTGAAATACTTAACGATTCCGTAGATTTTAGTTTTTCTTTTTTAAAAAAGGAAAAATAAAAAGCGACCACGAAGGGACTCGAACCCTCAATCTTCTGATCCGAAGTCAGACGCCTTATCCATTAGGCCACGCGGTCGTTCAAAAGTGCTGCTATAAATTAGTTCATAAACTATGAACATATGCCTATATGTCCAGACTTGCATACCTACATTTTGAAGACATTCAGACTTTTAACTCCCGTTTCTATCGGACGTATAACAGAACCGATTTAGACATCACGCGGCATCACATCAACTTTAATAAACATTTTAACCCGCATAAGCTGTTCCAAAGTAAAACACTTCATTCTTTTAAATAGTGAATCGCCACATAAATCTTAGCTAATTCATACTGGGTATATCTTATATAATCGATTAAGATCAGGATCAACAAAGAGACCATATGGAGTTGCATAGCAAAGTGTTGCATGTTAATGAAAGTCATGATAACCAGTCATTTCTTCACTTTCCCTTCACTTAAGTTACTTAAGTTTCAAGGAATGTGATTCGTTTTTTCAGTGAATGGATGTTAAGGATAAATTCTTAAACTCCTGTGAAATAACGGACATGAGTGTGTTAAAAAAAACTTCTGTTTTTATTTGCTCTGCTTACATTTAAGAGTTACAGTTCAACCTTACTTATTTAGATCAAATTAAACAAGGTAAGTTTAACAAAAACATCATATGGAGAATGTATACATCTGAAACTAATTGTAATCACATACATCTTGTATAAAATATCAGAAAACATTGAGATGGAGATTTGGTGACAGTTTTGCATTAAAATGTAGTATGGTTAACAAAGTAAGGGGAAAATGTTACAGCTTTCCTACAGCAATAATTGTATATTTACCTGTAATGAATAACCAATATTGAACACAAAAATAATACTGTACATATACATAGGTCCATTTGCAGATAATGGAATAATATATATTTTTAAAAATCCTCTTTTGATTAGTTCCTTAATGCTTATCAGACAGTCTTTGGAGCAGGGCAATGATGGTGTCTTGCTTGGATGAGATTAACTCCAGGGCTGTTGCCATCCTTCCCATCGCTTCAGCCATGCTGCCCAGTGTTCTCTCCTGGCGCCGCTCGCGGGCGTCCTTTTTGCGTTGCCGCTGCTCATCCAGGTGTACACGTTCTTCATGATTGCTGATGAAATTGCGAAGAAGGGCAGTACGCTCACCTGCATACCCCTGCTGCTGAGCATAGCGAGAGGCCACTGAGCCGAGCTGAAGATGACGAAACCTCCGTTTCAGTGGTTGCCTTGTGTACTTGGAAGCAGGTTTGGGGGAAACAGTGGGCCTGGCAGTGTCAGTACTGCATGCAGGGCTTGGGTTTGGTTTTAGGGATGTGTTACACAACAATGGGGATGTCACCAACGTAGGAATTGGGGAAGGGTTGGCGAAGAGTCCACTAGATAGCAAACACGGGGTGGCCACTGCAGCGACTGACACACTGTGCGGCTGATGCTCTTCAGATCTTACAGCTGTTTTAGATGTGGTTGCATAACCAACAAGAGTGGCTGAAGAAGGATCATTCTGATTGATCTTTGTTTTTCCTAACACTTTGTCCATCATCTGTTATGTGAACACAAAAAAATAAACATGAAAGATTAGATTCAACTTTATTGTTATTGAGCAGACTACAAGTACAGAGCCAATGCAGTAACCGTAGTATCGAACCAGAAATGCAGATACAAATATATATAAATAAAAATAAGTAATATATAATAAATATGTATATATACATTATTATACATAGTGCAACTAGTGAGGTAGAGAAGCAGAGACTAGCTCAATGCAAATACTGTAACTATTACAGTAACTATTATAAGGGGCAAATAAACAAGTATAACACAGAAGGTACATCAGAATGAGGTATACTGATAGCATGTATTTCTGTAGACCAGTAGTCTTAACAGTGCAATGTAATGTAATGTAAAAACAATTGAAATGTATTTTTAAAGTACTGTATAATTAGCAGTAACAATTTAATTGTGTCTCAGCTAATTCAACATACCTCAAAGTATTCCCATGAGGTCTTGGCCTGGCCTCTGCCCAGCCTGCTGCGCTCTTTTACTCTCTTGTAGGTGACAATGAGGTTGTTCCATTTTCTTCTAATTTTTTCTACTGGCAGAGAGTGTCCAAGGTTCTCCAGCTCACTCTGGACATTTTGGAAAAGTCGAGAGCGTTCATGGGATCCATACATGTCCCAGCAACGATGCATCGCTTCAATAAGGTGCACAATAGCACGGTGGGTAAACTCGGATGAAGTAGACACAGCTTCAGGGTAGCCCCGTGCTGCAGTACCCTTTCTTGGTTCCTCCCTGTTAACAACTGTGAAACGTATTTATTTGTCAATATTATGAATGCAATGACATCATTTTTTCCCAACCGAGTACGAATGCATGTCTCATGGTACTTGTCAGTACTAATAATGTTACCAAGATCTTTAATAGAGATTGCAAGATTAACACAAATAAGTGTGCAAAGGTAACAGCAAGTGTGGTCATTATAAATTAATGAAAGGTCATCACAAAGTATCTTGGTGGTCATAGAAAAAACTCTGAAAGCAAACTTTACCCTTAAACGGTTGCCTTACTTATGTTTAATGACCACACTTGAGCTAATTGTTCTGTGAGGTCATATCACCAAAGTACCATTTAAAAACCACATGCTGTTTTTATCAGGTTACTCTTGTAAGTATTGTAGGAACATGCTCATCTTGATATTTCCAGAGATAGATAGATAGATAGATAGATAGATAGATAGATAGATAGATAGATAGATAGATAAAGAAATTCTAAAATGAAATAAAAAAATAAAAGATTATAAACATTAACATAAGTGATCCGATAAAATTATTTTAATTATTTAATCGCATATTACACATGTGAACAGTGTATTATAAATTTAACTATAGCAATAAAAGAGAGCATAGTGCAATCAGAGTTCATATTGCACTAAGCTTATGTAACAAACTAATACTAATATACTTTGTTATGGTTTATTTACATATTCACGTTTTTTTTTTTTAATGTAATGCATGCAGAATGTGTTAATATCGTATATATGTATTATACCTGTATGAAAAGACTCACCATGGGGTACTTTCTGGTCACTAAATACAGATACAGCACTGTTTATACTGATAGGGTCTGTAATACACGAACACAAAGACAGTTAGAGACAGATTTATTTTGCTTCATAGTATTAGAAAGGCAACAGGGTCGATATGGCAGCTAATAATGACAACAATTTAAACCAATGAAATCTGAAATGCAACATTGTTTTCGTGACTACTGGACAAAGTGTTACCAGTCCCACTCACAACGTAACACAGGAGTCGGCTCCTTAATCTGCTCGACATGATGAGCCGGAATTACAGAAGAAGTGCTCGCAGTCGACTCAGTTGCAGCTGGACTTTCATCGCAGGATGGAGACATAACACTTTCAGATGACTCGATTTTCAGCGATACGTCCATCACTGCACTGGGTCTCAGAGTGCGTGTTAATAATAAGGGTTCCGTGTTATGGTGGGTGTTAAAAACTACGCATAAACAGACACCTACACTATCCTCAGGCTTCCTGCGTTTACTTACTTTCCCTAAGAAGTGCGTCAGAAATATAGACAGAGTTTAGAAAGAGCTAAGAAAGGATTATTTTTTCTCCTGTTTTAGTCTACAACGTGGAGTGAAAAGTGAAGCACCAAAAAATAATGGCTGCACCCTTCTCCATGCAACTGCGCAAATTTACTGCGTACTTCTCTACTGTTATTGGTCGCCCCGCGCTTACGTCACACGCAGCGCCTGCGCTTTTGCAGACGCATTGCGCAGACGTCAAAGTATTTCCCCCATAGGGTTTTCCCCATATTTATTGTATATCAATAAAGTACACCAGACTAACACATTATCAAAGTAAATCCAGACCTACAATAATCTTATATTCTGTAGATACTGTCTTAACAGTTTTTTGCTATCTGAATGATGAATAGACTTCATGTATATTTTAATGTCTTGTTCAGGAATCAAAATCTTTCCACTACATTGTGGAACATGGCTGCTGGGATTTGAGTGCATTCAGACAAAAAGAGCATTAGTGAAGTCAATCATTGATGTCAGGCGAGGAGGTCTGGTGCACAATCCGTGTTCCAGTTCATCCTAAAAGTGCTCACTGGGTCTGAAGTCAGTGTTTTCTTGGCAAGCCTTGACTGTATAGTGCAAATGGGTCATGACATGATGAAATAGGTTTGTACCCTTTAGTTCCACTTAAGAGAAATCTTCATTTTATACAAATTGTTTCATACAATAGTTTAAAATGTAAATGTAAAATTTTTCATAAATTGTCAAACACAAATCTGTTTTTTAAACTGTGCAATACAAATAACTTTTTTGTGGGCAATAACAACTATGCGATAACACTATTTTTAAACTGTGCAATATTACCTAGTGTAATTTCCTTGAAAGTGTTACAACCGTATTGTTTGCTTCTTTTCTTTTGTATTTATACATTGTACTGTATATATTTGTACTATGTTTCTACTTTATATTTGCACATTTTTTGTTTGCTGATGTAAGAAAGAAATTTCCCCACTCTGGGATGAATAAAGTTATATCTTATCTTATCTTATCTTATCTCATCTTATCTCATCTCATCTTATCTTATCTCATCTTATCTTTGCCACTTTGTGTGCTGTGTAAAAACCCTACTGCGAATGCAGAAGGTCTACACCCAAGAAAATAAAACAAATGCAAGCTTTCACATCTGTGGAAATCGAAACTCAGACTAGGAGTTAAACTAGCCTACTACCATACTAAACAGTATGACTGATATATAATCCATTTCACCGCTAAGCTATCTTGGCGTACTATTTAGTGTTGTAGTTGTTTTGTCGTCAGAATTTTGCCAAGCCTTACTCTCAGAGCTTATTTGCCTGTGGATCACAAGACGCTTGACAGGATAATAGGACAGAACAATAAAACCTTTTGCGAAAATATGGCAGTTCACTCAGTGCGCTTAGGTTTTCTTTTTGTTTATCTCGTTTGATTGTAATCGGGCTAAATTTCTGATTGATTTGGTTTGGAGATGCAGTGCTCGCAATGTGGATACGCTTTAGACGAGTCTTTCCGCTTCTGCCCCGAGTGCGGACACAGACTCAGCAGGAATCCCCCCAACACTACAGGTGAGGGATTTTATATAGTTTTAAATCGACTACTTCTGTCGTGTTAGACGTCAGGAACTAATGCACTTCATCTTCATGAATTCGTAAAAGGCATTAACTTTAAACAGAAAGAATATATAGGCCTTGTTTATAATACCTCGTAATCTAAACACCATGTAATATGTAAAAGTGGACTAAAAATAACTAATAACTAACGAACATTACCTTTTTATTTTGTTCATTATGCTTAGCTTAAGTTTATATATATATAGGCTAGAGACTCAATTTGTGAATGTTTTCGAGTACAAAGCTTTATACTGCCTCTTCCTTTATGACACCTGCTTTTAACACACCTGTTTAAAGTGATACTTATGTGATACTTTTGTTTAACACACCTGTTTTATGTGATATGTGTAATGTGATACTTTTGTGATACGCTGAAATGTGTTACTTGGATGCTGAATACGTTTGTGTTTATATGCTTGTGAATAAAATAACAGAAGACTGGATTAAAATTAGAGCGTTTATAAGTAATATTCTGTAGCGTTTTCCTACATACATAAACTTTGTACGTTTGCAGTCGGAAATCCCCCAGAACAACTTGTCCATCAAGAAAAAGAGGGAAAACGAAACCAATCACATCCAGGCACTGATGAAAATTCGTCCTCAGAGCACAGCACGATAGTTAGAGAAAAGGTAAACAGTTTTGAATGATACAATGTATAGCATTTCGGCACTAATCAGGAAGTATAGTAATAGTAAATATAGTTCCTGGAGATTTTAGTCTGTTCTTTTATATTGTACCATTTAAGCCACGCTAATTGATTCAGTTTCACATCAATTTAGGGTATAGATAAAGTGTTTCTATGCCATAAAATACTAATAGTTGTTATTACCAACATATGTTCATAAGAGGGGAAAAGCTGAAAGCAAGTTGGACTGCTTATGAGTTTTAAAGTTGGTGACACAAATATGTCATGAAACACTTCAACAAGCACTTATGTGTGTGTATCATGCATTCAATGATAGAGTCTTAAGCACTTTGGTATGTCGGTCTGGATAAGGGCGTCTGCCAAATGCTTTAAAGGTAAATGTAAATGTAAATAAAGAGATCTAAAAATTAAATTAATTTGTAATTAGAGTCAAATGCATGAACAACAATTGTTTTTTATCCTAGAATTTAATACTAAAATAAAAAAAAAAGTGAAGGATTATGTTGCTCTCTGTTTTCTGCAGCGAATTTCAAATCCAGGTCTCACCTTATCACTGCCTGACACAAATCAAAGTGAAAATTGTTCTGCCTTTGAGAGTGCGCACAATGAAATCTCTACTAGCAAAGAACATGCTCCACAAGATGGCGCCAGTTTGTCTTCTGAAAAAGCAATTGAAGAAACAGTTAAGCTGTCGATTGATACAGCTTGTCAAAACACACAGATATCACCATCTGTCCAGGATAGAATGTTTTTCCAGTCTCATCAAACTCCTTCTTCAGATTTTTCAAGTTCCCAGGATTTGCCAGGGAATACAAGAAAAGAAGAGAGTAATTGCTCTATGCAGCCATTTCCAGCCCCACATGGCATAAAGTCCTCTTCCTCTGAAGCATCCAGCCAGATCAATCTAAGGCCAGTCTCTAAGTGCCAACTTACTGAAGTACATGCTGAGATGGAAGTGAACAATATCTCTTCTATGTCTGATTCACTGAACAATCTAAAGAGAGAGTGTCCTACAGATGATTTTTCAACTCCCAGATCAAATAATGAGCTGCAGCTTGTACACTGTGCTCTGTCAGGATCTGCAAATCAACCAGAGATAAAGGACCAAAACAAGAACAAGTCACCACCTAGTGTGAACAAAACAACAAAAGTGATTAAGTCACAGTCTTCCACAGCTGGATTAGTGCCTCCTTTATGTGATTGTTACACTGAAAAACCTGACACAAATCCTTGTGGGGATCTTGCAAAAGCAAAATCTCAAAATCTGAACCAGCAATCTTCAGTTCCTCTGCAGCCATCAAACAGCAATACTACTGAAAGCAAAAAAGAGGAAACACACATTTTGCAATGTACAACAGGACAGGGTAAAAAACAACAAAAAACCTTGGACAGAAAATTATTTGGGCCATATGAAAAAGAGGTAAGTGTTATTCTTAAAATATAAAAATACAAAACATCACTAATGTCACTTGCTTAGGTCTATTTTTTGTTGTATGAACATTTAGGATGGAACTGCTCCAAAATCTGAAGCAGACAATAGTGGCAACAAACAACAAACTAAACATAAAGATGTAGAATCATATATAAAAGAAACAAATGACCTTCAGAACATAAGGGACACAGAAACCCCTAAACAAGGCTTTAAGAATCCTTTGTCTCAGGAGAAAAGTGTCCCTTCAGACCAAAATAATGAAGTGGGATTTCAAGAAGTGTCATCAAAAAAGAAAAAGGACCACCAGAACCAGTATGTTTAGCTTCATTTCCAAGGCTCTTACTTCCTTATCAACCATTAAAGAACAGGTTTATTTATTTATTTACTTCTTTAATTTTTTTGTTAGCACATCACACCAACAACAGGATCCCAAAGACATCACCATTTTCTTTCATGCCATCTTATCCAAAGACTTTAACTTAGACCCATCAGTAGACTTTGTTACTGTAAGATCGGGTGGTTTAGCAGGAGATTTTTCATCAGGATATTTTGAAAATGGAAGTCACAAGGTAAGCCGTTTATTTATTTATTTATTTATTTTATTTTATTTTTTTGACTGATTGATTTCTAATTTAAATGTGATTACTACAAATTTATAATTTATTTAATTAATTTCCTAATTTATTAATTAATACAATGTCCTACAATTGGCTAATTTTACTATAGCCCATTAAGAATTAATTTACATTACACTTCTGTCTGGAGCAGACTAGCGTGGCAGAATGAATTAGCACTACCATGAATGTATAGCAAAATAACAAAATTAATGTAATGTCAACATCTAGCTAAATCTTATTATTTATTACATTATATTCCCTCACTTTTCTTCCATTTTCTACAGAAACCTAGGAAATAATGGCTTTCTTGTTCATGGAAATCTGGAAACCAGTAGAACCCATGTTGGGAAGTTTATTCCCTATAAATACGTTATTCACAAGCAAGGAAAAAAACATGAATGTGAATATGAATATATCTACAAAGAAAATGCAAGATGCATTGTTAATCGCTGTCTGTTAATAAGAGAAAACCTTCTTACACAACAAGGTAATTATAATTTTATATTAATAGAAAGCACCTTGCAGGAATGTTAACTCTGATGTTATGTAGGCAGTTTCCCAGTCACCCTTACTTGTTAAGTCTATTTATTATTGTGCTGTAATGTATACAAGCATTTATGTCCTTACAGAGGCTTGTAGGTCACAAGTAGTGGCTCTTGGGTTTTTCAAAAATAAAAGAATTTGCCTTGCCATTAGAATACTTTTAGAAGGAGCAGTATAAAAGTAACATACCTATACTCTATTATTTTTGTGTTGCAGGGGAATGGCACCAGTATGATGACATAATATATGTCAAGGCTCCGCACGGTTATGTTGATAAGATAAAAAACTGGATTACAAACACAAAGCCTGATTTATTGAGAGGAAGAAATATAGCAGCAGGGATCATGTTGGATACAATCAGTGACATCCTTGGCGAATGGAGTAAAATAAATGTGCAAAACTTCTTTGTCCAGCTCCGGCAGTTCTTCACAACTTTTTCACAGCCATATGTATATGAAGAACAAGCAAAACTATGGGAATCTTTACAGTATGGTGAAAAACAGGTATAGCATACTAGGGGAAAAACCTAACTATAACACATAAAATCTTAAATAATTAAATTTTAACAATAAATTAATTGTTTATAATAATTTCAGTGAATTGTCCTTTTTTAGTTGAAAGATCATCTCACAGATTTCATGAAGAACAAGATTGCTTCTATGAGAGAGAAAAGCAATATTCAAGATCAGCAAAGAGCAGCTGTCATCTTGCTGCTGGTTTTTGTAAAATATAATCTACACATAGATCAAAAAACCGCTTATGAAATGGGCTGTTTGCTTTGCCTTCCCAAGCAGTCAGAGAAAGAATTCCATACTTACTGGGATGTGGTTTTACAGCCTCTTCAAGAGGAACGGTATGACTGTGGTCTCAATAAATAGTTGCTCTAATTAATGTGCTATATATTACTAATTGTCAATGTGGTATATACATGCACTGGCCATTTCAATAAGAATACCTGTACTTTTGCCAAGTTGTACAATTATTTTATCATCAAACATGTGGCACTGTTTCAGCAAAGTGGCAGCAATATATAGGTCAAGAGCTGTAGTTAAATTTTAGTTAATGGGATTTCAGTGACTTTGCAGTGACTGTGGCAGGTATGTTGATGATGAATGGGTTGGTTTGCACATTTTAGAAACTGCTGATCACCATTGAATTTTCACTCCTAACACTCTATAGTTTAATGCAAGAAATTGAGGCAGATAGGCTTAAATATGAGATGACCACTTCAGGGTCCACTCATGTCCACCAAGAGAAATTTTCACCAAGCAAACTTTTTTTTTAAATCTTTAACTGTCCAGATTCAGTGAGCCATATGTAGAACTGTAGCCTTGGAATAATGTTCTTGTCTGACAGGAACCTGATGTGGTCTTGTGCTGTTTCTGTCTCAAGGTTTGATTTGGATATTTGAGTTACAGTACTGTAGCCTTCATGACAACTGAAACCAGTCTGGCACCATCTTCTCCTCAGACCTCTCTCAATACTCTGCCAATACTCACTGATTATTTCATTCATTGTAAACCTTAGAGACTGTTATCTTATTATATGAAGCTCCCAGAAGATCCTTAAATACCAGCTTGTCTGGCACCAACAAACATATCCTGGTCAAAATCATTGCAGATGTTTTTGCATACTAATGTTTGATGTGAACATTAACTGTAGCTCTTGACCTGTATCTGTTTGATTCTGTTCATTGTGTTGAGGCCATTATTAATTGATTAATTGATCATTGCATGTATGAGCAATTAAAAAAGTATATACAAAGAAAACAACAGTATACAGAATATAAATAAAAGAATGATAAAAAAAAAACTTGGTTACACAGTTGGGATTGGAACTTTATTCAAGCACTTTTTCAAGCAGTTTTTGTAAGAGTCTACCAGATTTGACAATTTAATTTTCATTCATTTTTTTAAAAAAAACTTGCTAGACTTCGGTGGACAACCATTTTTTCCCCTTGAATTTTCACTGTGATATCATATTATAGGTGGAAAAAAACTGACATGATTTATCTTTCCATTACAAAAAATAATTAAGTAACTGGGGTGTGTATAAATGTTTTAATGTTATACAATATGCATGTCATATTCTCCTCACATGCATTATGTATACTTGTTGTTCTATATTTAATTATTACAAAATTACTTAATTATTTAAAAGAAAAAGATGGTTATGTTTACAATTATTTATTTCAACAGTGTTGCAGATGCAATCAGAAAGTTTTGTCAGATTGCACTTAGCAGAAAAACTACCAACTGGATTCTTGTTCTTCCTTTTCTGCATTTTTTGGAGAGAGACAGCAAACCATTTGAGCCAAACATGTGTAATACTGGACAAGAATTTGATGTTTGGGCAGGACTTAAAAGTTTCAAAAATGTTTATGTGACAGACTCACAACACTCAAGGTAACTCATTGTTTTACTTGACAAATAATACTTTCATAAAAGTGTTTTTAAATAGTGTTTAATCATATATCTCTCATCATATATATCATACATATGTTCCTTTCCAATAATTCTAAAATAACAGCTCTATAAAGTCCCTGTTTCCTCTCATTTACAGGGCACTTTTGAAGGTTATGGAGAACCATAAACATTTGCTTGTCATAGATCAATTACTTGTCCGTTCCTGGATGTGTGTGTTGGGTTTGAATAATTTGATGGAATATACAGCCTTGATTCCTGTGGATATTGTGGATGTTTTCGTCATGCTAAACTACAGATTGGACAATAAAGAGTTGCAACGTGACAGAGAGGTAAAGTAAATGTCAGACATTGTTCAGTTTGTCTTACAATTAGTAAATATTGAATCTTTCTAGTAAAACAGTGGGACTGTTAATATGTGGAAATAGTGACATGCTGTCTATGCACATTGTTATGTGACGGAATATTCCAGACACACATTTTTTACAACTTTGTTGACTGACCTAGTACTGATTAATGTACTAATAATTAACTCAATACTTTATGGAGCTACGTTTTTGAATATTGTTTTCTCAATTACTTTAAATGGCAGTTTTCCTAAGCTTGAGTGAATGAAAAAAATTGCTTGATGCTTACATGTATTTTACAGGACCTGAAGTGGTTGTTTTCAAATCTTCCTGATGAAATCAGAAACCAGCAATTCAGGTATATAATTTTTATTTTAAAAAAAATATATATATAGTTAAAGTGCAATAGACAACCTTTCTGATTTTTATATAACACTTCTGCACTAACATGTAAACAATAAACCTATTTACAAACATTTGAGTAAAGGATTTCTTGCATGCATCAAAGTCCTGCTCTCCAATGTTACCCTTATGTATTGTGCTCTTATACAGTATTTTCCCATATGTTACTTATAAGAAATAATAATTAGACAATGAGTAATCTCATTTCTGTTTATCAGGTTTAAAGACAAAGACTATGGTGAACTTTGTCTGATGAAGTGTTCAAGTCTGCTGGCTAAAATATGCCAACATTACAAACATTCATGTCATTATGAAATCCCCCTGGAGTGCTTGAAACTTTTCAGTCTGATCATGGATTTGAAAGAACATTGCACGGAAAAGGTAATCAAGTTGCTACCAAAAATATAAAATATAATTCTAAATGTATTAAATATATAAAAGTATTTTTTAAATATTAGACTTGAACTATATCATGTGATGTGTATTGCCATTTATATTACTGGACATACCAGAGCTTTGCAAAACAGAAGTACACTAGTGAAAAAATATTGCTGTCTTGGAGAACTGCATTATGGGTATTGCATTATTTTGTAGCAGTTCGAAACTGTGAATGTGTGTGAGGTGCAGGGAAATTTTATTTTTATAAATCTGCTAGCTTGCATTTTTTGTTTTTGTCTGTGGAAGTAAAACTTATATTAATGGCATCTGACTCATCACTGTGAAAAACCCATAAATATGTAAATTACAGAGCACAGAACATAATGCACTTTAATGCACACTTTAATGTACCAGTTATCACTCAAAAATACACCTAAAAACTCTTTTTCTCATGAATAAAAAGGCAGATGATTTGTTATATAAATGAGGATCAGGGAAATATTGTGCAGGATCATATTAACAGACATGAAAAAAAGTCCAAGCTATACATGGGACAGGGACATAACAACAGTATCCAAAGGGTAATTTGGTGTCAAGGTCTAGGTTACAGCCACAGACTGGTACACAATATATCAGTATACAAACTAGTAAAGGATTGTTTAGAAAGTGAGGCACATTTACACAGAAGAACAATATTCCAGAACTAGAACGTACATTTCCTGAAGAAAATGTGAATGGTGCTTGCACCTGGCAAATCCCAGAGGCTAGTCGAGACGAGCATGTGACATCATCTGAATACTCTTGAGGAAGTTTTCCTCATTGTGCTGAGTGTTTTGATATGTCACATGTCCATCGTTGTGCTAATTTTTTATTTTCACGTGACATCACGTGACATCACGTGACGTCATCAAAATACATGTGAGGGAGTTACCCTCATTGTCGTGAGTGTTTTGATATGTCACATGTCCATGTTGTAAAATGTTTTTTGATTTTGCATATATTGGGGGCGGGGCTGCGGCACAACTGGAATGCCAGTCGGTACACCAATTTAAAAGTTTGTTCAGAGTATCACCCTAAAGGAGCTGGCCGAGTTTGGTGTAGATAGTTCGAAAGCTTGCCGAGTTATAAACCTCCAAAATTTATAATGGGAGTCTATGGGATAAAAGGCCACTTTGAGACCCAGTACCGGAAGTACCGGTACTCGGATCGCTTATAAAAGTCATAGCACACCTCTCCTCAATGAGCCGGTTGATTTGAAACGTCATTCATGGGTCTAGGACAAAAGCTGCGGGACAAGTTATGCGCCGTAGTTTTATCCGGCACAATAGTAATAATGTTGCTTTGCAAGCACCATTAATGAAAGGCTTAGATCTTGTATTCAACTGTCAGCATGCCTTCTCATTATTTCTGGGTGATCATCTGCTTTATATACAATGCAAACAGGAAAGACTAACCAAGCATTGTTTCTAAACTGTTTTGGCACTTAATTTTAGCCCAGGTTCACAATCTTCATCCATTTTCAATGAGACTAATGTTAAATATGATATGTGTATATACATTAGGCAAATATATTTAACATTAGTCTCAGAGAAAATGGGAAAATGGGAAACATGTGAACCTGGGCTAAAATTAAGTGCCGAAACAGTTTAAAAACAATGCTAATGATAATAATATGCAGGTGATTAAATTATTTTTTTTCTTTTCATTTTTTTTCTTTTTGGTTCTCTCTTTAATGCAAGTATCATAAGAGAAAGGCTTGGCCATGTGAACATTAGATCACTTTTTTGTAAAAGGATTATATAAAATTTGCTGTTATGTCTTTATGTCAATTAACCCACATCACCTTGTTGACTATTAACAATTGCCACAGGCCCTTATGGCACAGCTAGTAATATTAGAATGCATCTCCTACTTTCCCTTAACTCGAAATTGCTAATTTATTTTTCTTTTTTTAGGCTGCTGGTTTTGTACATTCAAATCATTTATCACAATATTGCAAAATGGAAAATATTGATCAATGAAAGTTCAATATTGCACAAAACAAGTACAAATTATTTCCGCAGAAAAGCTAAAAGAAAGTGTTTTTGCTGTCAGCAAAAATTTAAAAATGTTCATTACACATGTGGCTTTATATCTGGCATTTATTAACTTTGATGGTGTAATAACTTGTTAGTTCAGCTTCTATCCGCTTTTTGCATTGGGTAGTGTGGGTAGGGAAAATTTATTATTATAATCTTTTGGATTTCTTCACTTCTCAGCTTCTGTTTCTTTAATCACCTACAAATTGTTGTCTTAAAGGAATCAGCTGAGGCCCAAAGAGGGAAGAGCAAAGAGTTGTTTGAGCAGGCAGAAAGAAATGTAAGAGAATGGGTCAGAAATGCCTTCTCTAATAATTTACTGAACAACTCACACGACTACTTAAGTTTCACTGTGCTCTATGAACTTGAGGTAGGTGGTCTTTTCATACCATACACATTTTTAAATGCTGACAAATCAAGAATATAGTTGTGATTTGACTTATTGATAAATAGGTATGGAGTAAGCTGATTTCGCTGCCATTTGCTAACAAGGAGTTTTGCTCAGAATGGAGTAAAACATTCTTAAATCAGTTTGAAGGAAAACTGAAACAGGTGTGTACTTGCATGCTGTTTTTGTGGTGTATAATTTAATTCGTGCAAAATATGTGCAGAAAATCTGAATCACTATAACACTGTTTTTTTGTCATTAGGCAAGGCCAATTTATCAGATTGTAATCTACTGCAACAAAGTGGAGGAATTGAACGCAAGGGTTCCATTATTAACTCCTTCTTTTGAAAACTGTGCATTAGAGGCTGTCACCTCCGTGTGTCAGGTACTGATCTTATGCCTTTCTTTGAAAGTTAAAGAAAAACATTTTTCTACACAAAACTTTGAGCTTCATGTCATTTTTGTTTTTACAAATCAGAGTGGATCTGAGAGGCATTTGCTGGAAAAACTCAAAAACCATGATTTAAGTAAGTTTGGAAAACTGATATCTGAAATTGTACTAAAATCTTGGCCAAAGACTGAAGATGGAAAGTATCAAGATGGAGAGGAGCTGGTAATACAACATCTTTTGACTTGGCCTATGGCAAGCAAAATCTTTCAAATACAAGGTGTGAATTTACAATGATACATGCTGCTACTTTGTTAGTTAAACTCTTATTTGTTGGTGATTTGCACAGCATTTTAAACCACGTTTTTCCTCAGGTGCAAACGGGAATCTCATTGATCAACTCTCAGACAAAGCTAGGGAGCTAATGGCTATAGGAGGCTCTGCATTCTGCTGTGTCGCACAACAATTTATCCAAGGAGATATTACTCTAAAGATCCTGAATCAAATCCTGACAAAAGGGGATGCATTCATTGAGCTTCTACAGATTGGTAATCACCTAAACCTGACAGACAAGAATTATTCAGCTTTATACAGTATATGAATATTACCTCTGCTATAATGTAAGATGTTAGTCAAGGTCTTTATTGTATTGAAATCTTTATATACACTTCCCTGCAGATGCTTTGTGTGATGATGGTCGCTGCAAAGACAATAGGGCTGTAAAAAATCTGCTTAGAAAAAGGCAAGAAGAAGTTGAGAACATCTACCAGGAAAAAGAATTCATTGCATGTTTACTGCATGTGTGCTCCAAACTCCAAAACCACATCAAAGGTATTTTATCTGATAAATCATATTACTTTTTCATATTACTTTTTTTTTCATATTACTAGAGCATAGAAAAAGCATGAAAATTATCAAGCAAAACAGAGCAGATCTTTATGCAGAGGCAAGAGGACAAAATTTCTGGTACAGACTAAATTCTGATAAAGTTAAATTCAATACCTGTCACCAACCTAAATCATTTACTGTACTCTATGTACAGTGTCAGGACTCAGCCCGGACTTTGGCCACGTGCATTTGTTTATGTTTTGTGTCACATGTCTGCCCCGCCCTTGTCTCTTCCTGCCAGTTCAGCAAATCTGTTCCTCATGTTTCTGATTGTCTTGTCTATTTATTTGAGCCGCGTTGCCTTGTGCAGTGCGGAATCCTCTGTTGTCTTTTGTCGTCGTCCTGTCTCAAGTCTGTGTCCGTGTTTCGTGTTCTTGTTTTGTAAATAAACCCTGTTTTTGCTAATGCTATCCTGCATTTGGGGCCGTTTTTATCCCCGCACCCATGACAGTACAGTAGTTTAATAGTGTAGTTTATTGAGGCTTTGTATGTGACAGGCTTATCCATGAACCAGTTATCATTTACACTTGTGACTTCGACAACCCTGGAAGTCACACTGCCATGAAACCATAAAAAATTAGAGGTTAGTGGTTAGCACGTTCCCCTCCCACCTCCAGGGTTGGGGGTTCGATTCCCGCCTCTGCCTTGTGTGTGTGGAGTTTGCATGTTCTCCCCGTGCCTCGGGGGTTTCCTCCGGGTACTCCGGTTTCCTCCCCCGGTCCAAAGACATGCATGGTAGGTTGATTGGCATCTCTGGAAAATTGTCTGTAGTGTGTGAGTGAATGAGAGTGTGTGTGTGCCCTGCGATGGGTTGGCACTCTGTCCAGGGTGTATCCTGCCTTGATGACCAATGACGCCTGAGATAGGCACAGGCTCCCCGTGACCCGAGGTAGTTTGTATAAGCGGTAGAAAATGAGTGAGAGAGTGAGTGAGAGAGTGTCAGGCAAGACCTTGAATAAGTTATTTAGCTATACAACTATTCTATAGTTACTACTGAAAGTAACTATACAAATGATGCTATAGAAAACTAATCAACACCATCTGACCAATCAGAATTCAGCATTTAACTGTACTGTTGTTTAAAAATGTGTAATTCACTTGTTTAATATTTGAAACTCCATTGTGCTGTGTACAACTTCCCTGTCTTGCACATTTGATTATATACACATGTTGATTTGAAAATAACAACAACAACAATAATAATAATAATAATAATAATAATAATAATAATAATAGTTTGAAGGCATGTGTTTAATTTCTGTGGGATTTCTTTTTTAAACACATTCTTCAATAATTCACAGTCGATACTGCAGAGCTCAAAATGAAGCACACAGTTAATCTGGAGCAAATGTGCCTGGATGATTTTATGGAAGCTCATCAGCTTGACGAAAATTCTTCAGAAGTGACTGGACTGGTCACATATTTCAATCTGTGCGATATCACAAGAAAGATGGCAAAGCGACTACATGATTTGAACGACAGCTACATCTTTTCCATGTGCTGGGAAAACCAAGCCAAAACATACTCACACACTGAGCAAGATGATGACGATGATGGTGATGAAACAGAGCCAAAAAAAGATATGGAGCCATGCACCCTAGAGTTCATCCATGCAAAAATATTTCAGCCTTGCAACAGTCAGTACCAAATGATCTACACCAGTTTGAAGAATGGTTCTATAACTTTCAAAATGGTCGATAACATCTTTGAGGTCTATAAGGGCAAATATGATGAACTTCGAAAAGATCTGGAAATAATGTGCAAAATAAATCCTAAAGATAATAAGCGGTGGATTAAAGAAAGAATCCATCAAATTCAACAATACCATGACCTAGACTTAGCAGCAGAATCAGCTCAAGTAATCATGGACATCAAGGAAACCCTATGCCCTGAGGGAGACTTCAAAATACTAAACAAATTGCTTGATATTGTGAGTTACCAAATTAAATCTATTATTAATGTGTAAATAAATTCTGATTAAAGAATATTTATGCTTAACCATATGTATATAATGAATTTACTTGTAAAAGATACAGAAGTAAGATGGAATTAAGATATTGTCTGTTTTTCAGAGTAAAACTGACTTTCTGGAGACAAGCTTAAATCAGATTGATGACAATTTAATAAATGCCAAAAACATATTGGCAGACATAACAGAGGGTCGCAGACTATGCCTTCAGGAGCTCTACCATAGCAGAAACTTTGCCGATTGGGTCAAAGTGGCCTTGCCAGGTACGTTTCTTAACCTGGAGTTTAAGCTGTAACTATATTAGGCAGTACTAACAGACTGTGTAATTTTTGTTATATTTATATTGTCAGAATGGAATATATTGTATGCATCCTGGTTTATACTGTTTACACTGTAAAGCATGGTAGCCTAATTAAGTTATGGCAATGTATTTCCTCTTTTTTCCAGTGTGTTTTGGAAATTGAATAACTCAAGTTTATATATTTAAAAAAATTAAATTGAATCTTTTAAAAGATGAAACTTAAGTATTCCATTTTCTTCACCAAAAGCATATGCATTTAGCTTTCCTTTTTGTTGTTGTAAAGTAGATTTCAACTTTAACATCACAAAGATTTTGTTTAGCAAATGCACCCTTTTCATCTGAACTCGGTTATCAGATATCTATTAACTATTAAAAACTCTTTGATATTTACAGATATCAGTCAGCTTAAAGTGTTTGTTGATCTTGCGACAATCTCTGCTGGAGAAAATGCTATGGATGTCGATCGAGTGGCCTGTTTCCATGATGTTGTGCAAGGATACTCTTCCATGCTTTATGGGCTAAGTGCTGATTCTGATTTTGATGCTTTTAAGAGAGCTCTGGAAAAACTATGGAAAGCCCTGGAAAGTGACAGCAACCTTGCAAAAAAGCTGGTATGCAATGTGTCTGTTTTCTAAAAAAAAAAAAGAAGTTCTACATTTTTATAGGTTACCTTTGCAGATAATAGGGTGTATTACTTGTATATTACAGGTTGGTTACCTTTGCAGATAATAGAGTATATCTACCCATGTTTATAGTATATCAATACCTTCCATGGATTCCAAGTATTATTTGACTTACATACACTTAATACTTATACTTACATACTACTGAATATGAAAGTAATGTGAAATCAATATCAGAGCATGTACATCACAATATGTACTTTCAATTCAAATGTTAATATGCAGTCAACAGTTGTGATAAAGTCACAGATTTTTTTCTTATAGGTCAGTCATTATGACTAAATTTATAGTATTGTTAATAGCATCATGTATGTTTGGTTTTATAGAAATGTATGCATTTATCTACTGTCTTTACATAGAGAGATTCTACTCGGCATTTGGATTGGCTAAATTCAGTGAAAGAGAGTCATGGCTCAGTGGAGTTATCCTCCCTCTCCTTTGCCACAGCCATAAATGAAAGAGGAGTGTATTCCATCACTGCACAAAAACAGAAAAAGGTTTACATTTATGTTACTTTGTGAATATGAATTTGCATTAATTTGCTTTTAATTTGGTTACATTTTTTATTTGAAGAATGTGTAATATTTAATTGCAGGGTTTACATAGAATATTATAAATATATAATTTACATTCAGATGTATATTGGTAAAATGGGCTCTTTCTTTAACAGACCAACATGGAAACTGCTCTAAAACTTTATGTCCCTGAGGGACATGGAGAAGAACAGGAGGTTCGCTGTTATTCTTTAGAAGACGTTAGAGATCTACAAAACAAACTCATGCTTATGTCCGGGAAGGCAGAGCACAACAATGAGGTTGAATATTTCACTGAGGTAAAAAACAAAACAAAACTGAGGTAGAATAAGTTTTCCTTTGTCAGATATTTGGCACATCTAGGAGTTGCTTCTTTGCTGACTCTGATGCCATAAATCTTTCTCTTTTTTCCTAAGGTTTTTGACCATGTTCAGAGACTAGCTGGGATATTTCTTGATCTTTTGTCTGCTGGAAACCCCTTATTCAGACACTGGGAAGCAAAAATCAACTGTTTATATCATCTCACCAACCAAAATATTATTATAGACTTTAATTTGAGTAGCATTCCTGAAAAAATACTAATAGATGGTAATGTCATTAAAGAACTTCCAAAACTTTGCAAAAAAATGGAAAGGTACCTAAGTGACTGGAGGAAGTTTATGGAAAAACAGAGATCTGAGAACTACTACCTTAATTATTACACTGCTGAGCAAATTGTCTATCTTTGTGAACAGCTCTCTTTGAAACATTTAAATGAAGACTTAGATGACTGTGCACTGATGATGCTGTCTTTTATCAACCCTAAGTCTTCTACATCTACTGTGTGGAAAATATGGAACCTTGTGTTTCAAGATTCCCAAACTGAGGAGGGCTTAACTACAAGTGTACGAGATATCTCAGACAAAGATTTCGGATTAGATAAATTAGATTTCATTTGGGATAAGTATATGACCGACATGAAGACCTTCCTAACAGATAAACTGGATATCTCAGGTTTAGGGAAATTTCTTGAGAATCTGAACAATAATTGGGAATTTGAGGATGATGACCAAGATGATTTCATGCATTTTCACACAGATAAAGAACAGAACGAGATTAGGCGAGAGTTGCCGAAAGGGCTGATGATGGGTCGTCCCAATCTCATAGTATGCCCTAAAGAAGAAATTCTGACGACTTGTCTCAGTGTTTACTCTGCCAGCAAATATGCCCCACTCCCATCATATGATGAAGTCCTACTGTGCAGTTCAACCACTCCGTGTGAGCATGTGGAACTTTTTTTAAGACGTTGCCTCAGCACTGGAAATATCAGCAAGAAGATATACACCCTGTTGTATGCTGATCTATTGAGTTATGAAGTCAGTTATGCTGTGGAGCAATTGTTTCACAAATTTCAATCTGGATCAAGAAAGGATTACAAACTTGTGATCATTTGCAGCTTAGAGCAAGAACATGCTTACATCCCTTCAGCATTTAGTCATTTCAAGTTGCACATAGTGCCAAGAGTATCCTTAGAGAGACTCCAAACATATCTCTGTAGACACTACACAGTGTCAACTGAACAGGCTAGTGCTGCTACTGTATTCAAAGACAGACAGTGTGTTGGAATTGTGTCATCAAAACAAGCAGGAGTTGGTGAGTAATGGAAAACTGTAAAATAAAAAAATAATTTCTTTCATCATTAGTTTAATTTATTTTAATAAAATGTAATAAATACATCCAAATATTTCTGGTTATTTCAGGAAAATCCTTGTATGTTCAGAGGCTTTATGAAAGGCTTGAGGCATCTGAAAGACCTGGAACTTCAAATCTGAAGTGCATTCGCTTAACTGAGCATGTAGTTGATGAAAGTGTAATCCTTTATTCACTGCTTGACACACCTAATCGGAATGGGCTTGTGATCTTTCATTTCGATGTTACAACAGCGGTAAGCATTTAGTTCTATGAAACGCAGCAAGAACTGTTACAAAATATTTACATGTACATATTTACATTTCTGTGGCTTTTTTTAGGTTCAAAAAGGATTGCATGAGTTTTTATTTAAACTCTTAGTACTTGGCTATTTAATGGACTCTGAAGGACGAATGTGGAAACGTAGCAGCCAGCACTTGTATGTCACTGAGATGTTAGAGCACACCACAGAATTTAGAAGATCTGTTGCAAGAACAGTAAGTGTTTTTTAAGCCTTATTTTTTATTATTAAAAAAACAGTGCTTTGTTTTGAAATAGGAGAGTCTGTATGATATAAAGATGTTTTTATTTACAGGAATCAAAGACATTGTTCACTGATGTTTTCCCTAAAGTGCAATGCAGACCACCTAAAGAAGTTTTGGAACTGGAAATGAGAGTAACAGATGATCCTAGCTTTGAGATTGAAGATCCACTTATGGATGATGAGTGTTTCAGAAGTGAGGCTTATCAGAGGCCTTATCAGTATTTGAAGCGCTTTCATGAGGGAATTGACCTTGACAACTTCGCCTACAGTGAAGTTGAAGGTTCCCATACAGAATGTCTTCAGACATTGTTTTTCTACTGTGGAATTGTTGATCCATCGTGGGCAGAGTTGAGGAACTTTGCATGGTTCCTAAACCTTCAGTTACTAGATTGTGAGACATCGATTTTCTGCAACATGGACATTGTTGGGGACACTCTGAGAGGCTTCAGAAAATTTGTGGTTGATTTCATGATTTTAATGGCCAAAGACTTTGCTACACCATCATTAAACATTTCGGATCAAAGTCTCAGAAGACAATATGTAGACCTAAGTGATGCTAATGAAGAAGATTTGGCTCCATTTCGCATCAGGAAAAGATGGGAGACTGAGCCCCATCCATACATCTTTTTTAATGATGATCATGAGTCCATGACTTTTATCGGATTCCACCTCAAGTTAAACAATGAGAATGGTGTTGATGCCTTTGATCCAGCGACTAACAGAGTCATAAGGAAGAACATCATGACAAAGCAGCTCTATACTGGCCTCAAGCACAACAAGGTCCCTTTTAACATTAATTTTGATGACTTAAAAAGAAGTGAAAAAATTGAGCTTTTATGCAGTGTTCTTGGTGTTAAATGGCCATCAGATCCTGATGAGACCTACCAGCTTACTATGGACAATATTTTGAAGATGATGGCAATTCACATGAGGTTCAGATGTGGCATTCCTGTCATTATCATGGGGGAAACTGGTTGTGGAAAGACAAGACTTATCAAATTCATGTGTGAGCTTCAAAGAAGTGGAATCCCAGCAGACAATATGAAATTGGTAAAGGTTCATGGTGGCACAACTCCTCATAACATATATGCTAAAGTACAAGAAGCTGAGACCATTGCATCCTTGAATAAAGAGAACTATGACCTTCAGTCAGTCATTTTCTTTGATGAAGCCAATACTACAGAAGCAATCAGCTGTCTGAAGGAAGTGCTTTGTGACAATTCTGTGCAAGGGCATAAACTTAAACCCCAAAGTGGTCTACAGGTAATTGCAGCTTGCAATCCATACAGAAAACACTCAGATGCAATGATTAATAGGTTGGAAGTAGCAGGTTTGGGATATATTGTGAACGCTAATCAGACACAGGATAAACTGGGCTCTATTCCTCTTCGTCAACTGGTGTACAGAGTTCATGCACTGCCTCCAAGTATGATTCCATTAGTTTGGGACTTTGGGCAGCTTGATGACAACACAGAAAAGATGTACATTCATCAAATTGTTAAGAGTGTAGTTGAAAACAATTCAGTTAACAAAGACTATATCAAGATGATGACAGATGTCCTGTCTACATCACAGTGCTACATGAGGAAGAGAAAAGATGAATGTAGCTTTGTCAGTTTGAGAGATGTTGAACGTTGCATGCAAGTATATGTGTGGTTCTACACCAATTCTGAAATGTTTTTTGAAGAGCTGGCAGAGTTTTTGAAGAAGAAGCAAAAACACTCAAAGAGTGGTTTTGTTGAAACAATCTCTTTAGATGACAAAGATCCTGTTGAATGGGCTCTGTTGATGGCAGTGGCAGTGTGCTATCATGTATGCTTGGAAAAGAAAAAGGAATTTTGGGCAAAGCTCTGCAAATTTTTTCCAAGCTACAACAAACCACAGAAAGTAAAGCAAGAAATCTCTCAAATACAAGAGCTTCTTCTTTATGATGTTCCTCTGGGTGGTACAATTGCTAAAAATAAAGCATTGAAAGAAAATGTGTTCATGATGGTGGTGTCCATTGAACTGCGAATTCCACTGTTTTTAGTTGGTAAGCCTGGGAGCTCAAAGTCTCTGGCAAAGACCTTAGTTGGAGATGCAATGCAAGGCCAATCTGCACACACTGCACTGTACAGGAAATTGAAACAAATTCACCTAACATCCTACCAGTGCAGTCCTCATTCAACCGCAGAGGGAATCATTAACACATTTAAACAGTGTGCTCGTTTTCAAGAGGGGAAAAATCTAAAAGAGTATGTCTCTGTTGTTGTGCTAGATGAGATAGGCCTAGCTGAAGACTCCCCAAAAATGCCTCTAAAAACCCTGCACCCCTTATTGGAAGAAGGTTGCATTGATGATGACCCACTACCCCATAAAAAGGTTGGATTTATTGGCATCTCAAACTGGGCTTTGGACCCAGCTAAAATGAACAGGGGAATCTTTGTCTCCCGAGGTGACCCAGATGAGAATGAACTCATTGAAACAGCAACTGGAATTTGTTCTTTGCAACCAGTCATTCTGGAAAACATCAAGCATCTTTTCCAGCCTTTGGCAGGTGCCTACCTACAAATCTACAGCACACAAGACAAAGGATTTTTTGGCTTACGTGATTACTACAGCTTAATCAAGATGCTATATGGTGTTTCCAGAGATTCTAATCCTTCTTCAAAGCAAATTGTTCATGCGGTCTTGAGAAATTTCAGTGGCTTGGATAATGTGGATGCTCTGAAAATCTTTGCCAAAAAACTTCACATAAAACCTTGCTTGGACAACCTCAGTACTATCGATTTGGTAAGGCAAAACATCACTGGTAAACCTCAGAACGAGGATTGTCGCTACCTTCTTATACTAACCAAGAACTTTGCAGGGCTTCAAATTCTTCAGCAAAATATCTTCATGGATAACGATCTTCCAGAAATCATTTTCGGTTCAAGTTTTCCTAAAGATCAGGAGTACACACAAGTCTGTAAGAATATCAACCGTGTGAAGATCTGCATGGAAACTGGCCAGACTGTTGTGCTTTTGAACCTTCAATGTCTTTATGAAAGTCTCTATGATGCATTAAACCAGTACTATGTTTTCCTGGGTGGACAGAAATATGTTGATCTTGGTCTTGGAACACATCGTGTGAAATGCAGAGTGCACGAAAAATTTCGACTTATTGTCATCGAGGAGAAGGATGTGGTCTACAAACAATTCCCCATTCCACTAATTAACAGACTCGAAAAACACTACCTTGACCTCAACAGTGTTCTAACGAATAGTATGAAAGAAGTTGTCAAACAGTTACAGAGCTGGGTCCAACGTTTTGTGGCTTCAAAAAGTCAGCATTCTGGTTCACACAAGTACTTGCCGCAAGACGTTTTCATTGGTTACCATTCAGATACTTGTTCCTCTGTGATACTACATGTAGTGGAAAAACTGAGAGATGACTTTGAGAATGCAGACATCCAAGACACACTGTTAAAGGAAGCCAAGCAAGTCTTACTGAATTGTGCCACCCCAGATTCTGTGGTACGGTTGGAATATACTGATTTGCCAGATGCAGAGACAGAGCAACTGTTTACTACATACTTTAAGGAACAGAAACACCACTCTCTTGGTGAGTTCATTGCATCTCATATCCCAAAGGGGCATCGGAGGCAGTACATTTTTACAGAGGTAGGATTTTCTATTTTTTCAAGTTCTACAGTATATTTCATTTTATTTAGAAATGGGATTTAATGTAGAATATTTACTATTGTTTTATGTTTTATGAAGGTTACAACTTTTTCAAGGTTGTTGACAGCTGCAGATATTAAAGAGCTTAAGCACAAAACAGGGATTAACACCATTGATCTCCTCTCACTGAGACAATTTGAGACAGAATTTTCTTTCCTCAAAAAATTAAGGTATAAATTTTTCTCTCAGTAATTTAACTTATACAGTGAATGTGGATAATATTATCCACTAAGGATGTATACAAAGAGGAAAATGATTTTTTTCTGCTATTTAATTTGTTTGGGAATTGTCTTTTCAGGCAGTTCCTAGACATACCATGTGCAGATAAGATTCTTCTAGTTCAAATGGATTTTGGTGATTCAGCAAGTGCAAATCTTCTTGCATCTGCCAGGTATGTGGTACATTTCCTGACCTATAATGATTGAAATATACTACATAGTGAGAATAATATGTTTAATTTTATAACCCAAACATCTACTGGGTTTTCATGCAGGTACTCATCCATGAATGAAATCATCCGATCAAAACATATAGATGAATGCAGAGTGTTTGTGTATTTCATCATCAAACTACCAAGAATGGAGGGTGGAACCTTTTACACTGGATTTCATGGAGGTTAATTTATTTTACTTAATTTTTACTATGAAATATGTATGTGAAACAATTTACTCAGTACTCACATTATGTCTTTAATCTTATTGGATATAAGGAGTAATTTTTCAATTATGGACTGACTTTATTATATTTCCTAAGAAATCAGAAAACAAAATCATTTTAGCTGCCAGAGATTCCTTAAATGTCTCCTTACAAAACCCTTCAACATATCAATAATTATATGTTTTTCTTAAACGGTATATTTTTACTTTAACTGTATGTTTTTAACCTGATTATTAATTTTTATTATTACTCTTAATAAAGTAATGCTAGAGTAATACTAGAGAGTGTATTAATATACACCTATGAGTTGTCTTGTAGCTAAAACTATTGTCAGAGCTGCTAAAATTGTAGATTAACAAAATAGAGAGGTGTAATACATACATAAATATGAATGCTACTCTGAGTGTATTAGATACATACCAGATTATACCTTTTTTCTTTTTTTTATAGGGCATTGGATGTCACTTCACATTGATGACCTTAGAAGTTCTCAAGAGATTGTATCAGATGTCCAGAATCTGAGAAATGTATCTATTTGTGAGCTCTTTGAGGAAGCTACAATGGAAACATCTGGTAATTATTACATATAAACTTTCAGAATCATCATTTAATTATGAAAGTTTCTTTTTTAATTAAATTGTTGTTTTCTTACAGAAGAAAATTCTGATGATTTGGTAAGCAGAGCATTATTGTAATAAATAGTATTCATTATTTGTTCAAACTATAGTCAATGTTATATCAGTACTAATTGTGTTTTAGACGTTGGATAAAGTGTTTGATACAACAGCGCTGCTGCGCAGTTGTATCCAGAGCTCTGTGGGCATGCTAAGAGATGTTGAAGATGAAGGAAGTCTTAGTACAAGAAGAGTGGACATTTTGCTTACACTCTTAGACAACAGTGACCAACTGAAAGGTTTGTCTGTTTTCTATCTGGTATTCTGCTCTGTTTCATATTGTTGGGGAATTTCATAATTTTAATAAAGATTGGTTTCTCCTATGTAATAGTTACGTTCATGGATATATTGAAAAAACGTCTTCATCTCTTGTTGAAAATACGTGAGGAGAATGCTGATATGCCCAAAAACTGGGTGTCTAGGGAAGCATCAAATATTGATGCTCTCCAAGAGGGAGGAACTTTTAAGTAAGCACACGCTATTGAGAAGCAGTATGTTGTTATGAATGTGACATTTTACATATAGAACAGTTTTTTTTCTGATTACATGTTTATTGTACAGTATTGTTTTAACTTTACTTTTACTATTGCTTTTACTATTTTTTGAATATTTGTTGATAGACACACCCTGTGGCGCAGAGTACAGACAGTGCTCACTCCATTCCTGGCACAGCTAATTTCTGTCATCGACCGTAACTGCAATCTCGACCTTCTGCTTGACACAAACAGCAAGGATGAAGTAAAAAATCTGTGGCTTCGCATATTTGACAACAAAGCAGTGCTGGAAATACCATACCTCCAAACTGGGCAAATGTGAGTTATCTTAATTATTCATTGTATTGTGTGTATGTATACATGCATGTATGTATGTATGTATGTATGTATGTATGTATGTAAATATGTTACATCTACAAAAACAGTACTGCACCTCTTGTTATCCCAGTCATGAATTTACAAAAGGGTAAAATGTTTGTTCATAGGTCTGAGCCACAGACCATCCAGATCCAAAGCCATATGTCAGGAGGAAGAACTATGTCCTGCACTATGCCCTTTAGCTGGAGGATTAAAGATCTGTTAGATGACCTCTGGGAGCACACTTTGCAGAAAGAAGGTGACTGTCTTTTCATATGTCTCATATCATGAATTCTGAAAGCACATTCATAAAATTATGTGCTAGTTTGAGTCTTTTAGAAACCACTGATCTCCTGGGTTTTTACACACTCAACAGTCTCTAAAGTTCCACAGAACCATTATAAAAAATCAAAGGTAAAAAAAATTGGTGTTTGAGTGGCAGTTCTTTCAGACTTCTTTCATCTTTCATGAAGGTAACATTTACCTGATATGATACCACATTTTAGAGACACGGTGAGCCGTAAAATTTGGTAAACCAGCTGAGTGTGCAGCTGAGGTGCATAGGCTAAATTAGTAAAAGACCATATTGCGTTACATTGAAAATTAGTATGCATTGCTAATTTTTTTTACCACTGCTGTGCACTGTTTCCACTTGTTTGACTGATTAGATAAGTCCATGAACGAGCTAATGTGGATGTATTTCTAATAAAGTGATTAACAATATTGTAAAAAGAGCTTTTTTCACCATAGATCAATCCCACAAGCAATTTGAGGAGGTCTTCAAACGAACAGTTCTGGGCGAATATTTTGAAAGTGTGGACAAAAAAATGCAGAAAGAATTTTTCCAAAGATATCTTCAAGATTTTGTTGCTTTAACAATGAAAGTCTTATCTGTTGGTGAAGGACAAGTAAGCTAATTCAGTATTTAGGTTTTATTATTTTTATTAAATGTATATAATAAGACATTTTTTAGGGCTAAACTGTTCTTATATCATCCATAATATTAATAAATTGGCTATTCTAGTTGCTGTGTGCTGCCATGACAAGCTGTGTGCATGAGCTATGCAGGAGGCGAGGCAGCTCAGTGGAAATGGAACTCTCCTTGCCACTTGTCCACTCTGCTTATCATGAGTTCCAGAAACGACTGCAGAATTTCTCCAGGATGATATCCATCCTGCCTCAAGTGGTCCTGTCTTTACAGGGAAATCCACATGTGATGGACACGACTGAGATGGTACGATCTTTTTCATTCTGTTTTTCTATTTAAGCTTAGACGTAAATTTATAAATAGAACTCCTCCTAGGGCTTTCGAGCCACATGCACCAAATTCGGATATTTAAGTATTGAGTTTCAGTTTCTCAATAGGATCTCTGTCATGGTTTATACTTAACTGTAATATTATATTGTGTTGATGATACTTAGTTGTATTTTTAATTAGTAACCGATAACAATTGTATCAGTCACAATGGATCATTTTGTGTATTATGTTAACTGTTGGCATTGTAATGACATAAAATATGATATTGATTTAAAATTTATTTAAAATTTTATGGAATGGAATTTCTTCCAGGCAGTATATTATAATTAATTGTCATTTTTTTTAAAGGTTTTAGATGTGTTTGGTGCTCTTGCATGTCTGGAGCACCTTGAGCTCCAGGAATTAACCCGAGACTTCCAGAAACACTGGCTGAAGCAAGTGATGAAACTTCAAGTCCCCATTGAAGTGGTGTGTTCAGAACAGAGCTTTAAGAAGTATGGGGAGAGGAGTCGTGAAATTGTGAAGCTTATACAGTAAGCATTTGCAACTGCTTGGTTCTCCAGTGATTATTTTTTATCTAGTCACCATTGATGATTCATTATAAACTTTGCTAGTTTAATCAGAGCAGTGTTTTCTGTGAATGGAAGATTTCTATTATAAACCTAATTTCATTATTATCATAATAATGTTCTTTTATTTTTTTATAAATCATTGAGCTTTATAACTAGCAGTACAATCATCAATATTTACACTTTCTTCTTACGCTACTTGTACTTATTATGCTTATAATGTATGTGTCAGAAATCGATGGAGACGTATCTTCACCCTGGCTCTGTTTGTGGAGCATGTACTGTTGGATAGTGAGGCTGAAGACGAGAGGCTAAAACCGCTGGTTATGGAGGGCATTCGAAACCTAGGGAAGGTTAGGATCTTTACTTCTTAATAAGCAGAACACACACATACCCAGCAAACATTTCTTACTCAATAATGTGAAAACGTATCAGTTATTTATCATTTATAATTACTGTATGGGGGGGCACGGTGGCTTAGTGGTTAGCACGTTTGCCTCACACCTCCAGGGTCGGGGTTCGATTCCCGCCTCCGCCTTGTGTGTGTGGAGTTTGCATGTTCTCCCCGTGCCTCAGGGGTTTCCTCCGGGTACTCCGGTTTCCTCCCCCGGTCCAAAGACATGCATGGTAGGTTGATTGGCATCTCTGGAAAATTGTCCCTAGTGTGTGAGTGTGTGAGTGCGTGAGTGAATGAGAGTTTGTGTGTGCCCTGCGATGGGTTGGCACTCCGTCCAGGGTGTATCCTGCCTTGATGCCCGATGACGCCTGAGATAGGCACAGGCTCCCCGTGACCCGAGGTAGTTCGGATAAACGGTAGAAGATGAATGAATGAATGAATGAATTACTGTATAGCTGCATCTACATTCATAACTGCAAAATCTGACGAAAAAACAAATCAGTTTTGTATATTACATAAACCGGCAACATTGTTGTCAAACTTCCACAATGTACAGTATGAAGCGTATATGATTACGTATTGACATTTATCATGCTCAATTCCTAGGTCATGGGAAGCATTTTCAGTACAGGCAATGGCTATTTATCTGGCTTTACACATGCAAAGATCTTCTATAATGAAATTATGGAACAATATATCTAACATTTTACCTCTATTAAATCAGACATTTTGCTATATAATAGTAATTAGCCTCCTAATTGATAAAGTAGCCTATAACATTTCTTAGCTTTTGCATGTAATATAAATTTATGTTTTCTACATGTTATGTAGTAATGTACATCAAATAAAGTTTCAGGCAACATTAATTTAAGTAAGTAAATAACGTTTAAGTCATTTCATTTCTCATTTTTTTGTCACAGGTACTCGAGAAAAGTTCAGACATGAAATTGGAGAAAACCTTTCTGGCTGTGATTGATATACTCAGATCCTGCAAGGAATCAGCAACTGACATCATATTCAGGTAAGATGTCCATCGATGCTCCTCTAATCTGTCATTTTCAGGCTCTTTTTAAGGCTCATTTAAATGTATTAAATCACTGTCCAACAAAGGTTTGGCCTCCAGACATGCCCCATATGTAGGGTAGAACCTCAAGACCCTGTAGAACTGCCATGCAATCATATCTTCTGCCAGCCTTGCATCAGAAGGTGGCTAATTCCAGGCCAGATGTTTTGTGCTCTATGTACCCAACCTGTGCCAGACGACTTTGAACAGAAAGTCTCTGAGGATGTTCGGTGGGTGTCTGTTTCTACACCTATGTCTTAATACAACACTAGTTTTTAAAAAGCTGCTCAGATTTCATCAGATCTACTACTAATGCACATGTAATCATTTGGGTTTGGTGATTTTTCAGATTGTGTCTCAAATTAAATGCACAGTTCAGACAGCGGTGCAACGCCTTTTTTATAGAGGTTGTGTCCACAGTTTGTTTTAAGGACAATTCCCCTCCATCCAGAGCTGTCATATTGCACCTATTGTCATTTCTCATGTTTGAGGCAAAGCCAGATTCCTTATCTCATGGTAAGCTACACTGTATGACTTTAAAAATATGGATGTACAATCATACAATATGTTACTGCCAATGGTACTGGTAGTGTTTGGTAGTGTTGTGATGGCAGTATTTCTTGTCCTCTCAGCACACTGTCATATCCACACCAAAGCTCTTTCACCATTCAATGAGTGTGTGGACAGAAATCCCATTATAAGATCTATGGTGCTTAAACTCCTACTGAAATACAGGTATGTACACACATGTATGCATTATCAAATGTTTCTTGCTCACTTATTATATTAACAACTGCATGCCACATTAATTCACCAAAAACTCTTATCTGTGAGGATATATTTAAATATTGCTGAATAAATTTAATATGAATGTGTCACATTTTCTCAGTTTTGATGAGGTGAAAGATTACCTCGAACAGCACCTGGAAATTATTCTGCAGAGCAAAATTCTGGATGGCACTGATAAAACTGAACTGTATGCTTTTTACATCAATTGCTTTGAGGTAAGAACACTGGTCAAAAACTACGTTTTAAAATCTCCAGATTTGATGGACACCACAGTGCTGCTGAATTCTTGATTCTGACTGATCAGAAAGTGTTGAGTAATGAGTGAAGGGCAGAGGCTATTGTGCTCATTTTAATACATTAAAGTCTAGTGCATTCTCCTAGTAATTTACTAAGTCTGATAATAAAGAGATTTAAAACATTTTGTTATTTAAATCTAAATATTGTTATTTAAGAAAATGCATCATCACTGATGTAATGTTTTCTTTTTTCAATTGGAGGATGAGTCTAAGCATGAGGGATGTTGCATTTTGCAGTTTCCTATTACATTATCATCTGTGAAACATAAGGGAACAAAACTAACCTGATTCATGTACATTTAACAAAATGACATATATTATTATTATATAATAATTATATGTGTGCTTCTTTAATAAATATAAAATTGAAGTATGGTATAAGAGGAATGAAACACTTTAATAATGACATAAGATTATTACAGAGCTCCTACATGTTTTATTACTTACATGTACAATCCAATTATATTTTTTTAGGATTCTATATTTGAGAAAAAGCAGTTGAGCTGCATGAATAAGCAGAAGGCATACCTGCAAGAGGGAAGAGATGTCCTGCAATATGTTTTGCGCACAAGTGGGATGGCCACAGAGGAGCTCTCTATAGAGAGCCTGAAGCAGGTTGCAAAACTGCGTATATGCTTGGACATGAGTGCTCAGCTGCTTAGCACATTACCAGGTAGTGGTTAGTTCTACAAAACTAAGATTGGCTTTATATTTATCATGATGTTCTGTGCTATTAGGAACAAGTTAAATGGAGAATGTAATGGTGAATAGAGAAGACAATGGCTAACATGCATGGGTATAACCTGTAGCACTTTATGTCTTTGTTAGGGAGCATGGAGAAACATCAGGAGGAGTTCTTGAATATGGTGATAGAGCTTTGTAAAAAGAGCAAAAATGACTGGTACAGAGTGTATCTGATCAGAAAGATTTGCAGCTTGAAGGGAATTGAAGCTGCTCGGGGAATGCAAAAGGAAGATAGGTTCCAATGGCTTTTTCCACAAGAACTCATACAACAGGTAGCTAAATAATATATATGTAGAAACTTCTGAGTCAGTTCTGATTTTGAAGTTAATGATTAAGTTGATGTAATATACTGAAAACCTTATGTGTTTCAGGAAGAGCATGCGGGCCATGTGGACCAGTACCTTGTGTATAGTAAAGATTATAAAACTATACGTGAAGCAGTTGCAAAGGCTGTAATTGAGGGTAGAGCACAGAGCATAGATGAAGCTGTCAAGGTATTTATTTATTTACTTATTTTTGGTTCTTTGTTTTATGTGTTACAATTTTTTGATTCAGTGGCTTTGATTTTATATACTCTATACTTTATCATTTGATAGACATGTACTTGTACTCCAAAAAGAAAAGCCTTCTATATCCTTCTGGCCCTTTTCCAAGACTTTACCAGTCTATTTCAAGCAGCCAACCCAGTCATCCATCCCAAACTAGAGGTTTGAGGTTTTAGTGTTTAATTTGTAAATCATGTAATCAGCAGAAAACATAGCACTTTCATTCAAGCTATATTCCATGTAATAATATTACAAGTATTTTTGTTTTATTGTTTTGTAGCAGCGTCAAGCTCTTGAGGATTACATCCAAGGCTTACAATATTTCACACCAGAGATGAAGGTGTTTGCTGAAAATCTAATAAACAATAGACTGGGCAAGCTAAGTGTTGACAGACATCAATCAAACACAAAGCTCACCCTCACAGAGCTGTGCATCCATCTGAAGGCGGTGCTGTTGTGTGGAATTGAGGGATTGTTGGCTCCTCTTAGACAGCTGGCATTTTCCCCTGCTTCAATGCAGGTACATGTGATCCTGTTTCACTTAATACACTAAACTACACAAGATATGCTTTTTGCAATCATCTGCCTTCTACTAAATTAGTATCTATATTTTGTTTTTTGTCATTTTTTTTACAGATGGCATTTATACCCACAATGCCTGAAGATATGCTGGCAACAGCACAAAAGGTTCTAGGTTTCACCTGGTATAGTAAGTTTAACAGAAAATTCTGCTCATTGGGAATCAATTTTTAAAATGAATTTAACACAATTTCACTGGATTCAGCAGTGCAACATTTTCTCCTAACTTGCAGTTAGGTTGAATTTAACAGTCTTTATATGATTGCAGATTTTTATACTGTTTATTTGTACCCTCTCACAGCCTGTCCCAATGGCCACCCATGTGTTGTTGACAAGGTAAGTTGTAGCTCTCATCTTTATTTTGCACCCTAATTGTATTCTTTGAAGCCACTATGATGGGGGAAGTTGTGGCCTAAAGGTTAGAGAGTTTGACTCCTAACCCTAAGGTTGTGGGTTCGAGTCTCTGCCCGGCCACGACCAAGGTGCCCCTGAGCAAGCCCCCGAACCCCCCCAACTGCTCCCCGGGCGCCGCAGCTTAAATGGCTGCCCACTGCTCCGGGTGTGTGTTCACGGTGTGTGTGTGTTCACTGCTGTGTGTGTGTGCACTTCGGATGGGTTAAATGCAGAGAACGAATTCTGAGTATGGGTCACCATACTTAGCCGTATGTCACGTCACGATGATGTTCTATAAACTTATAATGATATGTATTTATAGCTATTAATTTAGCAATTGTCACAGAATTTCAAATAGAATTCATATTCATAGTTCAAATAGAGTCATAATAAATTAAAGCTATAAAGCTGTAAATTAAATAATGGTGCCATGTGTACATTTATGTTATATTTTAAGACTTGTACTTAGTGCCAAAAGGATGTCCAGGAATTAAAATAAATGCACTCTGTGGAAAGCTAGGGAAATCTTCAGATTAGATTAGCATTAAATAAGCATGCAAATAGTTCACAGACATGGCAAGCCTCTGATGCATATATCGTCTTGTTGGCCTAGTGGTATTTAGGGTATTTTGCTATGTAATTTGTTATTAAGTATTTTGAATCACATGTAATCTAAAGTTTTTAATTTGTGTTTGTTCTTTTTCTTTAGTTTGGGGCGCTAACATTTTTAAAAAAATATTTCCCCATACATTTGTAATAATTTAATTTAGTAATGTGATTTGTTCACAAATGGGTTTGATTGCCTAGTGGAAATTAAATTAACATGTTTGATGAGACTTTTGGAACTCTCTGCCTTTGTAGAGTAAATATAATTTAAAGAGTCAAATGTATGTGAACTTGCATCTGCCTAAGATTCAAGTGCTTTTTAACTAAACTGATGTTTTGGACTGTAATGATGAATTTGAGATAAAAGGACATTGATCAATGCTGTCTTATGCAGTGTGGCAGACCCACTCGGCTGGGAAGATGTTTGGAGTGTGGAGAAACTGTGGGTGGACATAATCATCAACCCGTGCATGGATTTAATAAAATGCATAGAGAGTGAGTCGTCTATTAAATTAAGACAATTCATTATGGGAAAAATAAATCAAATCAATGAGATTTTAGATCAAATGACAGATATAATACTTAATAGTAACTCTTTAGGTTTTGTCTTTTTAGAGGGGATCGGACACAGTCAGGCCACATTCTGGGAGACCCACAGAGAAGAGATAACCCCGATGCTCTGGATACAAAAAACATGTCTCTGACTCCCTTTACACTGGTCCGAATGATGACCCATCTGGCCATGCTGCTCGGAGCATTAGATGAGCCTCAGGTATCTTTAATAGTGCACCAACTGATTACAGCTAATTCCACAAATTCACAATTTATTTTAGACTAAACCACGCCTGCATACTTTTCCCAGTGTATCGCACAAATTATCCAACCTCCAGTGCAGGATCCCTGTGAGTTTTTGATAAGGCATCTTATGAAGGACTTGGAACATCTTGGCAGAGCTCTGGGAAAAGGTGTTGATGACACAGTCACTACTGTACACTTGATGCTCAGCTGGGCCCTGGAGCCTCCTCAGAATGTTCATTGTAAGACCTGTTATATAAGAGCATAATTGTAACAAGTGCTTAATTTTTTTGTAATTAAACTGTTGAAAAAATGATGTCCTTTGTAGGGAATGCTGGCTATGATGACCTACTCAGAACCAAGGAAGCCAGGAATGCCTGGGAGATCACGTTGGCTCATAATGTCATTACTCCCAAATTGAAGGCAAGCCCTGACTTACTGCGCAACACTAGGATGTTACACTGGCCCATTTAGGAAAAGATATATAATGTGTATAATAACCATGCAGAAGTACATTTAAGTCAATAATTAGTATATATTTGATGTTCTGTTATGCAGCTGCAAAAGGAAATGTATTGATATAACAATGACATATTGCTATTTTGGTTTAAAAATAGCCCAATTTCCCATTTTCACCCATCAGGACTTTATAGACCATAAAGAAATCATCTAAATGTTGGGGCTGGAGTGGCACAGGAAGGGTGAATAACATATAATCATTTGTTGGATTGCAGACACAGGAGCACAATGTTCCTGACTTTAAGCAAATCCTTCAAAATATAACAGCTAATTTTAGTAAAATAACTACTGCTAAATATAACAGACAAGAACAATACAACTCAGTTGGCTACTTATGTTTTAAGTTATCTTCATTATGCATGAAACTAAAGTTATAACATTATGTCTAACAAAACTAGTAGATAGTCTATTTGCCATATAGAGCATAGAGCAGCTAATAAAATACAATACAAAAAACACAATGCTTTACAGTGCTAACACCTTCCTCCACGGGTGATCAAAATGCCACTCACACCACAATGCTTACTATCACCACAATGCTTAATTTTTTTGCATTTATATTATGGTCATAAAAGATGAGATCTTAAGATCTTTCTCATTCTGGATTATAGAAGCTGGACCGTAAGCTTAAAAAGGTGAATGAATCCATGAGAGAAGATGCCCGTGTGTCGTCTGATCCCATCCTAAAGCTGATGTACAGAGACCCGCGGACATTCCTGCCCTCCTTGCCTCAACAGTCTGTACTTCACAGCTCTGCTGTATGGAGCTGCAGGGAGAAGGGATCTCTGCTTAGTCTTACACACACTGTTGAGCAGAATGATGGAAAAGATTACTTTCCTCTACTCTGGAGATTTCTGCTGAAGGTTATTTCCATCTTCATTTCAGTGGCCCTGCTGTATGTCTTGTGTGTGGAAATTAGCTTTAATGATTAAGCTGTGATTTAGCAGTAAGATATTTTTTTCTGTTGTACTGTGAAGGAGTCTGAGTTCCGGCTGGTCAGCTTCCTTCCAGACATACTGGCTTTGGAGAGGAACCTAGTTAAGAAATTTCAGAATGTGCCTGATTTGATCTGTGGAACAATTAGGGATTTTACTGAGAAACAGCCATCTGGTAATGTCTATTATTATTATTATTATTATTATTATTATTATTATTATTATTATTATTATTATTATTATTATTATTATTATTATTATTATTATTATTATTATTATTATTATTATTATTGATCATGAACAAGCTTGATGTATGAATAGCTAAAAAGTATAATCTGGCTAAACAACATAACATCCTTAACATTTTGTACTTCACTAGCGCCTATGCGGAGCTGGTATGAGAAGCGCATTCAAATGTTCCTGAGTTCATGGAATCAGCTAAGGATGTCCTTGGCCACCTGTGAGTCTGTCACATCTGCTGTTTAGAGAACAACAATTCTCTGAGCATCCTTACCCTCACAATTACAAGCACAAACTAAGACTCCTACTATTTAGTTATTGAATGTCATACATAGTCATTTATGGTCTTGGGTGTCTGTGTAGATGAGGTGAATGTACCAGGAGATTACTGCAGTGTGGATCTTGATGAGAATAGCGAGTTGCAAGTGCTGATTCCTCGGAGGCAGGGAGCTGGGCTGTGTGCTACCGCGCTGCTTAGCTACCTGGTCTCTCTGCATAACCAGCTGGTCAGTGCAGCCAGCCAACACACAGGGGAGAATAACAGGTACTGGATACTGCATTTGGATTGTAATAGGATTTTATATTTTAAAACATGAATATAACAGTGGATGAATGGTTGTCGTTCTGCACAGCTACATGGTAAGCCTTGCAGAACTGAGTGACCTGCATGTGATCCGGTACGAAGTTGACAGAGACCTGCTCCCCTTGGTGCTGTCTAACTGCCAATACAGCATGGAGCGTGGACAGGAGATAATATCTGAATATGACCTTCACAAGATCCAGCAACAAGTCTTCACCCGTTTTTTACAAGGCAAACCCCAAATCTCACTGACTGTAAGTGAACAGCAATAACAAGTGATGAAACCATATTTGAATCCTTTGCATGTTTGCAGACTATGATATGAAGAGTAGAAACATGCATATCAAAGTTTAATGTATTGTAATTTTTTCTGCATTTTATAATCTTTATTTCAGGGAATTCCCACTCTGGTCAGCAGACAAGAACGCAATTATGACAATATATTAAAAGAGATAAGAGAAAAAGTGTCTCAGGTAAGAACTACACATGGATTTCACTTCAAAACCCTTTGGACAACAGTCATCCCCGACAGCATATAACAGATGTTGATCATTCATTATCATATTCTTTATATAATCATTATGGTGCACATTTGCTATTAAACGTATGAGGACTATAAACTTGTTCTACTAAACTCTTGATAGCAGCCTTAAATGGTTTTTTGAAAGCCTTTAGAAGTTCTACAGCTTAATGTGTTACCAAAGTTTTTTTCCCCCATTTCTACACAAATAATATCACTAATATTTGAGCTTTTGTGTAAATTTTTCAGGAACCCTTGACCTCTTTGAGTTCCTCTGGGCTGATATCAGAGCTACAGTCTCTCAGTGATGTCTGTGAGACTCTTTCAGCCATGGAGGTTGCTCTGGGCTTCTTGGCTATGACTGGAGGAGATGAGCACATGCCTCTGGAGGAGTACATGGAAAAAAGACTACACATGGGGAACCAGACTGCTCCTCATATCCTTAAGGTCAGTCAGTGGTTATAGAGTTAAAGATTGATAACATGGTGTGATAAAAAATCAGTAATCAGTCCTCATCAGTACTGTGTTTTATCTGATCCACTGTGTTTTTTCCATTATGGCGTGTGAAGACTCTGGGTAGATGTAGTCTGAAGCACTGTGTGGCTTTATGGCAGCTCCTTACTTCACTCAAGTCTGAACATATGCTTCGCCAAAAGAGGGTAGGGAATCATGTTTTCTGCCATATAGCAAGATAATACAAGATTTCTTCATCAGATGCATCGATATATTTATTTATTCCTTTGCTACTCTTCCTACTTAGGATCCATTCTTAGGAATCCCAGCAGAGTATCAGCAGGCACTCGAGGAAAAGGAGAAAAAGCTACTAGTCAATTTTGTGACTAAGAGCTCTGTGGATGTCTGGCTTCTTGAAATGCATGAATTTCTTTTTCTGAACCTGAAAAGCCAGGGAGCAACTGACACCTACACACCTTCCTGGAGGTGAGAACATAAATTGACTGTAGTAGGCATCAGCTAAAGTGTGGTTTTGGATGTTTGCTAAATTCATTCTATCTTTTTCATCAGCATTAAAGAAACCTTGGCCTCCTACATGGAGCGCAAAAATCTTGATGTTCCTCAAGATGTGGAGGAAGCCTTCCCAGATGAGATCCAATTGACCCACGTGGTGGAGACATGGAGGTTCATTGTGACCTACAAACAACAAAGATAAAGCTTTTAAAATAATAGTGCATTAATGATAATAGTGCATTCAAGCACGACTATTAGGACAATCTTTCACATTGTGTTCAACCTAACTATAATTAATTTTTATAATTCAGAGGACATTTTTTAGATCTTGGTAACGTTTTCTAATCTGGAAGCTTCAGGATATACTACAGGTTTTTGTTTGTTTCTTTTATTTATTATATTTTAAAATTGTCTATATCTATTGATTTAATAAATAAATAAATGTAATCAGCCTTTTATCAAACTTACAACACACCAGGCTTATTTTTTTATTATTCTGCTCTAGTAATTTAGCAACTGCAACTATGACTAAAGTAATGAAGGCATAAAATGTTTTAATTTTTTTGTTTGTTTTTTGGAGCACAAACTTCTTTTCATTTTGTTAAAGTTTTCCATAATGTAAATCTTATGGAAATGAGCGGTTTTTCATATTTTGTTTTTTTCCCTGAGATATTTTAACTTGTATAATATGTAATCAAACTTAATGTTAATCAGCATTATAGACAGAGAAGGGTTAAGTAATGCAGTCATGGCAACCTTTCTGTTTTCTGGAAGTGCTTATACCACTGGATGGAGCTGTGGACCATTTTACTTTTCCGAGTCCAACTCAGAAGTGTTACATTTACTATTTCTTCACTTAGTGTCATATAACCATATTTTCCCATTTATGTAACTCCTGTTAATCTGACCATTTCAAAGTGAGCAGATGAATTATATTTTCTTTGTATAAGTGATGCAATAAAATCCATGCTGTGCATAATTAAATCTTAACTTCTACATATGAGTCACTTACTGAATCTATATCTCTTTAAGTGTTTAACCCTGTTACACTCTTGCAGCAGCCTTAAAAGCAGAAGGGCAAAAAAAAAAAAATAAAAAATACAGACAATCATTTGCACAGCATACATGAAGCCACTCAAGCCCTATGCTGTACACTGCCTGATGAGTCACGACACGACCCCAAAAAAGCCAGTGATTTTCACCAGTCTACATTAACTGAAGCATTGTCTAGCATCCCTGCACAAGACTCTCACTTATCTCTGTAGACTATGGTATCTCCACCATCAACACCTTTATTATAATTTATAATGCCTGCTTTTCCTGTTCATGTGTCTCATGTTTCTGTCTCCAAGAACATTACTTTCAGTTACAACACTTTAAAAATAGTGTAATTTTCCAGGTTATAATTTGAGAAATTTTTGTCACACCATCCAAGTAAATATAATTGTGAAAATTAAGGTATTCATATCGAATGTTCATATTGAATCAGATACCAATCATGAATCTTTGTTGTGTTAATTCCAATACAGTGACGTAAAATGACATTCTACACACGCAAATGTAAAATTATTTGTATAATAAATCAGTTGCTGTTGGTACAGCAGGGATAAGAATATAGATTTTCTTTAAACACATCTGGACTAATGATGTGGAAGGAAGATGCAATCATTTCAATCAGGTACAATTAGACAACCTTGGCTTGATTAGGATTCTTTGATTGCAGTGGTCTCTTCAATCTCCCACAGTGTGTCTGTGTGTGTTTCCTCTTTACATACCTATATGTCATCAATAGGAACGTGATTATTTTTTTTAATTTAATTTCCATTTTAGCAATCAGTAAGTTATCTCCATAACAACTTGCCTTTCTTTATGCCAGTTGAATTTTAAAGGTTATTTTGACTCCTATTCCTGGATGTCAAATTCTGTCCCTATAGAAAACAAGCTTATGCTCATAGATAAAGTATGTTTTCTTAAGAGAAGCAGGCTTGAGTATACCTATGACTCATGTCCCAGATATACGACACAGCATTCATTCATATCAGCAGATTCCTGCAGCACCTCTTTATTTCTAATAAATAGGAGTTAGTTCTAAACAAATTAAATACAAAAAATAATTAATGAATGCACTGTCTGTGACTAATGGCAGAAAGATAAGGTTTGGAAAAGTCACACTGCCATCTGTTCAGATTACTGTCATTAAAGGTGTCAGAGGTTGATTTTATATTTAACATGCCGGTGATCATGTGGCCAGTGATATTCACTTTAAAGGGCATGCTTGTTTTAATGATGTTGCTCTTCTCTAAACATGATGATACATTTATTAAGAATATCTTTAAGCATGGCATGGAGGCTATATTTCATAGATGTAGTGGTTACTCTGTGACGTTAGTGTAAAGAATTTGAATGGCAAATGTGAGTGAGAAATGTAACATAAATATGAGTGATGATCATCTCTGAAATGTTTACCTTTTGCACCCAAACTGGTCTGACTCTCAGTACTCAGACTGACAAATTTCTCCTCAGATATGCAGGGTGTATTCATTTGTGAGGCATTAGAGAATGGTAAGACACTGCCTTTGATAAAGCATCACTTTGATTTTCCTTTACTCTGAAAAATTCATGGGGTGATGGGGGGGGGGTTTGCAATGAGGAAATTGTGAGGAATTAAATTCAGCTCTACTTTTCTGATGTGAACAGATTTGATTAGAAAATGTGCATTTATGTTCATTCATTAGGTTTATCTGAAACAGCTAATATCGGATACAGCCCAAGCATACAGATGAGCACTTGAGCATTTCTTCTGACTCTTAACCTTAAAAACACTAGCTTACAACCATAACCATTCTGAAACACCATGAAATAATCCTGCCAAACATAAATATACAAAAATACACAAGTTGGTGGTGATGCACCATACATTATGCTCTTTATGGACAGTTTCAATAGATATGACCTAAAAGCTAATTCCATACATTCATCCTATATTATCCAGTTCAAAACATCTACTATGTAAACCTAGCACATATTGACCACATAGGATATTTTGAGGCTCTTGCAATAAAGGCTTCCTATAGGACTGATAGGAAAATTTTGTGTAGCCTGCAATGTTCAATGTGTATAAGAGAGCTCACTGAACCATTTGTTTTCAGTGACTGATGGACCGATTTCCCAAAGTGTACTTGAAAGCAATATTGTCTTATAAGTAGCATTTCATTTTTTATAATATAAACACCCTCATCAGCTCATTATATATTTATATTTATGTCAAGTAGCAGTGTTGTTCAGTATTGAAATAATAGAATGACATTATGAATTCCACCACTGCTTTTACTGCACTCTAAAAGAAGTTCGCTGTTGCCTGAGGGAATTTTCTTTTAAATTTCAAAATAACATGAAAACAACATCAAACAATTTTTAAAAACCACAAGTACCACTTATTACGCCATTAAAAAAGGACAAAATATGCTTGCTGTTTATATAGGTGCCTGTGTGCTGAGTGCAGGCAGCTCTGAGGAGCTAAACACAGAAATGTGTTCAAGAACACTTTAAAATGAACAGAACTAACAATACAGACAATAAGGTTACAATTTATAAATATATTATATTTAATATAAATAATAAATATTGGATAAATAGACCTTCAGTTTTTAAATAGACCTTTAAACTAAAAAGGACCGACAACTGAAAGCAAACAAGCCAACCCATGAGAAAGACATGTTCATTATAGCTAAATAGCAAAGCATTATAAGTAAAACTGACCTTACTGGTGCAACCAACATGCTTTTACTTTTTTGTTTCTATTTTTAATCCAACAAGGTCTTTTACAGTCGACAGGGCAATTATCCAGAATAGGGCTGTGTGGGATGGTCTGTCACATTCCAGTAAAATTTTGTTTCTAACTAGAACTATAAAAATATTAAAGCAAAAAAGATTCAACAGTTCCTTTCCATCCCTCCTGGTCTGTTCTCCTCCATCATCTTTAAAGCAACTGAATGTCTTCTTTATGATGCCTGTAATTATATAGCTATAAAATCTCAGTTTAGCTGACAGGACCATGTGGCACCACAGCTCTGTCTTTGGCTTGTTTATTTGTCATTTTGTTGTACTATTATTGGATCACATTTGCAGTTTATATTTAGTTCAGCTGCTCATCGATCCTTGTAAAGTGAATAGGATTATTGCTTTATAAATTAGATAAAGTAAATGATATGGAAAGCAATTTTCCGGGTAAAGCCATCATGGAATACATGTGAATCAATAATGTGAATAAACAGGTGGAAAAAATTATTACCGTATGAACTGGAAATAGGAAATATGAATAAATAAAAATGAGCATATGTAAAGATATTGAAAGATATGGTAAGACTCACTAATGCTTGCAGCACTGGGGTTAATCAGAGAAGTATATATGACAGCATTTAATGAGCCCATGAGCAAATAGCTGATGCTGGGAATAATGATCAAAACATACAAGGCTGGAGCTGGAGGCTATTCTGACCCATCTAGAGACTCCTTGACAAAATATTTTTTATTTGAAAGCATGGGTTTGACCATGAAATTAGGCTGCTGTGTTCCATATAATACTAAGGTTGGGCTCTGTTCTGTGGATCAAATAGTGCCTCAGTGAGTGTGCACAGCTGTGATGATGCTACCCCTATGATACACAGCCCTGTCAGGCCATTGTTCAGTTCTGCTTGAAGTGATAATATTACTGATTAACATTGAAGTAGTAATCAGTCATATAACCAAGCGTAGTTACATTCTACTCCTGAATTTACATTTCCACAAATGGACACTATAAGATTATAAATAAATAAATTGTTAGGACTGATAAAACCCCTTGTCATTCTATGTCATCTGTGAGTCTTTCTCTGTCTGTCCTTTCTCCAAGAGCAGTAGGCTCTGAATGACAGGAGTGAAAGAAACCCACATACTACAGATGATTGAGACCAATTAGGTACTGCAACTTGAGGTGAACTTAGACTCAATTCAACTTTGACTAAAAAATGTGTGTGTACATTTATATAGTCCTGTTAAAATTCATTAAGTGTAATGTGTGACAACAAGCTGCATCTCAGATAACTTAACAACAATGTATTTGTAACTATAGGCTTGGCAGACACTTTAGTTTCCAATGGGTGGCTTTTTAGCTGGCATGGCCAATAGCAGACGGGGTGACAGGTGGAGCTGGGCGCCTACTGAGGTCTGTGGGCGAGGTTTTGATAGATGCTAAAGCCTGTTCCTCTGTGCCCAGCCTACCAGTGGCATCACTGAGTCACAGGGAGGAGGAGAATCACAGCAAGCAGAGACATATGGCATCTGTTCTCTGGTGAGCACTCCTGTCCCTTCTTCTGTCTTCTTGTCCTTTATACGTAAATGTTTTTGACGCTTAATCCAATTAAGCCTCTAACAAGGGGTAGCCTAGGATCTTGTCACAAAATCAACTAATATGCACTCATTAATGATGTCGAGTCAGCTTTGGATTATTTGTACTCTCTCTTTGTTACCCAGAATATCCATTCTAAGTATTATTTTGTGTTTATTAGATTAGCACATTCTCCCTCCTCTGCCTCCTACTCTGACTTAATATTACATCAGAGACAACAAGAGTGTGCGCAAGCAAGATTTAAAGATGTTGCTGATATTGGCAAAGACGAGCATAGGGGGCTGTGCCTACAGTAGGCTGTACAGATAGCACCCCAATGATTTAACACAATATTTGGATGTCATATTCCGTTTCACTGATTTGAAAATGTTGTATTACATTTAAGATGTTGATCTTCTAATATTTGTCAACAGTGTTTACATACAGCATTCTTTTTAATGTTACTTTTAGAGACATATTTATGACTCATTGTGATTCACAATCCATCATTTCTACATTTAAAATCCACTTATTCATGAGCATGAATAAGTTCAAAGACTGTACAAGTGAAATAATATTTAAAATAAAAATGAGTTGGTCAGTGTTGCAAATTCATATCCAATTACATTCTACTATTTTTCATGTAAACTAACCGACACAATATGCCAAAGTGTATTATTCCATATATTATACTGACATACACACCAGCTCCTATATTCATATTCAAATTAATTTACATAGGGAAATGTCATAACATAACCAATATGAAATTCTTTCAACCTCACACAACGGACTGACAAAGCAGGAGCAAATTAAGTTCCAGACAGAGAGTCAGAGAAAGAGACTATTCATAATACACAGAGATAGATAACATAGTATGGATGAAAGGTTGATAATATGATGAAATACAATGCAGCCTAAATTAGTTTTTTCTATTAAGGAATAAAAAACACAGACAGAGAAGAGTATTAAGAGTGAGGGAGATAGGAAGAGAGATTGTGAGAGTGTAGGTGGTGGATATAAGCATCACAGCTCAGTATTATGTTTAGCAGTCTCTTGGCCACGTATGATGTCATAGCAGCAAATCAACCAATCAGGAATCTAAGACCTCTTTGCTCTCATTGGCCCCACCCTCCTCTTGGCTCCTTATACTCCACTCGGCTCAACTAGAAAACATACAACGTACTGTCAGATGAGCAGAGCAGACGCACACTATAACCACAAACACAGCCACACAGAGAAGGAGTGTGTGTGAGTCTTCTCTCCCTTGGGCATGATGCTAGTACCTCCTCTCCCTCCTTCCTTTTCTTTATAACCTCTGTGTGTTTCTTTCTTTCCTTTTCCTCACTCCTTCTAAATCCCTCTCTTTGGAATCTTTTTTCCTCTAGGCAAATGCGTCCCGCTGACAAAGATAGTAAAGGAAGGCACGAGCACCAGCAGAGGAATCGTCACCATAAGCAGCAGCAGCAGCAGCAACAGTGGTCTCTAACTGTTCAAATCTCACCTGGCTCACAGCTCAGAGATGGGCTGTTCATCCGGACGTCTGCCCTGTCAGCTTCCAGCCAGTGCACAGCTGCCAACACTGGACACTGACTCCAACCTAGCCCAAGATGGAAGAGCACCCCCGACCACCCCTAAAACCCCAGAGAACCTGTCCACTCTGGAGCGTCTTACACAGGCTACCGGGGGCACAGAAAAGTCCTGGTACCGCTGTGTTTTTCCCTTCGGAGTCATTTCCCTGGTGATAGGCATGGCAGGTACAGGTGTCACCTTCACTTTTAACACCCTGCTTCAAACTAAAGTAGTGTCTCTGGTGCTGCTGGTAGTTGGCTTTGTCATGCTACTGGTGGCAGCTGCCTGTTGGAGGGTCCACAGGGCAAAGAGGAAGGAGAAGAAGGAAGGAGTTTTCTTCAGCGCTGAGCACGGCACACTATGAGATACTCTCCTGCTTACCTGCTTGACAGGAAAGTACTTCATTTTGTAAGATGTTTGTCTTTTAATAGAAGAAACTTGGTCTTCATAGAAGGTATGATCTGTATTGGACATCTTAAAGCAGCATTAACATCTGGCTATGCTGGCAGCCCTTGTGGCATAAGGATATAAACAACAACAAAAAAAGTTTGAGATTAGACCATGCTGTGAAATTTATTTTACTTCTCCTTGCACTGTATTTCTGAGGACCTATGTAACAAGAATGTAGTTAGCTCTATGTGAACTTAAAAATGGACCATGGTCCCTTACAGTGCTGCAAGTGTCATTTATATGTACTACTGTAGGCAAGAAGTGCCAAGAAACATAGATGGAAACAAACTTGAAGAGGGAACATACTGTATGTGACATGCTTATTAGAAAGCAATTATTACCAGAATATAGAAGAGAGCAACTCTCTAACAAACTGACAGCTGGCCAGTGTAAGAGAAGAAACACAGAGGAACGCTGAGGCCAGTAGACGCAGCAATGAGCAAGAAAAAGCAAGTTATATCTTCAATGAGCATAATTTCTCTCAGAAGACTTAGAATTAGAGAACACACTGATCCTTAATGCTTCATTATCTGCTCTACAAGCCTGAGAGGACTTTTCTAACTCCTCAGAGTGGTGAAGATATAAGCTATAAGGTACTATTTGCAAAGTTATATTTTTGGTGGTGTTGTTGAAAAGTAAAGTGTCTGTGCACGAGTGTCCTCTCATGTTCTTGCATGTGTTTTTGCACAGTGTTTGTAAAAGCACTCAGGTATTTGAGTGGGTTCTTACATTGCTGTAAGATCGATGGAAGAAAGTGCTTAACCATAAAAGACATTAGTGGGTCTTTCTCTACTGCTAAACTTGGAAACCTCTAGAGAACTGGTGATAACAGTCCTATGATTTGAAGTGTGTTACTTTCGCATCTGCGGTTAGTCATGCTGTTGTGCACTGTGTTAAATGCTGAATTATTTTACTTTCTGTCAACAAATGAATGTATTACCAGCTTGATAGATTATTAAATATATTGTAATAAAAAGTCATTTTACTGTATAAAAAAGAACAAACTGAAGGTGAATGATCATAAGTCTCATCTGTTCTTTAAGCATATTTTAAAAGAGGTTCTTTTTCTATCTCCGTGAAAAGAATGAAAGACTATTTTGTATCTAGTGTGTATTCTTTCAGTGCCTGTTTTTTACATTCAGTATTTTCGTATCAGTTTTCACTGGTTGTTACAGTGTTACAATAGCATCAGTGTTCTTTTATAACAGCTCGTTGATCTCATCTCTATTAATAGCATTACCACCAGAAATGATAGTAGTGACGGGGATACCTGTGCTTCACAGAAATTGCCTTGGCTTGAGAAACAAGAAACAAATTATGTTTCTACCATGTGCCCTCAGCTGTGTGCTGACATTGTAGTGCCTGTCTATGTCCTTATATCTGCAGCTATCAGGAAATGCTGGGAGAAAAATGGAGGGGGATAGGAAGCAAGAATGAGAGAAGGAGGGAGGGGGAGCTGCTCTGAGAATTCATTGATAAAAAAGCAGCCGGAAATAGTCCTGCGTGTTTGGAATACAAATCAGAACAAAGCTAAAAACATTATGTGACAGTATGCCTTATATACATATACATGTCTTTTATTGTGAATATTGATTAATATTCATAATCCATTTCAACAGTATATACTCTGCATTGATTTGCTTTGAATATGTCTACATGAGTGAAATGGGAATTGATTCAGCACTGAGATGTCTTCTCATTTGCACCTCAAATGTTAAAAACTAGCAAAAACCTTAAGGCAGTTCTCAAAGAGTGGCATACAAGCTACAAATTCAACTCATTTCCACATACCATGCACATCATGCTTTCTATCTGAAAAAATATCAGGTGTTTTTAGGTGACTTTGGAAACTGCCACATGCTGAGGGATAAATATAGTGTATGTAGCTTTTTGGCCAAGACGTTCGAGTATAGGCTTCCTTATTCAAAACAGTATATATATATATATATATATATATATATATATATATATATATATATATATATATATATATATATATAAACTGTGTGTGTGCGTGTGTGTGTGTGTGTGTGTGTGTGTGTGTGTGTGTGTGTGTGCGTGTGTGTGTGTTTGCTTTTCTTTTTATAGTGTTTAATGTCAATAGACATATTTATCAACTTTTGTCACATTTACATTGTGTATTAAATACAAACATATAACATGTGATGCATCCTTGTCTTTATTAAGACTGGAAGTGGCTTTCATAAAAGCTGAATGCTTTATTTACAGATGAACAGGCAATTCATCAGAATGGCACTAATGCACATTCTCCAGACAAAAAGAGCACTCTACCTTTTTTGCGTTGTCATTAATATTCACACAGACATCTCCACCCCCTAACCCACTCTCCCTCCCCTCCCTTCCCCCACAGAGAACCACAAAGACTGTTTTCAGTGCCTGCCATAATCTGCTAAAAATAACTCTGCGTGATAGAGTAAGAGACAGGGAGAGAGAGAGAGAGAGAGAGAGAGAGAGAGAGAGAGAGAGAGAGAGAGAGAGAGAGAGAGAGAGAGAGAGAGAGAGAGAGAGAGAGAGAGAATCTCTGTTTGTAACATTCAAAACAGAGGTTAATATCCAACCACCTGGAGAAGGATAAAAGCATGAAAATACAACCACCTGGAAGCTATACTCTTTGAGATGGATACACTTTGAGGAATAATACCACCTGGAGATGGGTGACTGTGAAAAAGGTTGGCAGTATGTAAATTATCTACATAATATGACAAATCTCTTCTTGTATCAGAATTTCTCTTAATTAGTGGCCATTCATTATTCTGGGAAGATGGAGCTGGGTTTGGTGAATTAAATTATTTAATATAAAGCTTCTTCATCTATAATGTAGACTGTTTACTGCTAGGCATCGAGACAAAAGCAGTATAGTCAGATATTGATCTTGGTAGCCATAAATATGTGCAAAAAATAACAAAAAAAAAGAGAATTCCTTTAAGCCTCTCCACCTAAGAGCCTTTTAAGTGACACATGGCACATTATTCATTATCAAGCATTAGGTCACAAACTCCAAAATGAAATTTGTGCTTTCTATTGACTTTTATACCTCCCCATTTGTTTTAACAAGTCTTATGACTTCAATCCTCATATAGAATACGATATATTATCGCTTATTGCATTTATAACCTTAGATACCTAACATCCTAATCTTTATTTTTAATCATAAAATAAAATAAATTGAATATAACTTATTTTGTCAATGCACAGACATTTACTTATACAGTAATATTTAGTATTTAAATAACAATATTTAATATTTCACAACTTCGGTATTTAGTCATTCTTTTACAAAGGATTAAATGTTTGTAGTACGGTTGCCTGTGTGTAGTGGGTGACAGAGAGAGAGAGAGAGAGAGAGAGAGAGAGAGAGAGAGAGAGAGAGAGAGAGAGAGAGAAGCTTGGTTGCTTTGTTACCATGGAAAATCCCTCAAGTATAGAATAGCTGTTTCAAGGCTTCACGCAAGTCCTTCTGCAAAGGACTATTTTTAGGTTTTGTTTCAGATCTAAACATCAGCAGTACAACATCCCTTGTAAATTTTCAACATACCAATGTTCTCGCACTTGTAGTGAGAGGTGCAACAGTCACATGTTCTTTCAAATCAATAAAACATCTATGACTAATCACCCATAAACTATAAACCAATAGCTCGAAGGCACATTGGAGCACACATAATTTATTACACGAATAACTTTATTATACTAGGAAAAGCATTTATGTATTACTGAATTATAAAATTGATGATATTCTTAGTTTTTCCAGTTTACCTCATTAACCATTAAGCAAATGATACATAACAGCAGCAAATTATTTAAGAAATACAACTTGACAGGACATGCCCTTATTACAAAAATACTCACAAATGGAGCAATCATGAAGCTGAAATTTTCATACAGCACATAAAAGAGTGTTTTACTCCTCTTATACTACAGCAGTATGGCGACAGTTATAAGGTTTTATTTATTAAAGAAAAGGAGGACACATTTTATACATCTATTCTCTAAACCACTTACTCTACAGGAGACACTGGGAACAAGGTAGGGTACAGTACAGCCAGGATATGATGCCATTCTATCACAGGGTACAACTGCACTAAATGACACAAATTGCACTCTACAGTCAATTTAGAGATGCCAGTCAATACAATGCATCTTGTACTGACTGGCTGTGGAGGAAACAGGAGAACTTGGAGGAACCCTTGAGGCAGTGGGAGAACATGCAAAGTCCACCTTGATATGTGAGGTAAATGTGCTAACCACCAAGCCATTTGTAATTAAATTGCAAAAGCATGCATTGTCCTTTTAATGTTAGAAGCATTCTAAAGACAACTGCACATGTATTTGTCATAATAATGTCAATTGTCTTTTGTGAATGTTATAAGAGTAATACATTTTTTGTATTTGGTCTTTCAAAATCAATTAAGGCTATGGACTCTATACCTATAAAAATTGCAGTTGTGTGTCAGCATCAGCCCACAATAGGGAGCCTGCGTGTGAGAGATAACAACAGAGGATCCTTTTATTTAGCCGGGTGACCATCACCATCCTCCATCACGCAGCAAGAGGCAACTTGGCTCTGATCCTTCTCTAATCAGAGGCTTCAGCAGCTGTGTGGTTTCCGAAACATGAATCACACCATTCCATTACACAGAAAAATTGCATGTAACACTGCAGGACCTCATGGCACATACTATAACACACCTAAACCATCCATTAACACATATAAATAGCATATGATATGCCCACATTCAAGCACACATAAAACCATACAAATGAATTTCAGAGTATTTACAATTAATTTCTGATTACTTCCAATAAACAGTTCAATGCTTTGCTTGTGACCTTTTTTTAATCCATGATCTTTCTGTTGATTGCTTAGGCTTGTCACTGATTGTATTATTTAGTTATTGTTTATTGGCATTGTTAACTTCCAGTGGGTTCAGGTTTATTCTTGTAAACTTCATATTAGTAGCCAGTATAAAGCCAGTAGCCCCACTGTCCAGTTCCACAGACACATTTGATATTTCTTGCATTAACTTATCGAGAAGAATATTTTGGAATTTTGTGTAAGCAATATCAACAACTCCACCAATGGTTGTAAGAAACATACACAGAATGGCATTAAGACTGAGGCTGATTTCTTTCTACCCCAGAGTGGAGATCCATGTAGCCTCTCAGTGAGTCATGTCAGGTGAATACAGAGTGAAACCCCCCTTAGATTTATAGCCCTCTTAGCTGACACATCCTTAACACATCTTCAATAGCAATTGAGAAAGCATGTGGACAATTTATTCTATTACACTTTACCCCAAAATGCTTTTAATTAAGATACTAACAATAGATAAACTAGGGACATATTATACAATAGAAGTAATTAAACTTTGATATTATTATTTAAGAAAATACTATTTTTAGATATTTACAGTGAACACAAAGGTCACTGGAAGGCATGAAAAACTTAAAACTATTATATTGAAGATCCCTGTTGTGTCTTTTAAGATTTATTATGCAATCATGACACCTTGTTATACAATGCCTATCCCTAATAGTTAATTGTTGAGCTATTATTAAATGTTATATTTTAGCCTCAATCTAATTTCACCCCAGGCACAATAGACCTTTCCTGTAGCTTTACCTGTAGTTAATCTAACACTATATGTTTGTTATATATTACTTAATTATATGCTTATATACTGTTAACACTGGGTTTGTTTTTCTAGCTGTTTTCATGTTTTGTGTTTTGTCATGTTTGTGTATATATATGTACATGTGTTGTGACCTTTTTTTCTTTGGTTCTTTGAATATTGTCTTTTCTCCTCATTAGGACCTCTTGCTCTTACCATTATTGTTGTTATTGTTGCTGTAATTGTTTTTAAATTTTCATGCCATAAACTCGATTCAGCTTGATGTTATTAAACATTATTAAACCTGGAAACCCATATATCACTTTATTTCTTTATAAAGGTTTATTAAACCACAATTACACACATAAACATTCATTTGCCTCTCGCTTGTTATTTCACATAATTCTTCAAGTTCCTCAACAGTGACATGCATGTTCTTTTTATTTTTAATTGAGTTGTAATGTGAAACGGTTCTCACTGAAAAATCCCAAAGAAGCCTAGTGCTTTAGTGCATTCCTCCCCAAATGCATGTTTTATTATCTACAAATATTCCCGTGTTGACATGGGAGTTGTTAAGATTTTAAGAGACAACAGGCACTATGACCTGAGAGAATGGGAAATGGAAATGTGTGGGCAAATGTTGTGATAAGACTATAAAATGAATAAAGGCAACAAATTGTGTGTGTGTGTGTGTGTGTGTGTGTGTGTGTGTGTGTGTGTGTGTGTGTGTGTGTGTGTGTGTGTGTGTGTGTGTGTGTGTGTGTGTGTGTGTGTCTTTGAAAGAGAGAAAGAAATAGAGTTGTCAGAGTAATCAAAGAGCTCCTTGACCTTTATTCTCTCCTGCTTCACCTCTCTGTCTCCAGCATGACAATGCTGTACCTTTGCCATGAAACCTGGGAGTTTACTTGCATTCTGAATACTAATATCTGGCTTCTTGAAAAGAGGAAAATATGATCAATTTATCCTAAAAAGATAATCATTTTACCTAAGCAAAGATAAATAATCAGAGAGAAATGAATAATAAAGATGATTATGTAAAAGTGGCATGTTTCTTTGTTAAGAAGGAAATTAGTCACACCGTGATGTTCAAGACATCTGCACTCATGTAGTCTGGATAAAGTTGATTTTTTTTCTTCTCAAATACAAACTCTTTGAGCAAATCATAATCAACAACTGCTGACTTTTTTTCTGCTGAGACAATACCAGGATTTGGGGCCAATTAGAGCCTTAGAGCTGACTCAGATCAGTTATGAAATGAGTTGGATTTGTTTTCAAATGATGTGTCAAATATTATAAGTATATGTAAAATATATATTTTTAATCCAGCATGTATCTTACACTACTGATAATGACAGATACATTATGGTACATTTAATAGGCTTATTTCAGTATATAAAATATTAATATAATTTTGCAATTTCATGACATTTCTCTACATCCTTGTTTGTTTTAGGAATCAATTAATTTACCCCTACTAATCTTGTTGTCACTGGAACTGACACTGGAATAACAGACTACATTATTTTTCCATGGCCTACATAGAAACTAACAGTCACATGACCACCATGCTGTAAAATATTTTGTTTTCTACTCATACATTCAATAATGATGTGTGACTCAGAGTTTAAAAGAATCCAGCTGAAGGCTTTATACACACATCACACAAGACATACATATCAGAAAGGGCATATGACTAAACAGGGAGAAAAAGCATTTTGAATCACAGATAATTGATATAATCGCACAGATTACAGAAGTAACCAAAAAACTTCACCCCAGAAACTCATTTCTTGGCCAATCTGTTTATTATTAGCAAACACTGACTATAAATTAAACTATAACTCATATTATCAAATCAGAATCTTAAATATATTTTTTTTTCTTGTTTGCTTTAGAAAATGCCATTGTTACACTGGAGACAGAGAGGTGATGCAAGAGAGAGTAAAGGTCAAGGAGCTCTTTCCCCTGTTGTGCTGCTCTAAGCTTGGTCGCTATGGCTTTTTTCAGTAATCAGGAACTCTGGCACGCTTAATATGCAGGTGACAGTGATAAAGGTCTAAGCTATTTTATTTATTTATTTATTTACTTACTTACTTACTTACTTACTTACTTACTTACTTACTTACTTTTTTGCATTATTTACTGCTCCTGTAGTACAATTTTGCAATAAATGAAACACTTGAAAGTGAGAGAGCAAAAGGGGGATAATACATCCTAAAAGAAAAGCACACACATACTATTAGTGATAGTAGGACAATATTTTATGAGCCAGGCTAGATAGAATGTGTAAAAAGAAAAGCAAAGAAAGCAATTGAAAGAAAACAGTTAGTGTCTCTTTTTTGTTATAGTTCTTTTTTCTCTTTCAATAAACAGTTATTCTAACTGACCCTATTGACATATAGACATTGATTACTCTATTTTCTTGTAAGTTCTTATTGTGTTTTTCAGGCAAGAAAACCCATGGTTTTGAAACCCAGTGAAGATGGGGAAGGGTCAATGTGCATGTTACACACATGTAGATTAGACTATGAGACAAAATGTACACATTCACTTCACTGTCATTCTTTCCAAATTATGTCTTGGCAGCCTGTTGAGTTAAAATGGAACAATTAGTGTATCATAGCTTACACACTACTCTAATTACACTTTAATTGCTTTTTTTCTGTTACGCCCACACACTCAGAGCTTTATATCACCAAGTTGATATTATCGCATGTGTGCCTGGCTTGGTGGGTGGATGCGCTGGGGGCGTTTGGTAAAAATGTCACCAGAGAGAAAGATAGGCATGCCAATAGGCTTAGATCTTAGACTTACTAGACCTTCTTCAGTCAAATAGAGAGTGTTTTTGGCCATTAGGCAATAATGTAATGAGATTATAGTTATTAAAACATTATCTCGGTTGTAACCTATTATAATGAAAGAGACACATTTCCTGGAAATTAGACCATGCCCGAAGAGGCATGTGTCATCTCTGCTTGTCCCTCCTGCTGAGTCAAACTATTACTTTATATGGTATAGTAACCTCTTAACACGGGTATGTTTTGCTTTATCAAACACACATCACTGCCATTCTTTGTTCATCTAGTATGTATGAGGTTAGAATCCATGAGTTGATCTATTTAAACCTAGCAGTAGTTTTCAAATTACATTTCAGACTTGACATTTCTTTGTGCATTTATAATGTACTGATTACTGCCAGGGGGCAGGGTGGCTTACTGGTTAGCACGTGGCTTAGTGGTTAGCACACCTCCAGGGTTGGGGGTTTGATTCCCGCCTCTGCCTTGTGTGTGGAGTTTGCATGTTCTCCCCTTACTCCGGGTACTCCGGTTTCCTCCCCCGGCCCAAAGATGTGCATGGTAGGTTGATTGGCATCTCTGGAAAATTGTCCGTAGTGTGTGATCGCGTGAGTGAATGAGAGTGTGTGCCCTGCGATGGGTTGGCACTCCATCCAGGGTGTATCCTGCCTTGATGCCCGATGACGCCTGAAATAGGCACAGGCTCCCCGTGACCCGAGGTAGTTCGGATAAACGGTAGAAAATGAATGAATGAATGAATGAATGAATGAATGAATGAATGAATGAATGATTACTGCCATCCATTTAAATGGTTCATTTACCCGATGGTTTTGATAACTTAGAATGTCAAACAGATTGGCTCTTTGGGTACTTTAGCATTAGACATTAAAGACTTTACTGTCAGAAATAAAATACCCTTGACAACAAAATTTATCCACATCAGTGCCAAAATTAATGATGTTCAGGACCTAGGTTTAGTAATGATGTTTAGGACCTGGGGTTATAAATGTATTTGTTGGCAACAATTAGGTACTGAAATTATAACAGACCTTCCAAAAAATGACATATAGCACAGAGATGGCCTAATTATAAACAAGCTATCATGATGGCTTCAAAAATATGTCTTGTGCCATATGCATTTGTTTATGTTTTGTGTCCTCACATGTGTTAGCCCCACCCAATCCTTATCCCGTTTCCACCATGGCCCACCCGCTCCTTATGTTTCACTGATTACCTCCCCTATTTATACCTGTTGTCTTATGTGTGTTTTTGTCTTGTCTTGTGGTTTTGTCTCCTGTTTTTTTGCTGCTTCTGTTTTTGTTCTTTTTTTATTTTGAATTTCATCCCTATTGCGTCCATGTTTTGTTATTTTTAATCAATCAATCATCTTTTTGTTTTGCTATCCCTGCATTTGATTGTGGATTTTTGTTACCATGGAGGCACCTGTTTATTTGACACAAGCAGCACTAATATACTATTTTGGCATGTAGTTTTAATTATAATTCACACAGAACATATAGTAACTCATTCAATTACTTTTTTGTATAATCTATACTTTCTGATCAGTCTGTTCCACTCTGAATAATTTTGAGGTTATCTCTGTATAATGTGTTCATATACACTCACTGTTGGAACACCTGTGCACCTGCACATTCATAAAATCAGGTGGCATCAGTGCAATCAGTGACTTTGGGTATAGAATGATTGCTGTGTTCTAGGGTCCAGTTTAATTCATTTCAGAAACTTCTGACTTTTTGGAAGTCTCAAATACAGTAAATGGCGTGTAAAACAAAGAACATCCAGTGAGCAGTTGTTCTTCAGGTAGAGATTCTTTGTTGAATAAAGAGAAGAATATCTAGACTGCTTTGAGCTGACAGAAATGTGATGGTATCTCATTCCCACACATTATATCCATGGTGAGCAGAAAAATCTCGGAATGGCCAAACACATCAGACTATGAGGTGGATATTATGGTTTGACTAATGACAGCAAAAACCAGGAAACTGAGGTGAGACAGTAGGTTACAGGCTCACTAACACCGGACAAATAGAATAACCATAGTCACCTGGTCTAATAAAGCTCACTCGCTGCTGCAAAAAGGTCAGAATTTGGCAAACCATGTAATCTCTACTTCCAGAATGAATATAAAAATATATAATTCATCCTAAATTGGTTCCATGAGCATGAAAATGAGCTAAGTGTACTTCATTAACCTTTCCAGTCACCATTTCTGAATAGATTAGTAACTTTGGAATGTAAAGTACAGGTAGAACTGGAGATTCACACAATGGATGTCCAGCTGAAAATCTCCAAAATTATGTGACGCAAGCATAAATTTCGGAGACATTGAAAAAAATCCAAAAGGAATCTTTACCATCTTGTGGATTCAGTTTCTAAAAGAACTGAGGCTGTCCTGAGTGCAAAGCAGCTTTTGAATTGTTGGAATTGGAATATGCAAAGTATATTCTTATTGTTAATACAGATTTTAATATGTCAACCTTTAAATATTAACCTTTAACCTTTATGCATATTAATAAATAAATAATATACAATAAATAATATAATATACATAATAATAGTTAACCTTTTAAATATCCCACTGCAGTAAAACTTCCTCAAGACACAGAAAGAACTAGATCCCCAATGAGCAAGCCAGAAGATGACAGATGTGAGCAGTTTGCGAGAGGTGGGAATTTAAGAATTCCAGAAATTCTAGAAATTCTAGAATTCTAGAAATTTCAGAAAAAGAAACACACAATCATTATTTCAATACTATTTAAATTTGACGTGATAAATTTGATTTATCCAACAGATTATAACAGATCTGTAATTCAAATCAGTTTCTTTTCATATTTTCACACGAAAAAAGTTTACATATTGACTCTTGATTGAAATGTTTTATATGGATAACCAGGTTGCAGAGTTAAATGTGTTCAAATGAATTAATCAACACAGTTAATAAAGCCAAGTCAAGTCAAGGGTTTTTCAATAAATCTGACTGAGTAAAAAAGTATTTCATTGTTTTTAGGTTTTAATACTAGTTTTATGGTAGGTTCAAAAATCAAGAAAAAAAGAAAAAAGTTTGTCAAATGGCTCATGCAGACCATATAAACGTTAAATTTATTGTTCAACTGTATGGGCCATAACACTATAACACTACAATACTATAACATTCTTTGATTTGTTTAGGAAATTACACCTTCTTTTGTGAGAATTACCCTATTATTCATTTTCTCTCCCCTTTGGATGCCAGCACCCCTTATACATTAATGTTTATTGGTCTTCTAGGCTTATTTTCATTTATTCCATCTGAACAGGACCATCTGAATAAAAAAAATCTCTTTCTGGGAGCTCTATTTCTCACTGTGCTTTTGCCTAAAGAGTGATGTATTGAACCATATGCTGTCAGGATATGCTTACTATAACTAAGATACTGTTGGCTTTTATGGTTTCTGCTGTACAGGTATGAATGCATAATTTAAAATACCTAAAATGTAACAGCCAAAAAGCTTGCATTTTTAAGAATGCATTTTAGCTAATACATAATATACATTATGTAAATGGAGTGGTGAAACCATTAAAAGGTCAATGAGAGATGAATAGGTGCTAATTCATTTCCACCTATACTGTACTCCATCGCCAATACTGAACAATACCACTGAGCAACATGAATACATTGAATAAATTTGGGAACCCAGAATTCCTTACACAAATCTTTCAATTCTAACCACTTAATGACTGTCATTCTTAATACTGGATATTGTTATAAATGAAAAAATGTCATTTGCAATCATTAACTATTGTCGTTGTTTTAATCACGATTCTGCACTGCAAAATGATTAATTACAGTTGTCAAAATGTGATGGCTGAGTTGTCTTTAACAAAAACTCCTCTCTGTGATGCACTAAAAACAACTATGTCGCTCCTCTTTTATTTTCTTTATGTTCTTTCTCTTGCTGCATATTCTTTGGCATTATAGGCTTTGGCATTTCACTGCTCACTGAACAGTTCTGTAGTCTGGTTAAATCTGCTTTTAGATAAAAAGGTTTCATGCCAATTTAACAAAGTTGTTCAGCCAATTATCTAAATACATATGAACTGTGGTGTAAACTCAGTTTAAAATTAGTTTTAAGGTGTAAGTTGTCTCCTAGTTACTTCCACTCTGTTAGTGCATCTATTATCCAGTGTGTGACAGAAAAATGCATTACTATGACTCATAATCCACATTTTCCTTACACAACAGAGGTCTGTTCCTGACAGATCATGCAAAGTCCATGTGCAGAGGTTTTATGAGGCAGCCAGGAGATTGCAGAACCCAATGTGACAGCAGCATCACTTACAGAGAAGAAATTCATACATTAATCATTTTCCTAATAAACACTTCACAGTCTGTGCAAATGCCTCACAGTCTGTCCACTGTCTGTGAATTCAGATGAACATTTACAGGGTCCTGAAAATGTTCAGCTGAGCACAAAATTTAAAGAGATGGTCAACGGTCACTAGTCAGGTTATGGGATCAATCTCAAGGAAATCAACCTACCTTTCTGAAAAAAAATCATCCTTTTTTTTAACCAGACATAATGTGAAAGAGCAGTTTTATCAATAAGAAAGTGGTAGTCAACAAGCAGATATTGCATTAACAGATCAGCAACAAACAATATAAGCCAAGTTGTTTTTACCTCAAATTCAAACTAAGAAGCTATTTTTTAGCATTGTTTGTTTAACTTGTTTTGTTAATATGAAGGTGATAAATTTAATAAAGATAATCTTGGAAACCCTTAAATTAAGTTTAATGTCATTCAATAAATGGTATTATCTACCTCTAATGCCTCTATTTTACCACATAATATTAGGGAATTACTGCAATCACTAAGTTGTTAATCAAACTTCTTTTTCTTTTCACATACCTGTTTGGTGTCCTTAATCTTGGGGATTTAGCCAGGCTGGCTACTATGTTAATGAGACAGTGACGTTTCAAGAAATTAATCTCAGTGAAATTAACCAGACGTGCCAAACAAAAGATTTAAGTTTCTTCTTTATTTAAGTATAGCTGCCAGTACAGATATCCCAGAGAAATAATTTAGCCTGTTTTCAGCACAATTCTGTGAAGATAGCAATATGAAAAAAGAAAAATTCTATACACTGTTGTAATTGAAAAAGGTATACCTTTTATTGATTTTTGTAAAATATCTAGTTGGATGATGGAAGAATTACTTTGAATATAGGACACATGATTTCTTTATTTGCATTAGTACTATGCATTGGTATTATGATTTTTGTGTGTGTGACAGTTTGGCATACTGCATTTCCTGTGCATTTTATGTGTTCTACATTTTATTATTTAATTAGCATCAACATTTTAACTGCTAAATGCCTCTGGTGACATTTACAGGTTAATAATTTCTCCCATCATGATGCACTGGAGCCTCAAGCTTCTATTGTGACTTTTCTGTGACCTCTAAACATAATGCTGCTTGATCTAATCATTCCCATAAACCCTGCAGTTACAGCCTCCACACAATAATCTACACAACACTATTGCACCTTTTGATTACAAAAAATCCCTATATGATAGTCTTGTTTCTACATTAAATTTATTATGAAAAACACAGTTTAAGACCTTAGATTGATTGTCTTGCAAATGTATTCGTTACTCTTGATTGTAACCTGTCTTCCTGCCATTATTGTCATTTATTTGAATGAAATACAACAATTCACCCAAAAACCAAGCATAAAAATATTAAACTGTTCCACAGTATAAAATAAAATGCTGCAGACAGCAGTGACTGTACGTAGATGCCACCGTTGCTATATCAACACATACCGTGTATCTGATACAATATGTCACATGTACCTGTAGCGTGATTCACAAACCACCTACCTGCCAAACTGTTTAATCACACATCACAGGGGACAATACTGTTCTGAGTTTAAATAAACTGACTCTGCAAATAATAATCTACACAGTTCAGTATCAGATTATAAGGACTGAAAGAAAGGATATTATTCCGCAGCATGTTTTTTTTCATGTCTCATGTTTTCTACAGTGGATGCATTTCAAATACTACATTTTGGATAAATTAGTAATGTACAACTTTCTGGATTTAAAGTATTGTTACTAAAATAAAACACTCTGTCTTTACCCACACACACACACACACACACACACACACACACACACACACACACACACAAACACACACACACATACAAGACCATGTTTTATTCTCTGCTATTTACAGATACACACTAATGTTCTGCTGTTCCCCAAACAACATCAACACATCATGACCAGGTCATGGCAGCAAAAGTGGAGAGGCAAAAACAAACCAAATGTGCCTTGTTTCTGGGTAAAAGGCATTATTTTCACCATCACCAACACTGAGTCTGAAACAACACTGCTAGTTACTTGAGAATCTAATTAGGCAGAAAAGCTGTCTGCACACTTCCAATTTATGTAAATGAAGACAGTGCTAAGTGTAGAGCCAGGACTTTAAAGTGAATAGCCTATCAGGTTCAAAGAGGGATTATTATGCCACTAATAACAGAAAGTATGTTTTGCTGGATTTATTCAGAATATGTGCTTGATAATAAACATGAAGCAGACATATTTTAAAACACAATGTTATGCTTTGTTAAAATTCTTTAGTGCTTTTCTTTAGAAAATGAAAATTGAGAATAAATTTGTTTAACATAGTTAAATAACACACTGATACAGCCTGCTTTATTTCAGAGCACATGTCTACTGTATGTTCAGAGTCATGGTGACCTGGTGATATGACCGTGTATCTGCACTGAGTGCACTGTTAGTGCTGCTGATATTAAATTTAATAGGCTCCTAATAATGCATACAATATACCACACATTTTTAATATTAAAAAAGAAATTCAACACAGTCCAAGTGTACAAATACATCAGACAGTCCAAAAGGGAATGTGTGCAGATATGGACATTTTTCATACACACTGAGTGTTTTTTGTGTTTCACACCATTCTGTATAAACTGTTTCACACCATTCTGTACAGACTGTTGTATGTAATAGTCCCTGAAGATTAGCAGTTTCTGAAATACTCAAACCAGCCTGTCTGGAAACAACAACCAGGTGACGGTTAAAGGTCACAGAGATCACATTTTCCCCATTCTGATGTTTGATATGAATATTACTTGAAGCTCTTGACCTGAATCTGCATTTTATGCATTGCTCTACTGCCACATGATTCAATGATAAGATTGCTGCATGAATGAGCAGGTGTGCTGGTGTTACTATTAAAGTAACACTGAGTTTATTCTCATTTACATTTACATTAGCTTAACATTTGTCTATTTTCTAACAGTGTTATGTATGTTTTAAATGTTGTATTACTAATAGTGTACAATAATCAAAACTGTGCATTCAAAACCAAATCTTTGTACTTGCTGAATTCAGTATGAATGTTCTCTAATAATGTCTCTGTTCATCTTTCACCTTTATGACTGCCTCCAGTGTTTTCATATCCTCTGAGCAGCATTTAGATGTTTTGCCAAACTTCACTTTAAAGTTTTCTGTTGCACTTAAAATAATTATATAAAATGATGAGAAATGCAAGATGAATCTTAAAGATGAAACCATACATACATATATACCGGTTTAACTGAAAACAGATACTGCACATCTGCACATCATACATTTATTTTGTATTGTAATTTTGTATTAATGATAATCCTTTTATATAGATTAGCATTTTAATTTTTAAAGAGAATCATTAAGTTGCAGATGAAGTCTAACAGTGTACACGCTTTGATTGATATTCATTTTTGGTGTTACTGGATGTTGCTTTATTGCTGTCTGTTTTTGTTTCATAACGTTTATGTGCTTTTTAGAGAGACAATTAATACCAAAGGCATTTCTCCATCATGCCTAGTTACCTACATGAGGGCATTTTATAACAGGTAACCTTGTATTCAGAATGGTGTAATTAAATTCAACTGTAGCAAAAATCAAATGTAGTTTTAGGCTTTTGACAAAAAGTAACAAGTGCAAAAAAAAAAAACCCTTTAGCTACTGCATTAATATACCCTGTAAGTATGTTGAATGCCCTTATCTGACTTATATATAAGTCACAGCCATATCTCACCACTGTACTACATAGCTCTTTTGTATTTGAGGTATCTTTCCATTATTTTTCTATTTATTTTTTATGGTTTTTCCTCTACCATATATCATTGTACAATAGGACATATTTATAAAACTCTATATAGTACATCAGTTGCAAACTTAAGTTGTCTTTCCTTTCTTAAAACAATAAAACAATGCTTACTACCATTGCTAAAGCCATAGCTTTAATAACCAACTTATTGTTTAGCCGCTCGATCCAGTCTCTGTAAAAACGCATGAGGAAAAAAATGATTACTATTATTCTTTTTATGTCTGTTGCTTTCATATTGTTAAGTTTAATTCTGAGGCACAGCTTTCAGTCCATTCTTACAGAAATCTTACAATTGCTATAATGTAAGAAGTCACACATTTTCCCTCCTACATAGATTCCTTATAACATAATAAAAAAATACATTATTTATTTAAATGCCAACAGATATTCTGATGAAACACTGGTTCATAATGCTCCTACTTTTAGAGCTTTTTGATAGCTCACATAGGGTACATCGTGTTCTCTCCAATAGAACACTGAGTAATGTGTCATTACTCTTATAATATACACTTATTAACACCTTCACTTCTAAATCAGGGAATTGAAACTTGGGAAGCTGGGGAAAGGTCATATAGTCACAGACTCAGACTGCTCCACTATGTATTGGACACCTTAATAGGAACACCTATACACGTCAGCAAAACATGTGGCAGCAGTGCAATACATGTTGTGTGTGAAAATCCCAGGAGATCAGCATTTTATGAAATACTCAAAACAGTCATTCCACAATCAAAGTCACAGAGATTGTGCTTTTCCTTCATTCAGATGTTTGATGTGAAAATTACTTGAAGCTCTTGATCTGAATGTGTATGAGTTTTGAATCGTGCTGATGCCACAAGATCACAATATTTCAAAACATCTTCTTTTATCTGCAAAACACTGTTTTCAGAATGACTGTTAATGTGTGCTAAAGTTTCCTTTTGACAGAATAATAGCACTAAGCTGCTATCTGTAATCCCTAAGATCCAACACTTCTATACAGAATATTTCCATCATTGTTGTTTCACTCCCTCTTTAGTTCATAGTGCATGTTTTAAGAGACTGGGATGGCCACTGCAAATAATGATTTTGTTTTCCCACAAATGTTTCTGGGCTGATCTGGATGCTGTAGAATTTGTTGGAAGATGCATCTAAAGCCAAGTCTAGCAGAGGAATCCAGGCTTTAGGTTTAAACCTCTTAATACTTAGCTGAATTCATGATACCATAAGTGTTGCCACTACCTGCAAAATAACCCCAAAGGCTCATAGTTTGAGGATATCAGGTTATTTATCTTGTTACATATTTATTGTTGAAACTGCTGGAAAAAGAAATGACTAAGTGGGATATAAAGATTTTGTTTGATCAGAACAATACTGTTCCTATTTTGACCAAATGCATTTCTCAGTATTTTCAGTAATTTGAATTTAAAACATTAACTACCAATAAAATTTTGTTACCTTCAAACTGAATTCACTGAACAAAAAATATTTTTTGTGACACACAATCCGGAATGTGTAGTAATCATTATTTAAGATTCAGGTCCCTGTTAACAAAACTGCATCACATAATTGCTGCACATTTGTCAGCTGCACATTCAGGCTGTGAATCTCCTGTTCTACCACATCCCAAAGGTGTTTTATTAGATTCAGAGCTGGTGACTGGGAAGGCCACTGGAGTAGACTGAACTCATTATCATGTTCATGGAGCCAGTTTGAGATGTATTGTGCTTTCTGACTTGGTGTCCATATATCTCTTGGGTCTTATTCCATTATTTTTGTATCCAATGTTGATTTTTTTTTTTTGTGGTAGTTTGTTGATGGTGGAAGGAAGTGCTGATACCTTTTTGTCTGTGTTCACTCCAACAGAATCCTCAATTACAAAATGAAGCTTTAATGATTGAGGTGTCACTCAAATCTTTTAGACATGATCTAGAATTTCCAGCCACCCATAGAAATTATTTGTCTTTTGGATTTTGTCCTCTGTATTTTGCACTATGTAATCTGTGGGGTTAAATAGAAAAATAAATAAATAAATAAATAAACACAGTATCTTACGTTTGACCAAGATTTCCCAGAAACAAATATTTAAGAAACGAGAGTTCAGTGCAATATACTAAACATTCATTTCAAAAGATTCAACAATTACATTATCATGTCATACAGGCATCATACTTTATTTTCATTTTGTTTGATATGAGAATAAATATTTTTGTATACAGATAGAAGGATGGAAATTTTTGTTTTAATATCAGCAGAATGAATTCTTTCCATCTGCTATCGTGTCATCTGTTGGATATGAACTGACATGCTGAGAGTGACCTTGTTCACATGCGACAAGAATCAGTATGCAGTGATAAAGTGTTGAACCAGTGCATGAGCACAGCCAGGAAAGTCTCCGAGATACAGTGCCACCTGTCGGTGGGTAATATTGCAGACCTGATGCAGAGCTAAGTTTGTCAAGGTGCAGTTTAAAATGATTACATTGGTCCTCATGACATACGACATACTCATGACATACAAAATCCTTTTCAAAGAAAGTTGGTTTCAACAATACTTGGAGTGAAATATAGTTTGCTTTGTTTGAAATCAATATTTTTTGCATTCAAAATGCATTGTCATTTTTATATAATAGATAAAGCTTCTGAGTAAAGGACTAGAAGTATACTTTGTTTTTAAATGCATCACAATCAGGTATAGCATTTTCAACAGTTGTAGTTTAACACAAATTGCTTTCAAGTACAATTAAATACGAGGTCTATTTGAGTCTATTCATACCATTACTAAGAAGCACCATATACACAGAAGCAACATAGCAGCACTTCAGTTTTGGAAGAGAATCTCAGTTTAAAATAAAATTACATATAGTTCATCTCTGTACAATTCAGCAAAAATAACTTTTATATTTTCAAATTGAATGTAGCTCATAAATAGCTTGTCATGCACAATGTTTTTATCAGAGCATACACAGTCAAAAATAAATCATACCACTAAAATATTAACATGTATACATACAGAGACAGCTGACATAATTTGTTTTTGGTACACGCACATTTCCAAGAACAAACATATACATATGCCAAATAACAAAAAAAAATCATTACTTAATTAATTATAATTAAATAGATTACATTTGGTGTCTGCTAGAGGAATCCATTGTCTCCTCAAAATACCTGAATTTACCTTTAAACAAAATAGATGCAGCAAATACTTCTTTCTTTATTTTATATGATATTGCAAAGTCAGCAATATGCATGGTATAATCACTTTGTATGAACTTTGTCAATCATAGGAATTTAGTTGGATCATTTGCTGTGATTCCTGTAGCCGTAATTGGTCTTGTGTTGAATTAGATAAAGGCTTCGTGTTGTGTTTCTCAAACTCTGCTGAGATTTCAGCTATAGTCTTCCCCTTTGTCTCAGGTAAGGCAAGACCAATGAATATGGCTGAGAGCACACACACACCACAGAAAGGAATGAAACAAAACTGGCCCATACTCTTGACTATGAAAGGAAAGACCATTCCCACCAGGAAGAGGTTGAGCCACATCATAGAGCCGGCAATCATGTAAGCTGCAGGACGAGCCATCTGGTTGAAGAGCTCAGTGGGCAGTATCCCAGTTACTCCTGCAGGACCCATGCCAAAGCTCAGGATGTAAGCAAAGACACATGCCATGCTCAGGTAGGGCATGCCAGTCACTTTACCCTGCAGACACATAGACAGAGTGAACACCACTGCCCAGCCAGCCATGAGCACATACCCACCAACAAGGAGCAAGCGGCGACCCAGTCTTTCAATTAGCATGTTACACATTATAGCTGCAGTGAATTCACAAGCACCTGTTCCAATGGAAACATATTGGATCTTATCTGTGGGTATTCCCGCCTCTTGAAATATGTATGAGGCATAGAAGTAAATGGAGTCATTCCCGCAGAGCATCATAGAGCTACTGGCTCCCATGACAATGTACAGCTGACGCCGAAAGCTACAATCAGACAACAGTTCCCACAGTGATTTTGCTCGTGTGTCACCAACTGCTTTCTGCTCATCCAGGATTTCCTCCATCTCAGCATCAGACACATTACAGCCCCTCAGGCGGGTAAGAGCACGACTGCAGGCCTCTCTGTCACCTCTGTCGATGAGCAGGTAGCGAGGGCTCTCTGGGAACCAGGGTAGGGTGAGCAACTGGAGCAGTCCAGGAACAGCGTTGCTGGCTAGAAGATACGGCCAAAGTGCCTCACTCCCCAAAAGTTCAGTCAAACCTGTCACCTGCCCCAGCAGGATTCCCAGTGCTGTGAAAACAGCAGAAGAAAAAGCAACAGCACCCCTCATAGCCTTAGGTGCACTCTCCCCAAAATACATAGGCTGGACATTCATGCTCACGCCTGCATTAATTCCTACAAGCAAACGAGCAATCATGATCATCTCAAAGGATCTGGCTGAGCGACTGGCCAAGGACATGATTGTACTAACCAAAAGGAAAGAGTTATTCAGCAACAAGCTTTGCCTGCGTCCAAAGCGGATAGCCATTGGGCCAGCAAGCAGAGACCCAAACAGTCCACCAAGGGAAAAAGCAGACACTATGACAGTCCAAATAAGGACCACCTGATTGGATTCCAGAGGAGTGCCCCATCTCTCCATGTATGTCTCATTAATAAACTTCTGTATATATGCAGTGGGTGCATTGACGATGGCCAGGTTGTAGCCATACTGAAAAGTTCCCCCAATAGCAGCAGAGCACACGGTCAGTGCAAGAGTCAAAGAACAACCCTTATCAGGCTTCATTGGTCTGTTCATTTTTAATAATAAACTCTCTAATTTTTTATTATTTTTTTCTCTAATAAACATTTAAAGATCATTTACAAGCACATATCTCATACTGGCACATATGTGGCTATTCCAAAAACATGGAAAGAAAACCAAATGACATTCAACCGGCTTCTCTGTAGTGTGAAGGACGACACAACCGGACGTTCTCTGTTACCGGTATTGTTTTCAAAATAAGAGACCATTCAGAAGAGCCGTGCATTTATAATGTTTTACAGTCACAGTTGAGGCAAGATATTATGATGTATGAAGATCAACTGCAAAAAGATCAACTGAATCTATTCGATATCAAATTACCTTCATCTATTTATTATTTCGTTTACGTTTCACGAAAACTTTTGTTGGCAGCGGTGGGATTCGAACCCACGCCCCCGAAGAGACTGGAGCCTTAATCCAGCGCCTTAGACCGCTCGGCCACGCTACCACATTAGGAAAAAAAATAAGTATTTTTAGTAACATCTAAAGTCACATCACCAAAGTAGATGAAAACTGCGTAAGAGTTTTCATTATGAAATTGTTTTTTTTTTTTTTTGGTCAAACATCACAGGACCGCATACTCACTCACTCACTCACTCACTCTCTCTCTCTCTCTATATGGTCCTGCTTTCAAATATACTTTTTGTTTTCGCGAACAATCTTTTCATTTTTTCATTTTTGTCTTCTGCTTAAAGTCAGGCCTTGGTCAGATGTTGGAAGCACCAGATTGAATCTGTTCTAATAGCTGACAAATTGTCTAAATATTTGCTTTATTAGATAAATTACACTTGAGTCACACTAAAGCAACAAAGCAGCTGTTTATAATTTTTCTGTTACAAAGGGTAGTGATTTCAACATTGACAAAATGTTAAACTCATTTAATATGATTTAACTCAAGCTTATCTTAATTATTTGCAAATTAAGGTTGACAGAAAAGCAACAAATCCAAACAAATAGCTAAGATGATTCTCCGACCCAGTCCTATGGCATGTGGTCAAAGGTTTCTCCAGTCCTCTTACAACTTTAGCTCAAAAATGTGTATACAATTATTGCAAAAAAAATCAAAGCTAGAAATGAAGTAATACCAAAACAGTCCAATACTAAGACCACCAGCACTAACAGTGTTGCTTGCTGTGAGGGTACGTTAACTAACACTAGCTGGTTATAACTAACTACCAACTCTTCCTCGTCCCCAAAGTTTCTACTGATTGTGTTGTTCTTCTGACAAATTCCTGTTTTCTCTATAATCTGCAGCTTGCTGTCAGACTACCAACTGTTGATTTATCTTGCACACTTGTAGCCAAAATGCTTTCTTAACTTTCTTAACAGAATGTAATCTTAAAAAACTACCTGCCCACAAGAAAAAACCTATCCAAGCGACACAAATGAACCGTCACTTGCTTGTTTGGTGTATGAATAAACACGATTGAGTGTAAGATATATGAAAAAACTTTTATGCATATTATAACTTATATACATGAACCTTATTTACAGTACCATTATAACAAACTTTAGATAAATAAATAATACATTTCATGATTTGATTTTGTTAAGGTTTCTCCTGACTCTCCTCTTTGACTTGGTCCATTAGGTCCTTGAAGCCGAGCTTCTCTAGAGGCTCCTTCGCCATCAATTGCCTAAAGAAAAAGACATATACACATTGCGAGTAAATATATGAGCTGAAGACACTTTATTTATATATAACCAGCTCTCTATCCATCTTACTTGTCCATTCTACACTCCAGATAATCTTTGGACTGTAGTCGACAAGGAGTGCTGTCAAAGTTGTTGTCTCTGAGACAGCGCATGAATTTCTCTTTGAACTCCTTACATTCACCTGGAAACACCAACATAAAGGTTATGAGACAGAATAACTAGATTTTGACCTACGCGTTAAACCTCTACGTGTTAGTGTAAAGCTCTAAGCGTTGGCATAAAGATTTACTCGTTGGTGTGAAGCTCTACGCGTTGGTGTGAAGCTCTACGCGTTGGTGTGAAGCTCTACGAGTTGGTGTGAAGCTCTACGAGTTCGTGTGAAGCTCTACGAGTTGGTGTGAAGCTCTACGCGTTGGTGTGAAGCTCTACGAGTTGGTGTGAAGCTCTACGCGTTGGTGTGAAGCTCTACGCGTTGGTGTGAAGCTCTACGCGTTGGTGTGAAGCTCTACGAGTTGGTGTAAAGCTCTACGCGTTAGTGTGAAGCTCTACGCGTTGGTGTGAAGCTCTACGCGTTGGTGTGAAGCTCTACGCGTTAGTGTAATGAACTTACCGAAATGGTCTAAAGGAAACGATCCTTTCTCAGGAGGTCGTGGTTTAAATGATTTTGTGCCGAAATTCATTGCCGTCGACATTGTTAATATGTGTATATATGTATATATTTTTTTGTTTTGTTGCTAACATTGAATTTGACCGAAAAGTTGAGCGCGTTTGTTTGATATGAGGTCAGCTGAAGCGCCCCGAAACAATCGCAGCAGCTTCCGCCTTTTACAGTTCAAAATAAAAGTCGCCAAGCTTTACTACATTATGTAAGTTTTCTGTCGATACGCCAAGCGGCCATGATTTTTCTTAAAGTAAGAAAACAATAAAGGCTAAGACTGAGTACATGTGTGTGAATGAAAGGGAGGGAAGTGGAACAGTAAGGTTACAGGGTGAAGAGGTGAAGAAGGTACAGGAGTTTAAGTACTTGGGCTCAGCATTCCAGAGTAATGGAGAGAGTGGGAAAGAGGTAAAGAAGCGAGTGCATGCAGGTTGTAATGGGTGGAGAAAGGTGTCAGGAGTTCTGCGTGATAGGAAAATATCAGCGAGAATCAAGGGGAAGGTGTAAAGGACAGTGGTGAGACCGGCCATGCTGTATGGTTTAGAGACAGTGACACTGAAGAAGAGACAGGAGTCAGAGCTTGAGGTAGCCGAGCTGAAGATGTTGAGGTTCTCTTTGGGAGTGACAAGATTGGACAGGATTAGGAACAAGTACATCAGAGGGACAGCTCATGTTGGAAGTTTGGGGGACAAAGTTAGGGAGGCCAGATTAAGATGGTTTGGACATGTTCAGAGGAGGGAGAGTGAGTATATTGGTAGGAGAATGTTGGACATGGAGCTGCCAGGCAGGAGGCAAAGAGGAAGGCCAAAGAGGAGGTATATGGATGTAATTAATGAGGATATGAAGCTAGTGGGTGCAAGTGTTGAGGATGCAGAAGATAGGGATAGGTGGAGAGAGATGATTTGCTGTGGCGACCCCGAAGGGAAAAGCCGAAAGAGGAAGAAGATGAAGAAGAAGAAAGGCTACGGATTTCAGTATGAACTCTGAAGGGGAAAAATCTAATTCTCACTATAAAAATATATCCCTATTTGATTGAAACTATTTTATTTTATCTCTACTCAGGCGCAGTCTCATACAGTACTACACAGTTCACTTGGCTTTGTATAATCAGATAATAAGATTGAAGACCCCTGATATAATGAATAAAACACAGCAGGGCATGCGGTAATTGGAAAATAATCAACAATGATGCACCATTTCTGTAAATAGAGCTACTTATATCAATACTACTTATAGCTAATATACTTATAGCTACTTATATTTTTTTTCTTCGTTTTTTTAAAAAGTGTTGTATGCGTAAATAGAAAGTTTATTGTGTATTGAAAATATATACATTTTTTGTTTCTGAAGACAGCTTGAAAGAATAAAACCTTTATTTATATATATACAATTTAAAAGCAGTATATACAACAGTTCAATAAATTAGTTATACAATAGCTATATCTTAGTGTTTTGGAACCTGGCAGGTCCAAATGGTTGAATCAGGATTGTACACAAACTCTGTCCTGCAGAAGAAAAAATACAGTGTTATTTTTTACATTCACATATTTATCCACCTTATTATGCAAATCTACAGGAATTCTTCATCCAGGGAAAGAAAACTTACTCTCTTTTTTGTGGCTGACCGTTTCCTCGACACAGCAGTCCCTCATCACATGGACAGATCTGGTTGATGCTAAATGCCAGTCCTCCATCCGGCACGAAGCAGCTCTCACCCAGTAAAAGCCGACGCTTACACACCCTCTCACCATGATGACGTGCGCAGCACATTGAAGCCCCACAGTCCTTGTCTAATTTACAGCGGGCACCTGAGATGATAATAATGATGATGATGATGATGATGATGATGATGATGATTATGATGATATCAATTGACAGCTCACATTTAGATAGTGATGCACAGGATGATTTCCTCTTCATGCACTGACACTGTTGTGCTTTTTAATTGACTTGATATTGAATAATATTGACCTTACCTTCCTGTCCGTCTGGAATGCTCCGTATGCATCTGCCATACATGCAGCTTAGTCCACGTACACACTGGGCATCTCGCCGACAATATTTCCCTTCTTGTCTTAGAGGAACACACAGACCAAAGTGGCGGTCACAGGAGAAACCCTTTCCACAGGCACGATCATGATCACAGGCCACCTAAAAACAGATGCATGTTTTTAGGACCAAATTCAGGCATCCACATGCAAATTCAGCAGCTTTTTTTTTCACTATGGTAAAGTAGTGAATGCAAAGTTACAGTTTTGTATCAGAGAGTGTTTTTTCCCACATATATCTTATTTGCTGTGCAGTACAAAATTACAATGGTAATTATATGCATCTATGTTACAGCTATTTGAGATTTATTGAATAACAAACTTCTGTTTGCAGTTTAATTTATTTGCTTTTCAAACAGTTAAATATTCCGACTGACTAATATTGACTAATATATATATTAAATTTTCTTTAAGTTAATAATTTAAGCTAATATAGTATAGGTATTATACATTATAGCACCTCGTTCTCCTGTGCTTATATATATATATATATATATATATATATATATATATATATATATATATATATATATATATATATATATATAAAATGTATGTATGTCTGTATGTATATGTATATATGTATAAGCTAGTTCTTCTCATTAAAGGCCACTAACTTTTTGAAAAGTAACTTTGAATAGGTTAGTACAGCATAAAATCTCACACAAATGGGTCACAATTTTTTAACACACATAGAAAACACAACTCACCATATCACCCTTTTGACTGTTGGGAGATAACTCTGTCTCTCTTTCTCTCAACCCCATAGTTCCTTCTTCAGGTGGGCTGTATGGCATCGATAGCATCCAGGCCCAGATCCGTGCTTGAACAACTGACACACACATGCACACAAACAGGACGTGCAGGAGCCTCGCTGTAGTGTTCATTTTTAGTGCTTACACAAGTCCAAAACAGTCTGCATAAAGTGTTACCCCTAAAATATCTAGAAATGCCTGGCAGTCCTATCTGTGCAGTCCTATCTGTGCAGCTCTCTCTGCATGGCATCAGTGGTATACCGGCATATGTTGTGCACCTTATATACTCAGATGTAGCACCTCGTTCTCCTGTGCTTGTGTTTGGTAAAGATATAGGATAGGAGGAGACAATTAGTAGTTACAGGATTAGTAAAATTGCTTGCACCACCCCTCGACACCCCGTGCTTAGGTGGCCGTAGTAAATTTATCAGCTGCAGAGGTGAAAGGAGGGGGCAGGGATGAGGACGTCTGGGCTAATGGACAGATAACAGGCTCTGACAATGGGGCAAAGCAAGCAGATCACCTCCATTCACAGTCATATGCAGGGTGAGACTCTGAATGGCAGACAAACAGCTCATAGGGACCTGGAGCGTGCTGAGGTATGCATTGGGTTGCTTGTTGTTGACCTCAGCCCCTGTCTCTGGACAAACAGTCCCCCTCAACCCTTAAACAGACCCCCTATAGACCCCTTCAATCCCATGCTGGGAGTAATTTGCAGAAGCGCTTTCCACAGACGACCCTGGCGATCTCAGTAAACATAATTATCATCAGCGATCGGCAGTCTGCAGCAAGAGTATTGACTGGCAATGGAAATTGACAGCAGGCTTCTGTTGTTTTTTATTTTATTACCCATTTAATTTAGTATTTAGAATAGCTCTATTAATATTATATTCATACAGATAAAAGACACTGCTACCTTAACAGTACAAATCAGATTTTGACCTGTGATATTCCAAGTGTTAAACACAATATAGACTGTATGTCATTTTACTGAACATAACCTAACAAATCATTTTAAAGCAGTATGTATACAGTATGTTCTGCATATCTCTCTCTCTCTCTCTCTCTCTCTCTCTCTCTCTCTCTCTCTCTCTCTCTACATTTCTGTAAAAAAGGCTAAATATAATACTGTGACAAATGCCAAACACCTTATTGACTTCCCACTTTATATCCGCCAGATTACTATGTAAGGCCTTGCACATTATCTGTGCTGTTGTTGGCACCCAAACCTATATTTTAGTCCAGTCAAAATAAATCTTTTAAATGTTATGAAAACATTCTGGTAAGAGCCAGATTAAATTACTGACTTGTCTTTCTTTTGCATTGCCTTGTGCCAAACAAACCTAAAACAAATGTCTACATTTAAATAGCTGTATAAAACAGCCCCAATTACAAGAAACTTTTAGTAACAAATCAGTGGACATGTCTTTGCTTCAGTGGCGACAGGCCTGTAAGATACTGTTAAGACTGTGAGTGGATAAGATCTAATTCCCCAGTGTGGCTGGATCATTGTGGTGGAAAACAGACGCATTGTTTCCCATGAACGCAGCTCTTGTCTGCTGTCTGATTGTCTGCCACTCTGTCGTCTCATTAGGAGTCAATTAAGCACCTTTATCAATTAATGATGGCTAAACTGATAATGAGAGACAATGGAGCACCATAACAGGAATAGCAGTTTTATTTCATTTCTCTATCATAACATTTTATTCATTAATGTAGTGCTAGCTATTGATTTATCCTTATTCCATCATATTTCTGTCGCCTTAGGGTCTTAATGCTACTGTAAAATATGTCTCGTGAAACATCTGTTATTTATTTGTGTCACCAATAATTTGTAAGGAATATTTCAAAACAAATATATCCAAGTGTCTAAACAGACCATTATAACACCATATCCTGCTGTGTATCTTTGAGCTGAGTGTGAATTTCAGTGAACAGATGTGTAAAGGGCTGCAGGGAGCAGTTTGTACCTAATCCAACCCAGACTGTTTATTTGGAGGACCCAACACTGGTGTTCAAATACAGGACAATATGCTGGTCTTAAGTGCTTGTTGGACTGAACTAGGAAATATATCTTCTATACCAAAGGAAAAACAAGGAATTTAATGATATTCCTGAATGTCAGTACAAAAAACAATGACGTGTATTTGATGACATAACAGCTGCTGCTTTAGCTAACATTAGAACAAATCTAAGAACAAGTAGATTTTTTAAATATGTGTTGTCGTATCTTTATAAACAAATATATAAATCTAAATTACCAATCACTCAACATTAGCTAAATTAGCTAGATATCTTAGCACACATATTCTCTATTTATCAGTTATAAACACAATTGAAGTGTATACCATTAAAATAACCACTTTAAAACTGCATTTTCTGCTCCAGTGTATCTTAGACTTTTTCTTGAATACACACTGCATGTACTACAGCTGTTTAATTATGTGTTGATCATCACTGCAGGGGGGTTGGATCACTCAAATTGTAGCCATTGTAAAACAATTGGAATCCATTCTAATGATATGCAGGCTGTGTGTATTGTATGTTCGATTTCATTTAATGAGATTTAATGTTATTTTTGTTGTTACTACCACTGAAACATAATTTTATCCCAATCAAATTTTAAATAGACACTTTGAAAGATATAAAAATCATCAATATGCCCAGCTGACTGAATAGTGTGTTGATTGTTGTCTTTTGTGTAATTACCTTTCATTATTTTGAAGGCATTGTCTCACCCCTTCATGTATGCACAGCACGAGTCTGTTCCGATTGTCTGAGTGCCATTAGGAGCCAATTAAATGACCTTATCAGTAAATGATGACTGAACTGATAATGAGAGTGAGATATTGTAATCAGGCTAGAGAACTGTGTGTGAGAGTGTGGGGGTGGTCGGGATGGTCAGAGTGCTGGGATTGTTTGTGTCATTCCTTATACAGATCAGCCTGAGAAAATTACTTATTCAGAGATGTTACAATCTGTAAATTCCATAATATATACAGCATCTACACCAGACATCTATAAGAGTAACATGCTTCCTCTTATTAATGTCATTTTCCAATAAATTTCCAATAATTTTTGAAACAAATTTACCTCAACAGCACACAGATTTAAGAGATTTATTTATATAGCCAAAATACATAGCATATAAACAGGCAAGAAGTCATTAATGATATATGCATTAAGTTTGTTGTGTTGAGACAAAGAGACAAGGAAAAGGAATCGGATCAGGGTTTATACACATACTATACATAGACATGAGGCACACACAGTCCTAATTGAGCAGGTATGTGGGAGGTGGACTGAGCACAAACTGCAGAGGGGACATATATTTCCTGTATGTGCAGATGTGTAAGGAGGATGTAAGCTACAGGAAGCATGTGTTCATATAAAAAAGACATTACTGAGCCTTTCAGCATGATCTGCATTAGGTAAACAGTTTATGTACTAAATTTTAGCATAACACAATCAATTCTGATTTTTTATAACAGCACCATTGACACCATTGTGACTAAGGCAAGGCAAGTTTATTTATATAGCACATTTCATACACAATGGTAATTCAAAGTGCTTTACATAAAAGAAAGTAAAATAATCATAAAACAATAATCACAACAATAAAACAAGAAATATAAAAACTTGAAATGATTTTAAAAATTTTATTTAAAATAAAATGAAAACAATTAATACTAAGAAAGGATTATGTTTGGACATAGCACAGTGCTTATTCAGAAAATGCACAGCTAAACAGATAAGTTTTGAGTCTAGATTTAAATGTGGCTAATGTTTTAGCACATCTGATCTCTTCTGGAAACTGATTCCAACTGCAGGCAGCATAATAGTTAAAAGCAGATTCCCCTTGTTTGGTGTGAACCCTTGGTATTTCTAACTGTCCTGATCCTAATGATCTGAGTGGTCTGTTTGGCTTATATTCACTGAGCATATCTGCATTGTATTTAGGTCATTTAAGCCATTTAGTGATTTATAAATGAGTTAAAGTACTTTTATAAATCAATTCTAAATATAACTGGAAGCCAGTGTAAGGAACTGAGGACTGGTGTGATATGTTCTGATTTTCTGGTTCTAGTCACTGGGAGCAGTGTTCTCGATGAGCTGCAGCTGTCTAATGGTCTTCTTGGGAAGGCTGGTGTGGAGACCATTACAATAACACCCCTGCTTGTGATAACATGGACAAGTTTCTCCAAGTCTTGCCTGGAAACAAAACATCTAATTCTTGCAATGTTTTTAAGATGATAGTATGCGGATTTAGTTACTGCTTTGATATAACTACTGAAACTAAGGTCTGTCTCCAGAATCACACCAAGATTTTTAACTTGACTATTAGTTGCTTGACCCCTAGAGTCAAGGTATGCATTCACCTTGAGAACTCCATCTTTGTTTCCAAATGCAATGACTCCTTGTTTAACTGAAGAAAGTTCTGGCACATCCAACTGTTCTGGCACATCCAACAATCAATGCATTGACTGTAGTTCAAAGCAAATGTTTATATTAATGCACTCTTTATAATATGTTATAGTTTCCATAGTAACAACTATTTCACAGAGACTTGTCTTGCATGATCTACATAATCTACATAGGCTAATCATAAATATATTTAAAAAATAATGAAAAATTTAAATAAAAAAAGCTTTCTATGAGGAAACGGTCAAACGTTTCCTTATAGAAAGAATCACCAAAAAATGGTTTTGGATGTGTTGTTTCTCAGGGTGGTCACAACACAACCAGTTATGTTTTATTCCATTCATAATTCATGCACAATAACTTAGTGGAGAAGAAAACAGGTGCTTGATCAAAACAGATATTAGCGGTAAAGTCCTTGAACATAACTGTTTAAACAACAGGCCACATATCTCTACTCAACAGCATAATCCAACACAGACTCTTTACTAGGAAAAGGCCACTACAGATGTCTGAGTGTTGTAGGCCTAGCTTTAGCCAACTTCTGTTTTCTGCCTCTCTAATGTACTTACACCCTCATATACGCAGAGCAGTTTATTAGGTGTTAATCATCACTGCAGGGGGTGAATCACTCGGGTAACCATGCAGGTACTTTTACATTAGCGATCTACAAATAACTTGTAGAATTAGTCATTGTAAAACAAATGGGATCCATTATGTTGATGGGTAGCCAGTGTGTATTGTATGTTTAATATTTGTATGTGGTGAATGTGGATTCGTTTAATGGATAAAGCCTGACACATTATCTTTGCAGTCACTGGCACCTGGGCATGGATCTTATCTCAAAAATATTTATCATTTTGACATTTTATTTAGCGATTATTAAAAAAGTTTTAGCTAATGCTTATGCTAATTTTTATGCTTTATAGCCCAAAGTTTATAGACACCTGACAATCACACCCATGTGTGCTTTTTGAACAGACTTTGCTGTTCTAATAACCTCCACCTGGGAAGGATTTCCACTAGATTTTGTGTGGCTGTGGGGATTTGTGTTCATTCATCCACAAATTAAGTTAGACTCTGATGTTGAGTGAAGAGGCTTGGCATGTAGTTGGTGTTCCATTTCATCTTGAAAGAGTTCAGATGGGGTGAGTTCAGGGATCTGTACAGGACATTCTTGTTCTTCCACACCAAACTTGGGAAAGTATCATGGGTCGTCATGGATCTCATATTGTGCACAGGGGTATTGTCATGAAATCCTAATGCTACAGCATACAAATACATCCTGTACAATTATACCCTATACATGTTTGTGGCTATAGATTGGGGAAGGGCCACATATGGGTGTGATGGTCAGGTGATGGTCAGGTGTACTCAAACATCTGGCCAATATTACTAAATCATCTTCTGCTTCTCCTAGCAGTTTAAACACCATATTGAATTATCTTAAGAATAAGTTACTGTCGGATTGGTGGAGTTGATCACACTGTGACATTAACACACAAGAACTGAGTCCAAACATCATAATGAACCATTCCAATGTTATTGCTATCTCCTTTCCTGTGACTAAAGGCTAAAATCACCTTACTCCAACATTCTGTTATCAAACTGACGAGATGGCCAGTGGTGGATGAGGTGTCTGTTTAATGCAGTTATACAGACAAATGCAGGTCTAAAAAATAAATAGTATCAATGCTTTAGTGCTAACAGTAAAGAACACACTAAACTACAAAGATGTGTCAGTTGTTTTTCAACAGATTTTTTTTGGTAACTTGATGTTCTTTGGTCACATGTTTACCAAAATGTGCTTTTATAAGTTTCAGCAAAGAACTCAGAGTTCTCTATGTATGCCATTATATGGTGTCATATCGTGGGGAATTTATACTACACTGACCAACAATAATGGCTTGGTGTTTCAGTAGTAAAATGTTGAAAGATTCCACTTCTTTACCCATGTTGAAATCTTTACAGATCAGATTGCAGCTGACATCACAAGCACATTCCTCAATAGCAGTAAAACTTGCAGACACAGAATCATTAATAAATAAACATCTGGCTCTGCGTGAACTGTTCTACATCTGATTCCAATTGTTTCAATTATGCTATTTCTAACAAGTGATGTAATAATTCGGTTCTCTATTGCTCACTCTCATTTTGCTTTTTTATAAAACTTTGGATTGGGTTGATTTCAATTGTTCAGTGTTAAATGACACGTCACAATTTACAGCATATAGAAGACGCACTTATCCAGAGAGACTTTTTATCTCATTTTTTATACAACTGAGCAATTGAGGGTTAAGGGCCTTGCTCAGGGGCCCAGCAGTGGCAGCTTGGTGGACGTAGGAATCGAACTCACAACCTTCCGATTGGTAATCCAACACCTTAACCACTAGGCTACCACATCCCGTCACATGATATCTCTGAACTACTGCTTCAGATTTCTACAGATGTGTAGGAGTTTGGAGTTGGTGATGCCTACAAGGATTTAAGATGTTAAATGATTAAAAGTGTTAACATTTTAGTCAACACTCACAAGAATTTATTGGCCTATAAGTCATTTTTAGACATTTATGAAACCATGAATGTCTATGTTGGATTTATGAGGTGGCCCCCCTTTTACAAGAGAGTTACCACAGGGTTGTGATGGAGACATTAGTATGTGTACTATTTGTTACAGATTAAATCAAACACCTGACTAGAACAAATAGAAAAATAAAATCTTTTGCAAGTACTTGCTCAAATATAATCTCCATGTAGATCAATCATTTTAAGATTTCTACAGGCTTTGACATTACATACATGACCTGTTTTAGGTTAAAGTGCTCAATTTCTTGTAATTTTTTAGTAATTTTTTTCCTTTTCTCAGACCTGTTTCTAATAACAGCAGGGCAAGCAGGATTTCTTCTGTAATCAAAAACATGGGAATGTTTGGTGCCAGATGGATGGGAGAATCTGGGAGTGGAGGATAAAGAAGCAGACCAAGAAAAAGATCTAGAGTAAGGGTTATCTAGGACTTTCATAACTTTTCATTTTAGAAAAAGATGCCTAAAGCCATTCCTTATCCTATTTATGCCCCAGAGGTGGTTTCCAAAAAAAAAAATTCCAATCCAATCCATAAAATAAAAAGACAGTAAAATCACTGACCTTGACTATTAATTTCTCTCTGAGCATCTTGACAGTTCATTCTGAAATACACAGAAGATGAATAAACTGGTGTGTCCTTTAATATGTGTTTAGATTAAAGTTTATAATTACATTACATGATGTAAATATGCTGCATTGATGGACAATTAACTGGAACTGCCTTTCAAGTGCTAAGATGTGGTTGCTCTCTAGATTGTGACTTAAACACGTTCAGCTGTTAGCTGTCAGTCGAAAAGGAAAAATGCTTCTTGTTTTTTCTTAAGAGTCAGAACTGAATGTGTGGTTCATTGGCTTTAAATCATCTGGTCAAATATGTATGTTTGCTGTGTGGACATCTTCTGGCTGAAGGTTGTGGATTTAAAACAGAAGTGTTCATACTGTTTAATCAGTTTATTTACACTCATAAATGCCCTTACAACTGATTCCATATGCTACATCTGGACTGTATAACTGGAAGAACAAACCACCAACACTGTATAACCTTGAGAGAGAACATGCCAGTTTTGAGTAGAAATTGCCTTGTTTAGAGCAAATAAAAAGAGTTTCTTGTAAGGAGTGTGAGAGGGAGAATCTGCTTGAGACTGTATGCCATTATGACATTCCTCACAAAAAAAAGTGTGGGAAACGGATGACTTCCTCTCAATCACTGATCAATATACACTCAGTCTGCCTGAGAAATACATCACACTGCACTGAGAACTGTACAAAGGTGCAAGTAATACCCTGTGGCCATGTGAAATGAACTGTATCATTTGAGCTTTTGATTCATTAAGGATTTGTTTAAGTGGGTTGTATTATTTTTTCTGTAAATTGGATTTGCTGTGCATGCTAACGTATTAACAGCGTGTTGACAGGAAATCATATTTTTTCCTGCAGAGGCTTGTTCAATTACCCCAAGAAGAATGGTGGGAACACAAACTGTGAGAGTTTGTGTGTGTGTGTCTGAGTGTGTTTGTGTGTGTGTTCTCATGGGTTTGATTTTGGAAAGCTAATCTCTCTGTGGGAGTATTGGCACTTTATGGTGGTCGGCAGCTGTGTGGGATCCTTTTAGAGTTGTTCCACTTGATCCTCTCACTCTTTCAGAGAAGTTCCTGCAGAACTGTTGTCCTGTTCTCACCAGTTATGGGTCAGAGAAAGGGTGCAAAAATATTAGCATTGGCCATTATTTTGTGCTGTCATTCGTGTAGGCTCAAGAGAACAGTTTATTTAACTGTTGGATGGCATGTCTAAATGGAACGTTTTTAGTTTTCAAGACCTCAGTGTAACATTTTGTTTGATTTCATGGGAACACACACAGGGTTACATGGAGGATGAATTTAACTAAAACTATATACATATATACTTATGCTACTTTTTTCAATCTTTAAAAAAATTTCTTAGTGGTAACTGGGATTAAGGTTAGGGTTACATATAGAATTAAATGTAGAACACTAAAAAAACAAAGCGTTTGTGTCTACCCATAGGATGTCATTTCCACTAGGTGGCACTAGCTACAGCTCCACCCTTGGAGATTCTTGTTTTGAAATAAAGAGAAAAGCAGAAATATATAAATATTTGTAAGTGGGGTATAGGAGCAGTGAGAGTGAGAGAGAGAGAGAGAGAGAGAGAGAGAGAGAGAGAGAGAGAGGAGGTGGAGAACTCACCCGGTCTGCCTGCCTGTCCCACCTTGGACTCTCGCATTACCATGACTACAACATCCGAGAATTCGGTTAAAGGAAGCGCAGCAACAGAGTAAACAGGGAAGGCAAGAATCACTTTCTTTTTTCCTAAGTGGAAAAGAGTGAGAGAGGAGGGGAAAGCAGAGGGAGGGAAGAGACAGAAAATAGAGTAAGAAAAAGAGCTTGTCAAAGCGTACACGGAAAAGAGGAGCAAGGTGACACGAGAGGAGTCGAGGAGGGAGAAGAGAGGAGAGGAGGAGGAAGAAGAGGAGGAGGAGGAAGAAGAGGAGAGGAGTAAGTGAAAGACTGAGAGAAAGCTGGCCATGGGTCTGTGCGCTGTACTGCTCATCTGTCTGTCCCAGGCAGAGCTTGCCAGAGTCTGGAGTCAAGAGCTATCAGGTAAGAAAACACACACACACACACACACACACACACACACACACAGGTGACAGACCTGTGCTAGAAACTATGCAGAAATGTTTCATAAGCAGACCTAGGTCTTAGCAATTATAAAGTCTATTCCCCATACTTTTCCTTGTGCATATTGATGAACTAAGAGACTGTTATTCAGGAAAAAATACATCAGAGGTAATGGTGTGCTGCAGTTTTTTGTTTTGGGTTTGTGTGTTCTGATTTTGAAAGTTCTGGTTTTTGAGTGTGTATCTGTTTCCTTTCACTGTAAGACTCTGTCCTGATGCTTGTGTAAACTTGTGTGTTTCGCCCTGAGGATCCTTATGACTCAGAGGAAATGGACAACACACAAGCTGAAAGTTGGGCTACATCTGTTTATGTCAAGATTTGTCTGGCTTGGTTTCTCATTTCAACGCACAAAAAGCATGTGTGTGTGTGTGTGTTTGTGTGAACCAACACATACTCTAACATGCATTTGCCTACACATTCGTGACAAACCCGATGATGGAAGTTCCACAACAATATATTCCACAACGATAAGTCAACACAGCTGTGTAATAAAATGTCTTGATATTCAGAGTGCTATAAACACATTGTCATTAAGATGGGAAAAACGAATCACTGGGTATGTATCTATTATCATATAATTACTTCAACACCCACCTCCATTTTACCTGTCCTCCATGTCACCTATGTAGATTTGTGAACAGAAGCTTCTCCTGAAGCTTACAGTTAGACAGTGTCCAAAAGTTCCCTACTTTAGATTTCACCTTAAAACCATTTTTTTAAAGTTTTTGTTGAATTGTTGCTTATTCACAAAAACTGTTCTCTCTTGTTTGTCCTTTAATTGGTATAGTAAGTGTAAGAAAATATGTGGATATTTTATACATATGTTCTTGTTCTCATTTCAGTGGCACCCACCCTGTGCCTGTTTGTGCGTGGGGGTGTGTGTGTGGGCGTGTGTATTTTTGTCCTCCTTGGAGATGCTGTATTTTTAGCAGTCCTGATTCTTCTTCTCTCTGCTAGGCAGCACTGCTCCACTTTCTCTGGCCCCTGTCCCTCCTGTGCCTCCCTGCTCTCATGCTGCAACCTCACAGAGCCCACAAGACACAGAGAGACTGTGTGTTTGTGTGTATATGTATCCTCGATCCTGCATGCTCGTATACTGCTTGTGACAGAATTGATGTTGTTTGAAGCAGCTGAAAAACTGTCAGTCAAGAACAGCTTATTTATCAGATTCAAAAACATGTTCTCTATAACCCATTTCTAATCCTAGGCCTATTTAAATGTCCAATCTCTCCAATATTACCTACTTCCTTATCATGTTCTGCACACGTAAAAAACACTCAGCTTGTGCAAAGTTAATTTTGCCCTAAGTGAGACAACAATATTTTTGCATCACATTTTATGTTGGGAGCCCATCTTGTTCTTTTGTTTTACTGCCTACTTTGTGTACTTGATGTGGACAGCCTGCTAGTGTGTGTGATGACAAGCTTTTTTTAGTTGTTGCTTAGGGGAAACCTGCTGTCAATCACTTTTTCAGTGTGTTTTCTTTCAGTTCTCAGTCTGTCTTTGTTCTCAGTTCTCAGCTATCCCAGAGAGCTCGCTAAATTATTTTAATACACTGGACTGGTACAAGATAACAGTTTATTAAGATCCTCTAAACCAATTAGTGGACATGAGACCTCTTCAGCTGCAGATTCAGTGACATAGAGATAATCAATTTTGGATCATGTTGCTCAATTCATGTTCAGTGGAATGTGAATCAAGTCTTGTGATACAGAAATAAATTATACCAAGTGTACACTGAGCATGCTTCCATTTTAGCACATTCTATATATTTGAAATGTTTTGATGACATGTAGCTCATCTGCTTTGAATTAAAAGCATTGTCATAGACACAAGATGCACAGCAGAAGTGATCTCTCTTAATCCTTCAGTTCTTTTTTGTTTTTCTCTTATCAGCACAGCTGAATGTGTTTGGGATTGGGTACTATGGTTACAGTCTACAATCAAGTGCCAAATTGAAAGCTATCCTCCTGTATGCATAGGAGGCCCTCTTTCTTGCCTGCTACAAATCACACATATGGAGCTTATAACTCAGAAGACTGGCTCTGATATGTGTTCGGTGATCTAATAAACCTAAAGGGAACAGCCAGACTAATTTATCAATTTGAAGCAGCAGCTTAAATGAAGGATTTACGTTTGTAATATATAGCTTGAAATCTCCAGGCATATCACTATTTGATGCAATTTAGATTCTGGTTCCAATATACGATTTTAAATCAATTCTTTATGCATCTTTTTGCATGTTCTTTTTTCTCATATCTTTTATTTACATTTCTGTCCATGACACTGGCTGTAATTCATTTTATTAGGGAACAAAGGTCAGAACAAATTTAGCTTGAAACTCACTTGAACACCACGTAATCTGAGTAATTATAAATTGACAGCTCTAGCTGTAGCATTTATTTTTTAATATTTGTACTGTGATTAAATCTGCAGACAAAATGCTGCCCTAAAAGAAAGATTCTCAGGCTTCACTTCACAACAACACAGTTCTTTTTCTCCATTCCTTTTTATCCCCTGGATAGTAAAGTACTACCCTGTGTCACTGCATATCATTCATCTAGACAAAAGCTCCTTTGAACTGATTTTTAATTTGGGTCTTAAATGTAGATGCCAAGTTGCTCTCTCTCTCTCTCTCTCTCTCTCTCTCTCTCTCTCTCTCTCTCTCTCTCTCTCTCTCTCTCTCTCTCTCCTGAGTCAAGAGCTCTGTAGAAAAGACAATAACCAGTGATCTGTTAAAAGTACTTTAACTCGAAAGAGATGAAAACAATCTGCCCGTGGGCAGCCACACCAAAGTTTATGCAGAGCAGAGCACTCAAAACAGACACTGCAATATAAGAGGGAGAAGGGAGAAAGCACTGGCTGAAAACATCTTCTCTTCCCCATACGCAATTTGCGATTACTCTTTTTCTTGTGCAAGACAGAGCGGCTTTTGGCAGGAGAATAAAGTAATAAAGTACACTAATCCTGCTGATTTGATTCAATTATAATTTGATGGATTTGAGATTGTTGTGTGACTAGTGTGTTATGTGTGTGTATGTGAACATGCCCTATTTCCTTCTCTTTTCCTGTGTGTATTTAATCACTGAGTAAATATTTGTTTCTTTTAATTATATGAAGAAGCTCAGCACCGTGCAAGCTCTAGAGCTGTCATATTGATATGTTCAGCAGGTTGCACATCAGTGCCACATGTTACATATCAACACTGATCTAACAGTTATGGTAGATGCCAATGAGAAATACGTCATGGTTTGCATATTTACTCCTTCGGAGAAGCAAAGCGAATATGCAGGCCAACGAGAGGAAACTGCTTTGTGGAGAATTACCATGATGGCCATTTAGCCTGCATTTATTGAGTAGTTTTGGGGCTGCTCCATTTGTTGCTCTTTCTACAATTCTCTCTTCCTCCCTTTTCTGTCTGTTCCCTCCTCTCCCATTTGACACCTTCATCACTCTCTTTTGAGCCTTGTCTCCCTCCTCTGCTCTGTGTCATCCCACATTCTCTTTCTCTTCCAGTTTCTCTCATTCAGGTATGTGAGTCTCACAGCAATGTGGTCTAAATGACCTAATTAGATGGCTTTCATTGCATGGCAGCAGAAATAGCCAAGCTTTTCCAGCTACCAATTCAAACAAGGCTCATCATTAAAACCAGCTCCCGAGTGACACACCATCCCTCCCCCTCTTCATCTGTCTAATGCCTGGGACACACTGCAAGATTGATGCAATCCTACAACAGCTGTGAAAAGTTTTTTTTACTAAAAGTATTTTTGCTAAAAATTAAAATCTGAAATCTCTCATTTAAATAAGTACTCAGACCCTGGATTTAGTCATTTCGAGAAGCATCTTCAGCAATTACAGCTTCAAGTCTTCATCGAGTTTCTTAAATCATTTCAAACAAGGATTTGGTCAGTTACTTCCATTTCTCCTGGCGGATCCTCTCAGGCTCAATCAGATTGAAAGGGGATTATGTGTGAACTGTCTAACTGAAACTCTGTTAGAGTTAGAGCATGGTCTAATGCCCTTCTAGCTTTCTTACCGAGTTTGGCTGTACATACAGGTCCAAGAAGGCCTTTTCCTATTTGTCCGCAAAATATCTCTCAGGAGCCTACTGTGCTCCTGGGAACATTATTAGCTTTAAGAATATTTTCATCCCCTTGCTCAGATCTATGTCTCTGCACAATTTGATTGCAGCAATGATCACAACTAACAGAATCTGGGGTGTGCAAATGTGAACTCATATCAAAACAAATAGTTCAGCATGTCAGTGATTATCTGCTTTTCATAATGACAAAGGTTGCATTGTCACACAATTGCATGTTAGACCCACACTACAGGATATTGAGTGGTAAATCATGGACATTTAATATTTACCAATTTATTTCAGAGCAGCTTTGGTGAACTGTAAGTAGATCAGATTGACTGGATTTGACATGCTACACCTTTTTGATTGTTGTGATGGCTATTATCACTTTTTTTTTATCTCTCATTCTATGAGTTTTTTATTTATTGGTGCATGTATTTCAATTTAATTTCTATGACCTGTTTGAGAGAAAAGTCCCTTTGATTTGTCCAAGCCATTCCGTACCTCATGCCAAATGAATTATGCTTTTGAAAATCTTTCTCATGCTCCTTTTCCTTATAGGTTTGTTTTATAAGGTAGTAAATCTGTTTCTTAAGACATGGTGATGTGGAGTTGGGAATCAGGGCCAACTTAGTCATGCTAAGGTCTTTTAGGTAATTGATGCAGATGAGGATGCAGGCCTCCTGGTGGTCCAGTGGCAGGATCCCACGCTCTCATTGCAACTGCCCGGGTGTGATTCCCTGGTAGAGAACTAACCCAGCCACTGAAGAGTTAACTCTCAGTGCCGGTCCCAAGCCCAGATAAAATAGGAGAGTTGCATCAGGAAGGGTATCCAGCATAAAACCTGTGCCAAATCTAATATGCAGACCACATGATCCTCTCTGGCGACCCCAAAGAGGGAGCAGCCGAAAGAAGAAGGAAAGAAAAAGATGCAGATGAGGATGCAAGTGCAGTAGACAGGTTTTTTTTTAAAATAATAATTCCACTAAAAACTGGCTCAGGCAATTAGGACCAGGGACCAATCAATATTTAAAAGATTTGGTAATGATTGATGAAAATAAACACAGAAAATATACTTTGTTAAGTGTAGGTGCAGTAAAGGTATTTATATTGTTTGTGGAATCCAGGTGCATGCAGTCAGTGGTGAACAGGAACGTGAGAGCTGTTTGCTTCAATGTTCAGTTCTTGTGGTTTTCCCATTGTCCCCCTCTCAAATGTGGATTTACGCAGTTTTGTGATAACATTCGCATTTCGCATTCGCATTTGCACTTCAAGAGCCACTGATACATGGGGCAGAGGATATTTTACTATTGTGCTTACACTACAGTACTCATCTCTGACCTTTTTATACATTGAGATTCAATATGTGGGTGTAGGCCACCACTTTTCTTCTCTACGAAGAAAAAGCCAGTGAAAGCTGGAGACATGGAAAGGTATGTACCTCTGTTTGAGGGATTCTTTGATTTACTCCTCAGTGGCTTGTTTTTCCTTGGGTTACAGGCGTTATATGCAAAGATTCAAAGGGATCAGGATTCTGTGAGGAACTCAAAGGCACAATCTTATGTGCAGTGGGCTTGGTACAATGCATGATGGAGCCCACTTGAATGAGTACTTTTACTTAAGGCTTGTACTTTTAGGGTGAGAAAGGAAATGGGCTGGACTGTGTTGGAGTAAGGCATAGGGTAGGCTCATTCAGAAGTGGACTGGTGGTCTTGGATCACAGTACCTGATGAACACTCTTCAACTTGGTGCTTGGGACTGCCACAGTAGAACCAAAGTCTAATGTTATTTGTCATTCAACTTGACCTGCCCCCGTTTCATGGGTTCTATCATTGAGAGCTCTGAAACAGAGGAAACATTCATCTTTGAGGCACCTCAGTTTTGGAGTAAATCATCTAAATGAATTGAAATTTCTCACAAATTCTTATTTTTGGGTGATTTAGTGTATGGGTGAAGGGTCCAGGTGCATGCGATCAGTAGTTAGGTGAATGTAAGAGTGTCTGTGATGGCTGTGAGTTGTAGTCCTTGGCAACCATTAGCCACTAGGATGCGCTGTCCTCTGGGAGCTGTGTTCAAAGCCAATTCATCATAGACGTCACATTCATGCACATTTTTAATTTTTTTCCTTCAGTGCTTCTATTTTGCTTTCTCTCCTGCAGAGTGAGAATATCGTTTTTCTTTATGGTCTGTTGCTTTTTGTTTCTCTGTTTTATGTTTTGTAAAAGAAAAAAGCTGTAAAAGAACTATGCATTTAATGCAGCTCTGGAAACCTGATCCAAGCCACATGTGCCAAATAAAAACAGCATAAACAACAGACACTGATATTTTTCACAGAGCACATACTTGTGTGTGTGTGTTTGTTTTTAAGTATTCAACTGCACCGGATCAGAAATACAAACCTATAATTACACCAAACATTGCAAGGAGATTTGATCTAATTCACTATAGTGGAGTCTTAGAGAAAGTCTTGACCACTGCTTAACATAACTGCATATTGGAGAAATTTGGTTTTTATTTCTGGCAGCTGTGGCCTGTTTTACAGCACTTGCATTTAGCTCACAGCTGTGTGGATCATTGTCACCCACAGGCCATCTCTCTAGCATTTTTTGTCCAGACTGATGGTTTTTGCAGTGTGTCTTAACATTGAGCACAAAGACATTTATAAGATGTGAAAAACATGTATGTCAGGCATGTGACTTTAGATATTGTTTTCAATATGTCTTTTGGAGGACACACCATAAGTCTGTATTTTATGATGAGTGGCCCAGTAAATTAATTCCAGAGCTCATAATTTTTCTTGCTAAGGCTAACTGGGCCACTTTCACTATCCTGGTCTGATCCATTCCTACATGCACTCTTGGTAATACTACACTCCCAATGCTACAATCCTTTGATGGCATCGCATTAGGTAAAAGATGGATTGTTATCTACAGAGTAAGGTAGTGGCTTGATAATCATCATACATGAAAGGGAAAGAAGAAGAGAATGAGAGAGTGCACAGAAGTACTTGATTACGTATGTGTCATGAGAATAAGGTCTGGAAATTGTTCCAGTGAAGCCCTGCAATATCTTTCACATTACTGGAAAGAATGACTTGGCAGCATGTCTTTTCAAGGCCCTGCTTCTCAGTTCACTTTAAAAATGGCTTTGATAAACAGTGCTTTACCTGCCAGAAAAAAATGCAGTGTTGGAGCCATGTAGGTTCTGTATAATTAAGTTTTTTAGTTTGCATGTGAGAGGTTTACACCCGAACCAAGGTTGTAACGATAGGATTAATACTGTTTCATTATCAGTAAAAGATGAAGATGTCAGAGAGACATTTCTATAGACAGGCAGAGTTTTCTTGCAATATCCATCTGTGGAAAAATCTCCATGTTTGTCTGTAGCAAATTAACTTTTGAAGTAAACTGGATATGCACACATCTGATAAATGTTTGTGCAATTATAATACGAATGCCTAACCAAAATTCTTTTTTTGAACTTGCATCACTGCTGGCTGGTCTATGATACCTACGCATACTCTGTGTTACAAAGTTGCAACAACAGCAAAAGCTTTTTCAGTTTTGTTGTTCTTGGCACATATACCTCATGCACATTTTTGATTTGGAAACTGTGTGTGAGCAGGTTATTTCAGGGCAGCGGCCTATTCACACTAATGACAGGAAGACGACAAATGTAAACAATTAAAGTAGAATGATTAGATCTGAGAAAAAAGGGAAGGAAATTAAGCAATAAGATGTAATGTGAACATAGTCTATTTTACACAATTCTGGTGTGTTTAAAGATGTTTTGGAGAAGATGGGTGTCTTATTTCCCTCTTTTTCCTGTTCTCTCTCCAATCTGTCAAATACACAAAGACATCAGACTTTCCTCAATCCACAACATGCACACAAGGGAAAAAATCACTCAGCAGCGTCAGTGGCTCTGCAAAAAACAAAGTACTTCTAGTTCTAAATCAGGCTTTCGAGTTTAATGCCAGTGATTGCAAACTTGTAAACTGTGTAAACTGAGCATTTGCTTCCAGAGGTATAAGCATGATTATTAAGCACTCTCAGAATATTTTATTTAGAGCAGTGATGACATTAATCTGACACTCATACTCTTGTTCCAAACAGTCTGAGAGCTGTGTAGCTGTGCATGTGTATTTTTCCATGTGGATTAAAAATATTCTGTGTTGTTCTTAGGTTCACTGCATGGACAATCAGATGTACAGAGAGTCAGGAGAGATCAGCAGGAGTCAAGCCGCAGTACACAGAACAGAACAGGCCAGGAGGCAAATGGAGGAGGCCTCGCAATTGACACACTGCCTGATAACATGACCAGAGTGGTGGTGAGATCTCTTCTCTTCTCTTCTCTTCTCTTCTCTTCTCTTCTCTTCTCTTCTCTTCTCTTCTCTTCTCTTCTCTTCTCTTCTGAGCTGCTCAGGCTGCAGGTGTCCTCACTTGTGTCACTTGCACTAATCCCCTCAGATCATGTACATTATCAAAATCAGTCATTCAGAACATGAATCTTTAGCAACTGCTCAGCATTCAAACCATTTGAATGTGCTGTCATTCACCATGAGAGTTACAGATTAGGCCCAGTTTTCATTAAAGTCTTGCAGAACATGTGTTTGTAGCATAATGGATAGAAGTCTTTTGTCTCTTTCCTCTACTATGTGTAGAAAAAAAATCACTAAATGGAATGGAGGAGAAAGCCTGCGTTGATGGTCTTTAAATATCCCAGTGGGAGGAGGATAAAGAGACCTCACAGCAACCTTGCATGTGTGGGTTTATTTAAGTGCTTCTCTGAGCTTTTTTGTATCTCTAACAGAATACGAATGATTTCCATAAACAGTGTTATGCTTCCCACTCTTGAAATCAAATTTGAACCAGATTTGCCAATAGTTCTGCCAACAGAGGTTTTTAAACATGCTGGATTTCTAATGTGTTGCATGTTTTAATGTGTGTGGGCATGCATGCATCTTACCACTTTTTTTTCCACACGTAAGACAACCAGTGATTATCATGTCTGCAATTTTCTGCAATCATGGTGGACATTATTGGTTACATGCATGCAGAGAAATAGGAGCTCTGTGAGGCAGAGCAGGGAACGGCAGCTGTTGGAGCTGAAGGCTTTCCCCAGAAACAGAAGCCATTCTGGGCCGAGTGTATCAGGGAAACTGGGTCATAAGCAGTTATCTGGAGCACTGCTGCAGTTTGTGTGTGCACGATAGAGAGCCTGCTTTTAACTGCTCCACTTTTGATAATACTCACACCTCTTCACTGTACTGTCTCCATCCTTCTCTGTCACCTTCACCTAGAGAATACATTAATAACATAGTGGAAAGCTGGATTGGAAACACTTTTTACACATGCACAGTGTGTATGTGTGAGGGGGTTTAACATATAACATGTTAACATATAATATTCTTATATGTTAAATATACGTTTTATAATTATAGTCAAACTTCTAGTATTCCATCGTATGTATTTAATCCTGGTGTGTCTTTAATTTAAACCATTTGTTTCTTTAGAAGTGTTATCATGACTTTGAGGTTTATTAATCCCACCAGCAGAATTCTTGGTGGTGTGTTATATAAGATATTGAAAATGTGGGATGAATTTGTTCCAGACGCATTAATTAATAAATTGTATTATGGTTTGTGTGATGTCATCTTGTTTTGTTAACGTTGCTGTTTTTTTTTTTGTCAATTCTGCCTTAAGTCTGTAGTCTGGAAGTCTGTAACTTTTTCAAATGGCCAGAAAGATTTCTTCTCAACTTGATGACAGATTAAATGTCTTCAGTACAATAAATGTTGTAAGGAAAAACACATTTAAAAAAAAACACTATGGTTGAAAGACAAGCTAAAGGACAAATATCCAAAAAAAACCTTAAAAATACAACTCTACAAATCTTTTGATATTTTATTCTTATATATTTTATGTTTTAAATGTGCTTTATGAATTTTAAATATGAAGAGCTTTCGTTTAAAGCTTTTTGATGCAGCTGTGAAAATGATTCAAGAGGAGTGAAATGTTCTCTCCATCTGTCATGATTGAACCATTCTTTTTCATACACCGCGTGACAGTAGTGCCAGAGGCTGTCACATCAGGTCAAAACCCCACATTACAAGCTGTAATTTTTCAACTTGTAATGTTGTTTTTATTATTTTCTTCCACTTCTCATCTTTCTTTCCTCTCTTAGGAGGATGCTCAAAAGTATTACTCATGGCGTAGCTTTGGACCTAGTGACAAGCAAACTCAGGAGCTCTGGGTGGATCTGAATTCAGTCCAGGCGGGTCAAGTCAGGGTGCATGGCATCCTGTCAAACACACACCGCCAGGCAGCGGTAAGAAACATGCACCGATACACCCACTCGCACATATCTACACCTAAAAACATTTATAGGTTTATAAATGGAGGTCATATACATGGATGTGGTTATAAGCACAAGCAAACACATTGTCCTCCCTTATAATTATCCTTTTATAGAGCATTTTTACAGCAATTCCCACTTTTCCTGTTTTTCTTTCTCCTCCGCTCTCAATATCCAGCGGGTGGCCCTTTCCTTTGACTTCCCCTTCTATGGACATCAAGTGCGGCAAATCACCATAGCAACTGGAGGTAGGACACACACAGTCACTTGTAGCTCTGGTACCTAACCAGAGCACATTAGTATGAAAGTCCATGGGCTATGTTTGTGCATGAGTCAAATAATTTTTCTGTTTAGATAGAGTATGTCCATTCTTTTTGTCTTTTAACAGCTTTACTTCATCTAAGGAAATTTTTCTAATGGTCTGCTGCTTCTTAAATTAGCATTGGAAAATAGAGCACTAATGAGAGAGGCTTTGTTAATTAAAGACTCGGTCTCTCATATCTTTCACTGATGAGAAAAGTGACCATAATTCTGCCTGGCTGTAGCCTCATGCATCCTAGGTCTGCTTGACTAATTAACTTTCATAATTATTTTTATATCACTGAGAGAAAATAGAATATTTCCACAGTGGGATACAACAGAAGACTCTTTAGCACAAGAGTGTACAGGATATAAAAGTGAATCTATCCTGTTAAGTTAATTTATTCATGGCTTTGATTTGGAATTTTCTTTGCTTTAGGGTTCATTTTTACTGGAGAGATTACGCATCGCATGCTGACTGCTACTCAGTACATTGCGCCTCTCATGGCCAACTTTGACCCCAGTTTCTCTAGGAATTCCACTGTGTGCTACCTGGACAATGGTGAGTGATGCCAACTCAACATAATGTGTGTTTAAGAGCATTGACCTCTAACCTGACCGTTGAATGCTGGATTTCCAGGAGAGGTGTTTGTTGTGCAGTGGGATAAAGTGAGGCTTCAGGGCAGGGAGGCAGAGGGAGCCTTCACCTTCCAGGCTGCTCTTCACCGCAATGGAACCATTGTTTTTGGCTACAGAGACGTGAGTTCTGCGGAACATGGTCAAAATACCTGAAGCAAGATAAATATCAGAGAGCCAAGAAACATGCGAAAACACTGTAAGACCACTTGGCAGCAAAATGTAAGGGCTCTGCACTAACCTGGAATGTTCCAGGTTCAGTCTAAGACCAAAAACCAGGTCTAGCCCTTCTCCTGACCTGATCTTGTTAAGTTGTTGCTCTACTTATTCCAATTCTAGTGCTGTAGCATGGCCAGCAAGATGTGTGATTGCACAATTCTTCCAGCCATATTTACAGTTAAATATTTCATTAACGCTTCAGTTACTTCAGATTTATTACTAAATCCTTAACACAGGATTTTGCACATACAGTTCCCACTGAAAGACCCTCTGGGATGTTGTCTGTCGTTAGGTGCCTTTACCAGTGGTAAAGATCAACTCAACTGAGCACCCAGTGAAGGTTGGTCTGTCTGATGCCTTCATGGCCTTTATTTCTTCTCCGCAATCCCCAGGTTAGTTCTTTTCAAATCTCTTTTTTTTTGGTCATTTCAAAAACTCTTATTCTAATAAATTTAGTGTTATTCCTGGCTTCACTAATAATATTTTTATTCTCAAATAAGCAGAATCTAAAAGGAGAACGATCTATGAATATCATCGGGTTGAAGTCAACACCACTGAGATTGTAAACCGCTCTGCATTTGTGTTCAGCCCATTACCTAGTGAGTGTGTTGTACACAAAAATGTTACATTTAACTAACGGTCATTTTCAAAAGCATGAAACTTTATGGCTATAGTTAAATGTAAAAGGTATTACAAATAACTTTGTATAAATTTGTAAATATAAGCAAACTCAGATTATAGACTGCTTATAAGACTCATAAAATTCTGCTTGCCAATAGAGATGTCTTTGTTTATTTTGCACTCCGTCCATGTTGATGCACTTCAGCCTGCCTCCAACACACCAACTGCGACCAGTGTCTCCACTCCAACTTCACTACGGGCTGCGGCTGGTGCAACATCCTGCAGAGGTACCTCCTACACAAATAATGTTGCTGAAAAGATTTATATCTCAATAAAGTTTCTCCTTGAACCATTCTGTGATTTTGTGTGTTTTCAGGTGTTCAGATGGGATAGACCGGCATAGACAGGAATGGCTTGAATTCGGCTGCTCAGAGGAGGTACAAAATATCTCAACACAACATTCCCGCTAGATATATTTTTCTTTTTCTGAAACTAAGTTCCTAGTGCTTGCCAAAATATATCCACATGATTATATATATGTTATCAATTTTGGACATTTTTCATTACATTCTTTACTAATGTAATCATAAAGTGATGAAGTGTTATTAATTCATTCATTTTCTGACAGCTCTCACAGTAGTTCATGGAGAATCACAGGTTTATTGTAGTACACTACATGGCCAAAAGTATGTGGACATCTGGCCATTAGACCAATATGTAAGCCTTCCCTAAACGGTTGCCACAAAGATGTAGCAATTGTATAGGGTGCTATAGCAAAGTATTTTCTCACCATTGGAGATAAGAGGCCCAAACCTGTTGAATTAAAAACAGCTAATTCTAAGAGACTTGAATGACAGGCACGGTAAGTAATCGATTTTAAACAGGTTTTTAAAAATGTGTCATTGTTTATCAAATAATGAAAGAACAATTAATTGTTATTATGATGAAGCTTTCTGTACTAAGACATTTTTTAAACATTTTGTAAGGAGTAAATTCAGTAAATTGTCTTCACGACAGTAGACTTTTTCATTTTCAATTTTCTTAGTTGTTCTATGACAAGGTAACAAGTTTTTGTGAGGAAGTGAATTTTTATAAGTAAAGAGTACAAGAAACTAATTTGTTTCATATGGTGTATAAAGTATAACTTATTTAAAAACAAAATAAACATAATTGTTGTCAAATGATTGTGGTAATAATGGTCAAATATTATGCTTAATATTTCATAATATATGTATCTATGTATATGTATATATTTCATAACATATATATATATATATATTTATAACATTATATTTTTGAATAATACATATGTTAACCATTGTAGAATATAAAAATGTATATTATGTTGTAGCAATTTAGCAGAAAATAAATAATTGCCAGCAGTGTTGTTTGGAAAAATTCAATGGTGAGAGTGTAGAAGAGATTTAAATATTAAAGGTACTTACAATACATGCTACCTTAATCTCTAGAATTCAGATATTTAGGAATAAGCGATTCCAATCTGCAGCTGAAGAATGATTGAAACTCTACAATCGGTTTTTGGTATTTTTTTATGTCAGGCAAAGGAGGGCACATGTGAGGATTACATTCAGGGAGGTGCAGACAGTTCGATGAGTCCATTCAGCTCCCCTGTTCCTGCCGCTTCAATGTCCCCTGCAACTAGGCCAGGCAGCCCTGCCACTGAGGGTGAGTCATCTCATCCCAAACGCACGTATAAGTTTATTCGAAGCAGCTGTTTTCATGGGGTCATATCCTGCTGATTAAAATACTGTATGTTAGATTTTATCCGACACACCAGTTATTGCCATAAATGCCATTGATGGTTGTTAAACAAAAGCCTCTATGTTTTTACTTGTCCACAAGCATGTACTTTTAGTCACTGTGTCTGATCAAGTGCACATACACGTATTATTATACTTATACTATATTATGCACAAGATGCTTGAAATACTACTTATTGGCAGGGCCTGGCTGTATGAAATCTTATAGGTTGTGTGTTAACATGTTGGTGCTTATCCCACGTCTGTTGAATTCATCTTGCATGAGCGCTTTTGCTAAAACTGCTCTTGTGCTGTTCTTGCCTCTGCCTCTGTCCTGCCATCTCACGACATTCTGTCCCTGCAGATGACACCAACCTTCTCTTTCACCACCATGATAATGGTGAGTCGGCCTCTGTGTTTGTCTTTCCCATTCAATAGTAATTAAGGCTTTGTATACACCTTATGACCTAATCTCTTAAAAAACATTTTCTGTTGCCTGATATTTACAGCATTTGGCAGATGCTCTTATCTAGAGCAACTTGCATGTTTATTCAATTGAGGGTTAAGGGCCTTGCTCAGCTGTGGCAGCTTGGAGGACCTGGGATTCAAACTCACAATTTTCTCCTTTACCACTAGGCAACCACCTCCCCTCTGAGATGACTGGTCAATGTGTGGCACCCAATAAAGTTAAAATAAAGTAGCTGTTTTTTCCCCATTCTCACCCACAGTAGATAGATAGATAGATAGATAGATAGATAGATAGATAGATAGATAGATAGATAGATAGATAGATAGATGGATGGATGGATGGATGGATGGATGGATCGATGGATGGATGGATGGATGGTCCATAAATGTTTGCATGAAGCAAGAGTGATTGATTTTGAACACAGCCACTGTCCTAACTACATGTCAGTATACAATCTCAGTATGCAGTTTTTCAACACTCATTAGCAACTTTATTTGGAACGCCATACTTGTGCTGGCTAGAACCCACCAATTATAAGGTCTCTAAAAATACTCATCCTTGCAAGGCCAGTTGGATCCATGTACCATCTGCATGTCACAACAGAAATTGTAATTCATCAGAACTGGCAAAATTTTTCAACTAACCAATTTCTGTGACTCTGTGTCTGCTGTAACGTCAGATTCATGTTCTTGGCTGACAAGTGAATCCAATGTGGTCTTCTGCTGTTCTAGGTTCTTCTGGTGGGGATGAGCCTCCAGAACACACTGCAATTATTGCGGGTGTAGTGGCAGCCCTGGTCCTTCTGGTCTTTCTGACCCTGTTGGCTGTGTACTATATAAACACACACCCCACTGTTGCCCCTCCATTCTACCTCATGCAGGTAAATCTAATGACAACTTAGATTTTATAATTCAACTGTTCTCTAATATAAAAAATAATGACACTGATATTAAAGTGTAACTGTTCTGTTCATTTGTAGCGCCGAACCAATAACTATTGGCCGTCCATGAAGTTCCGCAATCAGGGTTGCCATTCCAGCTATGCTGAGGTTGAACTTGGGTTTCATGAAAAGGATGGATTTATTGAGGCGGAGCAGTGCTGAGGAGGCGGGACTTCCTCCACAAAGGAACCAATTAATATCTGTTTTTTTTGGTAAAAGTTCAAACACAAAAAAAGACAATGAGGGGCTGTAAACCACCACATGAATGGACACCAGAGACTGTGGATAGTTACCTTGCAAGCTTTCTCTGCCTCCATAGATTTGACAGTCATTCCTGCAGCACCTCTTGTGCTATTTGTTTATTCCTTTTATTAAGGAACAGGCAATGTTAATGGAAAATGTGCTAGCTACGCCCTTGGTAAAGGCGGTGAGAGTGGCACATACATTAACCACAAAGAGTCCTGCAGTTAGTGTACAGTATAGTACAACTTTGTAGAATTTTGTTTTTAAAAAAAGATGTTTTGTGTTTTATATTATGTTCAATGGGGGAAAATAATACTCAGTTAGCCACATGGACTGGACTGCACTTTAAATGAATTATATCAGTAGTAATAGTTATATGATGTGATCTGATATTTTTTTTTTTTTTACCTTTTTTATATTCTGTTCCCTAGGATCAAGTTTCAGGTATCAGTATTGTAATGATAGTTCCCAACAGACAAATTAAAAAAATAACTATAAAAGCTATACTGTTTTTTTTTAAGGAGCAGTGTGCTTTCTACTCCCTGTGAGGTGAATTAAAATGATAGACAGACAGAATTTTTTTTTTCCTGGAGTTTACCCCAGCACCTTTGTGAAATGTATTTTTCATGTCGTTTAAGGAAAAGAGACATATAGCCAAGCAGCTCTGTTCCAGTGGGACAGAGCTGGTTCCTGCATAAGAAAAATGTGAAAAGAAGCCTGAAATTAAACAACTAGCAATATCAGATTTTCTTTATGATATGTTTTAAATTATATCGTTATTATACAGAGATGGAGGCTCATGTTAGGGACTCAATTTGAATTGCACCCAAATTGCACATTGACTGACTCATGACTTCACTTGGAGTTGAGATTGAAATTCCAGTTTGGTTAATAACATGAACACAAACACTAATAATTTAAGACTTAAAACATGAATCAGTCCTCAGCTGAGAGACTTTTGACTTGACTCAGACTTAGAGCTCAGTTTCTAGTGACTTGTCAAGAAATTTCACTCAGACTTGTGACGTTATCTTTTAAGACTTCAAAAATGACTAAGCCTTACAGAGAGATTTGAAAGTTAGCTTGAACTTGACAGCTCAGAGACTCATAAATTTACTCATACTTGCAAATAAAAGACTTGGTTTGGGATGCCAGCATAGAAACTTGTGAATTAGCTTGGATTTGCAGCATAGAGACTTGCGAATTGATTCAGACTTGCAGCTCAGAGACTTTAAGTGAAAGTGACATGACATACAGCTAGGTATGGTAACCCATACTCAGAATTTGTTCTCTGTGTTTAACCCATCCAAAGTGCACACACATAGCAGTGAACACACACACACCGTGAACACACACCCAGAGCAGTGGGCAGCCATTTATGGGGAGCAGTTGGGGGGGTTCGGTGGCTTGCTCAAGGGCACCTCAGTCATGGCCGGCCCAAAACTCGAACCCACAACCTTAGGGTTGAGAGTCAGACTCTAACCATTAGACCACAACTTGTGTCTTATACTTGCAGCTCAAGTACTGACTGTCATGATTCTGACTTGCAAAATGTGACTTGAGCATCTCTGTTAAATGTCTAGAAACGTTTAAAGATTATAAGCATGCATCTTCAAAGGAAAATGATGATTTCATTACCCAAGAAAGATCTTTCTAAAAATATATATGGAATCCAGTTCCAATCAAGGAAATGGTTTGAAATTACTGTTTAACATATTACTGTTCTGACATAACTCATATGCAAGCACTAATTGTTACAATTTGAAATTGTAATTGCATGTCAGATATTTGGTACAAAGTTATGATAAAGA